>NC_053390.1:715741178-716050481 GCF_905171765.1 Bufo bufo | reverse complement strand
TCGTATGCATTTTAACTAGTGAATCTATCTAGTATCTATCTGTCTATCTAGCACATGGTTTTTGGTGCAGAAACGCACAGAAGTCCACAAGAAAAAAACGTACTGATTTTCTGTTTTGAAACCCGCACCCATGTGCAGCTAATACTGTTGAGCAGTGATGGCCAGTTCGCATTGTTCGCCCGCGAACACATGTGAGCTGCCATCTTTTCTCACAGGTCCGGCGAGGCACAGGTAAGTCCTTACCTGTGCCTGTGCGCGAGCCGGTCTGAAAACAAATGCGGTCACCGGGAGCAGGCAGTTCCGAGAACAGCCGCCGGGGGCCTTCATCGAACAATGCGAACTGGCCATCATTGCTGTTGAGCAAATTGAACTTTGGATCAGAGATGTGAAGTCGATTCGTTCAGACATTTAGGGGGTCATTAGGCATATTTCTGGTGCAACTTCTCCCTGCTCACACCAGGTCTAAAAAAGAGCATGCAGCGCGGACGGGGAAGGGGGTGGGCCAGCAGGACCGTCTCATTCATTGTTTTCTTCGCCTGTTTTATAGGCATACAAAATTGTCAAATGTAAGTCAGCTAGAAAGCTGTGTTACATTTAGGAGCGGCGGTGTGACCCCCTTTGTTTTTAATGCCGTCTCCGCGTACAGCATTAAAATATATTGCCTCTGTGTAGGCAAAATTAGTCTCATCCGCGAGACTTTGGTGAATTAATTCAGTAATCACATCTGCGTCTTTAAAAACATTTTAAAATAACAATCCAAAGTCGGGTTTGTTACCAGCTGGTACCTCAGTATCAAACTCAACTTCGGATTGCTATTTTTAAATGTTTTTAAAGACGCAGGTGTGATCACTGAATTAATTCACCAAAGTCTTGCTCAACTTTGGATGAAATGAATTTTGCCTACACTGAGGCAATACATTTTAATGTTGTATGGAGACATCATTAAAACCAAAGTGTTCGAATGAATCGACTTTGGGTCTCTGATCCGAAGCTCGATTCGCTCAACACTAGCAGCTAACATTGGCGACTGGCCATAGACCTTACAGGGAAACTTCCCAGTGGGCCAAAGCCCAGAGGGCCACCAGCCGAGTACATAAAGATCTGATGCGCTCAGCATTAATAGATATATAGGAGCTTCAGGCACTTATGCACCTGGCCAGCGGCTGCAGTTTCCTTCCTGAATTGAACTGCATTGCCGTCCTCAGGACGATCATACAGTTTCATACTGTGACGCCGGTAGCAGTACTTTGTTCTGCACTATGGCCATCTGTCAATTTGGACACGCCTACAACACGGGGCCAATTTTAGGCTTTTTTCCAGGGCCACTTTAAGGGTGCCTTCGTCATAAATTAAGTGCCAGTCCCAGCCGGGGCAATCAGAATAACTCCCTGGATCAACGACCCCTCTCTAGTAGCTATAGCCTGTAATATTATTACACTCCAGAAATACATCCAGGCCCCTCTTGAATTCCTTTATTGTACTCACCATCACCACCTCCTCAGGCAGAGAGTTCCATAGTCTCACTGCTCTTACCGTAAAGAATCCTCTTCTATGTGTACAAACCTTCTTTCCTCCAGACGCAGAGGATGTCCCCTCGTCACAATCCTGGGGATAAATAGATGATGGGAGAGATCTCTGTACTGACCCTGATATATTTATACATAGTTATTAGATCTCCCCCTTTTTTCTAAAGTAAATAACCCGAATGTTGATAATCTTTCAGGGTACTGTAGTCCATCCATTCCAGTTATTACTTTAGTTGTCCTCCTCTGTACCCTCTCCAGCTCTGCTATGTCTGCCTTGTTCACAGGAGCACAGAAATGTACACAGTACTCCATGTGTGGTCTGAATAGTAATACACCCGGAAAAGATGCCGGCAGTCTTCTTTTCCGGGTGTAGGCTGACGTCATCAGCGCAGGCGCACTGAGGAAGGAGCGGGCAAGCGTGCGTCCTTCTCTCAGAGCGCCTGCGCTGAATGAGGACCGGTACGGCACAGGCACGAGATTTCATGGGCAGACAGGGCCAGCGGGAGGAGGAAAGAGTTTGCTGGCCCTGTCTATCAAGTGGAGGAGGGGGCGTGTTTATAGTCCAAGGATCTGGCGGCTACCAGCAAGTAACCGCCCAACTTGCTGGTAGTGAAGTAATTAGCATATTATAAAAGTAAGATTTTTAAAGAAATGACAGCACAGAGAGAGGTAAGAGTGATATATATGGACTCAACTGACATTAGCAAATAGCTAATGTCCGATACTGAAAATTGCTAAATGGGGGGGGGGGGGGGGGGTGACAGAAGCCCTTTAATTCTCTTAGGATATGGGGGTGTATGCCATCTGGTCCTGGCAATTTGTCTATTTTAATCTTTTTAAGACACCGCTGTAATTCTTCCTGAGTCAGACAGGGCACTTTTAATAGAGAAAATAGGGAATTAACTTTTACATTCTGCATTTCATCTGACAGTTTATTTTTTTCAGTGAATACAGTGGAGAAAAAAATATTTAATAACTTTGCTTTCTCCTCATCGCTCTCTGCAACTCCCCCTTCATTACTCTGTAGAGGGCCGACACCTTAAGATTTATACTTTTTACCATTTATATAATTGAAAAACATTTTAGGGTTAGTTTTGCTCTCTTTGGCAATTAATTTCGCGGTCTCTAGTTTGACTGCTTTTATTTGTTTTTTACATTTTCAATTTTTTTCCTTATAGTTTTTCAGTGCTTCCTCGCTACCCTCCTGTTTTAGTGATTTAAATGCTTTTTTTGTCATTTATTGCTTTCTTTACAGTTCTATTTACCCACATTAGTTTTTTCTTGTTCCTTAACCTTTTATTCCCATAAGGTATGTACCTTTTACAATTAGAAAGGTTTTTACTTTATGGTCACTATTTCCCAGGTGTTTCCTCACCTGCACATCTGTTGTTCTGTCAAGTCTATTCGTTAATGCTAAGTCCGGTTTGGCCGTCCCTCTTGTCGGGTCCTGACCAGTTGGGAAAGGTAATTGTCTTTGGTTATTGCCAAGAACCTGTTTCCTTTATGAGAAATACAAGTTTCAGTTTCCCAGTCTATCGCCTCCTGCACACGACCTTTTTTTTTTCCGTTTACGGACCGTTTTTTGCGGTCCGTATACGAAACCATTCATTTCAATGGTTCCGCAAAAAAAAACGGCATGTACTCCGTATGCATTCCATTTCCATATTTCCGTTCCGTTGAAAGATAGAACATGTCCTATTATTGTCCGCAAATCACGTTCCGTGGCTCCATTCAAGTCAATGGGTACACAAAAAAAACGGAACACATACAAAATGTACTCCGTATGTCTTCCATATCCATTCCGTTTTTGCGGAACCATCTATTGAAAATGTTATGTCCAGCCCAATTTTTTCTATGTAATGTATTGTATACTGTATATGCCATATGGAAAAACGGAACGGAAATGGAAACACAACAGAAACAAAAAAACGGAACAACGGATCAGTGAAAAAAATGGACCGCAAAACACTGAAAAAGCCATACGATCGTGTTCTATATCTGGGTAGTTGAAGTCCCCCATAATAACCACCTCATTATGATTTGCCGCCTCGTCTATCTCGTTTAGTAGCAGATTTTCTGTGGACTCTGGTATATTAGGTGGTTTATAGTAAACTCCTATTAGTAATTTATTGTTGTTTTTAGCTCCATGTATCTCTACCCACAGTGACTCCACATGTTCATGTCCCTCACTTATATCTTCCCGGAGTGTGGGCTTTAGACAGGACTTGACATAAAGGCAGACCCCCCCCCTCCTCTCCGGTTTTGACGATCCTTTCTAAACAGACTGTAACCTTGTACATTAACTGCCCAATCATAGCTATCATCCAGCCATGTCTCAGTTATTCCCACTATGTCATAGTCCTCCTTACACATCACTAATTCCAGCTCCCCAGTTTTATTAGTCAGGCTTCTGGCATTAGTACACTGCGTGCAGAATTATTAGGCAAATGAGTATTTTGACCACATCATCCTCTTTATGCATGTTGTCTTACTCCAAGCTGTATAGGCTCGAAAGCCTACTACCAATTAAGCATATTAGGTGATGTGCATCTCTGTAATGAGAAGGGGTGTGGTCTAATGACATCAACACCCTATATCAGGTGTGCATAATTATTAGGCAACTTCCTTTCCTTTAACAAAATGGGTCAAAAGAAGGACTTGACAGGCTCAGAAAAGTCAAAAATAGTGAGATATCTTGCAGAGGGATGCAGCACTCTAAAATTGCAAAGCTTCTGAAGCGGGTTCATCGAACAATCAAGCGTTTCATTCAAAATAGTCAACAGGGTCGCAAGAAGCGTGTGGAAAAACCAAGGCGCAAAATAACTGCCCATGAACTGAGAAAAGTCAAGCGTGCAGCTGCCAAGATGCCACTTGCCACCAGTTTGGCCATATTTCAGAGCTGCAACATCACTGGAGTGCCCAAAAGCACAAGGTGTGCAATACTCAGAGACATGGCCAAGGTAAGAAAGGCTGAAAGACGACCACCACTGAACAAGACACACAAGCTGAAACGTCAAGACTGGGCCAAGAAATATCTCAAGACTGATTTTTCTAAGGTTTTATGGACTGATGAAATGAGAGTGAGTCTTGATGGGCCAGATGGATGGGCCCGTGGCTGGATTGGTAAAGGGCAGAGAGCTCCAGTCCGACTCAGACGCCAGCAAGGTGGAGGTGGAGTACTGGTTTGGGCTGGTATCATCAAAGATGAGCTTGTGG
This sequence comes from Bufo bufo, assembly GCF_905171765.1. NCBI lineage: Eukaryota > Metazoa > Chordata > Amphibia > Anura > Bufonidae > Bufo > Bufo bufo. The sequence continues at coordinate 716,045,739 of NC_053390.1, read as the reverse complement.
GGCCTTTTCGGGTTGAGGATGGAGTCAAGCTCAACTCCCAGTCCTACTGCCAGTTTCTGGAAGACACCTTCTTCAAGCAGTGGTACAGGAAGAAGTCTGCATCCTTCAAGAAAAACATGATTTTCATGCAGGACAATGCTCCATCACACGCGTCCAAGTACTCCACAGCGTGGCTGGCAAGAAAGGGTATAAAAGAAGAAAATCTAATGACATGGCCTCCTTGTTCACCTGATCTGAACCCCATTGAGAACCTGTGGTCCATCATCAAATGTGAGATTTACAAGGAGGGAAAACAGTACACCTCTCTGAACAGTGTCTGGGAGGCTGTGGTTGCTGCTGCACGCAATGTTGATGGTGAACAGATCAAAACACTGACAGAATCCATGGATGGCAGGCTTTTGAGTGTCCTTGCAAAGAAAGGTGGCTATATTGGTCACTGATTTGTTTTTGTTTTGTTTTTGAATGTCAGAAATGTATATTTGTGAATGTTGAGATGTTATATTGGTTTCACTGGTAAAAATAAATAATTGAAATGGGTATATATTTGTTTTTTGTTAAGTTGCCTAATAATGATGCACAGTAATAGTCACCTGCACACACAGATATCCCCCTAAAATAGCTAAAACTAAAAACAAACTAAAAACTACTTCCAAAAATATTCAGCTTTGATATTAATGAGTTTTTTGGGTTCATTGAGAACATGGTTGTTGTTCAATAATAAAATTAATCCTCAAAAATACAACTTGCCTAATAATTCTGCACTCCCTGTATACATCCATTTGAGAGGTTTATGTATATTTTTTACCCTACACCTTTCCTTCTGAACTGTTCTAGTCCCTCCTTCCATTCCTCCCCCAGTCCCACTACCTTGCCCCCGGTCTCTATCTGCACTATCTTCCCCTCCTATAACGTAATTTCCCTCCCCCCCAGTCCCTAGTTTAAACACTCCTCCAACCTTCTAGCCATCTTCTCCCCCAGCACAGCTGCCCCTTCCCCATTGAGGTGCAGCCCGTCCCTACGATAGAGCCTGTAGCCGATAGAGAAGTCGGCCCAGTTCTCCAGGAACCCAAACTCCTCCTCAATACACCAGTTCTTGAGCCCTTTTTTTGAGCAGAAATGTTACTAATGTTACATGCTAGCCAATAGGAAATTATAAAATGCCATACAAGCAGAGCTTTTTTTTTTTTTTTGTAGTGTAGTTTTAAGACAGTTCCCTTGCGTATTTTGCTCCTTTGGCCTTTTGTTGTTAAATTGCAGCATCCTTTGGCTGTGGAGTTTTTCCAGATGTTAGATTTCTCTATAGGAAAAAAAAAAGTCATAAAAAATCTGTAACTATAACGCCCCCCCCCCCAAAAAAAAAACTAAAACGTTGCTGTTTTTTCAAGCCAAAGAAATGCCAAAGAAAAGACATGTGCTTAGATTTACCAAAACTGGTGTAAAGGAAAACTTGGCTTAGTTACCCATGGCAACCAATCAGATTCCACCTTTAATCTCTCAGAGCTCCTTAGGAAAATGAAAGGTGGAATCTGATTGGTTGCTATGAGCAACTAAGCCAGTTTTCCTTTACAGCGGTTTTGATAAATCTCGTCCATAGAGGGGCAGCACCCTGATGCTTGCTTTGTGGTTAGTAATGAAGTTAGCTCCACTATTTAGGCACTGGACTGCATTACTCATCAGTTTGCGTTGATTTATTACGGGATTATATTTTGGCACTGCATTATGGTATTGTTTAGCAGTATTATTGTAATGGCAATGTTACTCTCCATTTGTCTTTATATAAAGTGAGAAAGCAATGGCTTTTGGCCACTAAATCACTCTGCATAGGTCATGGTTCAGCAACCTTCGGCATGCCAGCTGCTGTGAAACTACAACTACCAGCATGCAAACATGCTCAGCTGTTCTCACAACTGCTATAAAAGTGAATGGAGCATTGTGGGAGTTGTAGATTTAGAACACCTGGAGTTCGGCAGGCTGCTGATCCCTGGCATAGAGAAAGGCTAGGAGAGACTGCTGCCATGTAAACACCACACAGCAGTCAGACTTACCACTTTTCTCCCCTGCTGCTTCCTACATTGTCCTCCGGTCGGTGTTGGTGCTCCTGGCTGCAGCAGTGATGTCTTCTACACACCATGTCACTGCTGCAGCCGTCACTGGCCTCAGAAGTCATGAGCTGTACACTGCTGAGGCCAGTGATTGGTTGCACAGTGACAAATGGGGTCATTTATCAAACTGGTGTAAAGTAGAACTGGCTTAGTTGCCCATAGCAACCAATCAGATTCCACTTTAAATTTTTCAAAAGAGCTGTGAAAAATGAAAAGCGTAATCTGATTGGTCGCTATGGGCAACTATGCCAGTTCTACTTTACACCAGGTTGATGAATGACCTCAAAAGCGTTTACAAAACGTCACTACTGCAAGTTGATGTCAGGACCGGAAGGGGTAGAAGAAAAAAGTGGCGAATATGACTTTGTTAGGCCTCATGCACACGAACGGGCCGGGCCTGTGCTTCTAGGGCCAATTCACTTGAATGGCGTCCGCGATCCGCATCCGACGGTCCGCAACGCAAAAAAGTAGTGCATGCGGAGGCACAGACAGAAACCCCACGACAGCACTCTGTGGTGCTTCCATGGGGTTCCGTGCCTCTGTTCCGCAATGGGTCCGCATCCGTGATGCAGGGTGCACGCGGTAGGTGCCTGTGTATTGTGAACCTGCTGTCTGCGGGCCACAATATGGCCATGCCCGGGCAACGGCCGCGTGCCTGAAGCCTTATACAGTGCCAGCAAAGTGTATGAGATTAGACAGATCTCTTGTACACTTTTAGTTAAATTTTTTTCGTGCGGAAATTGACCTGCTGTCCGGATTTTTTAATCCGCCGCATGACAATTTTTTGGTGCTGATTTGGTAAAGAAACGCACAGAAATCCGCACGAAAGACTACACAGATTTTCTGTTTTGAAACTTCCACCCCTGTGCAGGTATCCTAAGGAGGCCTTTACAGGTCATCGATTTTGTTTCAGAAAATTTCTGCGACTGAAAATCCGTTTCATCAGAATGGGGTTGTTTCGGCGAAAAAAAGCTGTCGAGTTTCACAGAGCCGTAATGCTCACTGGCTTTCAAGAGGGGTTTGAACTTCTGCATGTAAGCAAGCATGGTATAAGGGTAAAGCTCTCCCTGCACCACATGTATCATCCAGCCTGAGCCTTTATAGAGGAAATGCGCAAAATGCAGGCCGGTATCCATGTTTTGCAGACCGTAAAAACTGAAACAGTCGCATGCATGAGCCCTAAGGAAAATTTCATTGTATCTTCCTTTGTAGATTGACAGAACTGTGTCGGGGTACGGCCACATGTACGGGATTTATGTTCCCGCGGATTCCACCCCATGCAGTGCAGCATGTCCATTTATGCTGTGGATTGAAATTCCACACCGAAGGTCAAATTATTATGCAGCGCGCGGACGAGGTTTGCTTCTATCTCATCCATTTTGCTGTTACTGTAAAACGCTGCTGATTTTATGCTATGTGTGAACTTACCCTTAAAGGGGTTATCCCATCATAATGATCACTGTTAAATCTGTTAATGATTTGACAGTGATCATTTTTGTAAATATACTTTATTAACAAATTCCCACCGATTAGGAGAAAATTCATCCCCACTTACCTTATTGTTGTGACTCGGTCTCCCCTGGTTACGACCACCGCTCTTCCGCAAAATCCCGATGGTCGCGCTTGCCCAGAAGACTTCTTCTTTTCTCCCGGCCGGGCCACTCGCTGTCCTGAACGCGCACGCTGCCGCGCATGCGCGACGGTGACTTCTTCCCGGCCAGAATAGTAAAGAGCTGCGAACGCGCACGCCGGCTCTGTACTATACTGGCCAGAAATAAGTCACATTGCGCATGCGCGGGAGCGTGCGCGTTCAGTCCAGCGCGCGGCCCGGCCGGGAGAAGACTTCAATCAAGATGAAGCCCGCCCCCAGCCAGAATCCAGGAAGTGAACGCGCGGTGGCAGCAGGTAAGTATGAAACTGCTAAGTGGGATAACCCCTTTAAGTATTTTCAACCTCCTAGAGCATTCTGTACTTTTTCATGCACTAAGACACAAGTTTATTAACGGCTCGCGGAAGCTGCTGAATTTCAGCTCTGGTTTCTATGGAGCCTCAGTACAGCGCTCACAAACGTCTATAGCAGGGATCAGCAACCTTCGGTACTCCAGCTGCTGCGAAACTACCATTCCCAGCATGCTCCATTCATTTCTATGTGAGTTCCTAGCAGAGCAGAGCAAGCATGCATGCTGAGAGTTGTAGTTTCACAACAGCTGGAGTGCCGGAGGTTGCCTACCCCTGGTCTATAGGGTCCTACGCTGGTTTCACACTGCCTTTTTGCCGGATCTCTCTGCATTTCGGCATTGCCGGACTCTGCCTGGCCCCACAAACTATAATAGTGAATCCGGCAAATATTCGAAGAATCGGCCGGACGAAAAAGCGCTGTGGGCAGTGGTCTCAGAATGTTTGCCATGTGGCAGCAGATCTCTGCCGGTCCCAATTATAGTGATGGTGTTAAGTAGAATAGCGCCGCATGCCACCCGCAATCAGAATTGATTACACAAAGACTCTTGCAGAACGCTTTGCGCCATGTTCCACTGGATGCTAAATGATGTGGCAATCTACCCTAGGAGCATCGCTTTTGGGGAATATATTTATGTAATACCTGGCGGCAAAAGGGCTTCGCAGTGCTGAGGGGCCAGTGCATAGAGGTCTGTGGACCCCGTAATGGGAAAATGTAGAGAAGAGAAGAGCTTAAGGCCCATCTGACTGTTCAGTGTATGGAGCTGCTGCAGTGTACAGCATGGGGAGCACACTTCCTCCCAATAGGAGGGCAGCATGGCTCTGTACATGGGAGAACAGTTTATTTCTTTCAGCTCTAACTTTAAGTCCAATGAATTCCACATCTGTCAAAAGCCAAACACACACAAGGCGTCTCCCCGCGCAGCTCCTTGCTATTGGTGTGAGTGTGCTCAGTGAGTATGAGCACCTCCCTCCCCCCCACCTCCAGCTTTTCATGCTGCCTGTCAGACACCCCTGGAGCTGTATATGCTGTGTGCAGCCCCCGTGTCATGTGGTGTCTGGATCCTGCCAAATCCAGCAGCTAAATACAATCCTGCAAGAATCCCATACTCCATAGACTGAGGAGAAGACTATAGTAAAAGAAGGAGACCCCCTAAACTGTAAGTTCTGCTTGTGCTTAAAAGGCTTCTGGCATTGAAAGGGTGAAGGTCTTTTGGGAGGTGTGCCTGCTCCGAAAGGAGTTCCCTTACACATTAGGGATGAGCCATGACTGCACACACACATGCCCTATTTACAGGCTATGCTCTAGTTTTGCATAGGACTGACAGCAGACCCAATGACCCCATCAGCTCTGCTACATCTGTATGGTGGGAACGGACGGTTGACACAGAATTTTCTCTGAGCTTAGAAGAAAGAGATGTTTGCCTTGTAATATTGTAGCAAGATTTTATAAATCACTTTTTTTCTACGATTTTCCCTTATACACAGATATATCGTAAAACCAACTTTTTATTGGTAGCATCAGGAGCAACATTTCAGACTGTAGCAGATTATAGCAGAGCCGGCGGATGGCCCAATACAGACGTGACTGAATCACACAAAACTGACCCGTGGATATAACAATAAGGGCTCGTGCACATGTCCGTATATATTCTGTGGTCCACAAAAACCGGATCCACAAAAAATACGGATGACGTCCGTGTGCATTCTGTATTTTGCAGAACGGAACAGCTGGCCCCTAATAGAACAGTCCTATCCTTGTCCGTAATGCGGACAATAATAGGATATGTTCTATTTTTTGCGGAACGGACATAGGGAAACGGAACGCACACAGAGTAACTTCTGTTTTTTGCGGACCCATTGAAATGAATGGTTCCGCATAAGGGCTCATGCACACAAACATATGTTCTTTTTGTGTCCGTTCCATTCTTTTCGCCCCGTATACGGAACCATTAATTTCAATGGGTCCGCAAAAAATGGGAAGTTACTCCGTGTGCATTCCGTTTCCGTATGTCTCTATGTCGGTTCCGCAAAAAAATAGAACATGTCCTATTATTGTCCGCATTACAGACAAGGATAGGACTGTTCTATTAGGGGCCAGCTGTTCCGTTCTGCAAAATACGGAATGCACACGGACATTAGTATTTTTTGCAGATCCATTTTTTGCAGACCACAAAATACATACAGTCGTGTGCATGAGCCCTAAGGTCCACAAAAAAAAAAAAACGGACACAGAAAGAAAATGTGTGCATGAGCCCTAAGGCACAGCATAGCCAATAGGCTTTTAACCCAATGATTTCTGAAGAATTGCATGTCATATTGAAATATCCTGGTGTTAGGCCTCATGCACACGACAATATGTATTTTGCAAATTGAGGATGAGCAAAATACGTCTGTTACATCCGCTTTTTTGCAGACCGATTGATTTCAGTGCAGACAAATATAGGACATGTTCTATCATTTTGTGGAACGGACATACGGGTGCGGAAGGCACAGGGATCATCCATGTGCTTTCTGCATCCGTATATCTGTTCTGCAAAAAGATAGAAAATGTCTGCAAAATGCGGAACCCACGGACCCATTGAGGTCAAAGGGTCTGCAAAAAATGCAGATGCAGCACAGACGTATTTTGCAGATCCATTATCTGCGGACTGCAAAATCCATATGGTTGTGTGCAAGAAGAATACGGTCTAAAGTATACCACCCAACAGGTGGTACAAAGGCAAGTATTTAAAGGGGTTGTCTGCTTGTTTCCATGGTTACGAGCACCCTGCAATCCATCAGCGGTGGTCGTGCTTGCACACTATAGGAAAAAGCACCAGCCTTTCTGGTGTCTGAGACCGTGGGAGTGCACATAGGCTGGTGCTTTTTCCTATAGTGTGCCAGCATGGCCACAACTGATGGATTGCAGGGTGGTCTGTAACCATGGAAACAAGCTCTGTATAATGTGATAGATAAATGAATCCAGCCAGCAAAGGGAGCAATACGGACAATCACAATACATTAGTAAGTGCCTTGTATTAATTTCCTCTTCATTATTCATGCACACGAAAGTATGTGTTTTGCTGTCCGCAAATTGCGGATCTGCAAAAAAAAAATGATGCTATCCTTATGCCATCCGTTTTTTTTTTTTGCGGATCCATTGTAACAATGCCTAAAACGGACAAGAATAGGACATGTTCTATTTTTTTTGCGGGGCTACGGAACGGACATACTGATGCGGACCCATTGAAATAAATGGGTCCGCATCCTATCCGCAAAAAAAAAAAATAACGGAAACAAACAACCTTCGTGTGCTAGTAGCCTAATAAATGCTATTTGCTGAAGTAAGACAACCCCTTTAATATGTTCTAAAAATGTGCCAAATTTATGACACAGCATGCGCCTGTGATCAATTCTGCCGCATTGTACCGTTCTTAGAGGGAATGTATCATTAGAAAATGGCCTATTGTTTATCAGGGATGCTCAACCTGCGGCCTTCCAGCTGTTGTAAAACTACAACTCCCACCATGCCCTGCTGTAGGCTGATAGGTGTAAGCTGTCCGGGAATTATGGGAGTTGTAGTTTTGCAACAGCTGGAGGGCCGCAGGTTGAGCATGCCTGGTTTAAATCATGGTTTTATGTTAAAAATAGATATTTTTTAGATTTTATGGTGATTCTATTTTTAATGCTTCATGTCTCTTTTAAAAAAATTTTTTTTAATGTAATTGTGCAATTTTCTCAGCCACTAGGTCTAATAGGTCATGATTTCCTGCTGTGTACATCACAGACAGATGTCACCTCTGTATAGATAACACATGAACCACCATTCAAAATAGATGATATCACAGCTTAGGCTGAGTTCACATCAGCGTTTAGCCTTTCCGTTCTCCTGCTCCGTTATAGGAGCAGGAGAACGGAAAGGACGGATTCGGCACATAACTGAGCCAAACGGAGCCTACGGACCCCATAGACTATAATGGGGTCCGTTATGTTTCCGCTCAGAGGAAGATTTTTGAATCAGAGACAAAAGTCCTGTGCACACAACTTTTGTCTCCGCTCCAAAATCATCTTCTGAGCGGAAACATAACGGACCCCATTATAGTCTATGGGGTCCGTAGGCTCCTTTCGGCTCAGTTATGTGCCGAATCCGTCCTAAACGGAGCAGGAGAACGGAAAGGCTGAACGCTGATATGAAGTCAGCCTTAGCTAATCCCTTTGGACCTCTGCATACGTCACTGAGCATACCTAGAAAACACTCCGGTAGAAATCACTGAGGTCCCCTCCTGTCCATACTATCTATGGCCCATGTGGCTGCTCTCAAAGAATAGCAAGTCTTGACAAATGCAAGGCCTGTAAACCAGTGTGAAAATTGCATGATGTTATTTAAAGGGGTTATCCAACCCCTATAATGCCCCCCAAAATGCCTGGGCATCTCATACAGGTTATACTTAGCCTGCTCCCCAGCACCAGCATTGCCCCTGGTGCCCACACGGCTGCCGCTGCATCATGTGGATCAAAACATCCAGCAACCGGGGAGGGGGGGGGGGGGGGGCAGGTCATAGGAGGCTGCAACGGAGACAAGCTTCCCTAGCAGCAGCTCCGGCCCTTATCTCTGAACTCCTGACATCTACTAAATAGTCTTATCAGTTTGAAAAGAACTGCGCAATTTGTCGTTATCTGACCACACCGCAAACAAATCGAACTTGTTCGTGCGGATCCGTAGTGCTTCCGCGGGGTTCCGAACCGTGATTCCGTTCCGCATCTCCGTGATTGCGGACCCATTCAAGTGAATGAGTCGCAATACGGCCGCGGGCACACAACGTTCGTGTGCAAGAGGCCTTGGAGCCCAGGGATCCCTTTAACATATGCACCGGGAGCTTTCCTGGTAAATGTAGACATGATTGTAACATGGTGTGCTCTAGTATTCTACACGGTCCGCCATTTACGATTAACAATAAGCAGGTAGTTTATGCCTTGTTCACACTAGCATCATGACTTCCACTTGTAACAGCTCCAGGACAGCTATGCCTCATCTGTTTTATATCACAGATAACGTTACTATCATTGTGTGTGCTTTATAAAATAGTCTTCAAAATCTGGAATAATGCTGAGTAAACCAATATGTAAATGAAATCAGCAAAGTCAATGCAGGTCTCATGAAAAGACCTATAACAAGCGCTCCAACCAGCTCTGATCACTTCCATAACATGCACTTGTATTAGGCTAGGTGCACTACATTGGGTGAATATGACTGGAATATATGTGCTGTCCCTCAAGACATATCAATAACCAATCATGGGCTAGATGTGTACCAAACAGAGTCCTCTTGGCTGGTATATCTTTATTTAAAGGTGGTTCGCCAGGCCTGTACTTAAAAAGTCATTTTCAGCTAACCTGTGGACAGAAGACGCTGGGGGAGATTTATGAAAACTGGTGTAAAGGGAAACTGGTTTAATCGTCCATAGCAACCAATCAGATTCCGCCTGTGCGTAGAGGATTCTCAACATGTTTGCCGGGTTGCGGACGGATCTCCTCCACTTCCCATTATTGTGAATAGGGCCGGAGGGTGTCAGGTAGCGCCTGGCAATACCGGATCCAGACATCTGCTGTCTAATGCTAGTGTGCGGAAACAAACACAAATGTGCATGGAAAATCATGTGCAATTCTGCAAGTCTACCCCCTCCAATTTGCAGGTAGGTTAAAACTACAGATGTTGCTGCAGAGGTAAGATAGAGGTCTGCAAACGATGGACAACTCAAGCTAGACTTTTATCGTACTACAAAAAAATCACTGGGAAAGTAGCCTGAAAATTGTTACCGGCACTAGAGAGAAAATCACAGTGAAATTGCTTTTTAATTGGCAAGAGATTTAACGTTTAGGGTGTGTCCCTACGGTACAGTTGGCTGCATGTACCAAAGCCACGTCCATCCGTGGCAGCCAATGGCCACATGATTTTATAAAAAAATTGGCTGCTGCAGGTGAGCAACTTCTGGCCACATGAAGCCAGCTGTACCATCAGCCCAGACCCTTATACACACATCCAGATAAGGATAAGGTTTTATCGGCTGCAGGTGAAATATGTAAGAAGAATTTAAAGTGAAACATTAGGGTATGTTCACACATGGCAGATCCAGCACCATATATCTTAGTATTCCCATTCTAATACTACTCCCACTTCACTCCTACTGCAGCCTCTTATAACTACCCTGACATCTAGATATTGGATGTTGGATTGTTTGATATACAGGTGAAACTCGAAAAATTAGAATATCGTGCAAAGTTCATTTATGTCTGTAATGCAACTTAAAAGGTGAAACTAACATATGAGATAGACTCATTACATGCAAAGCGAAATATTTCAAGCCTTTATTTGTTATAATTTGGATGATTATGGCTTATAGCTTATGAAACCGCAATATCACAATTTTGAGGTCCCCTTTGCTCAGGGGGTATGGATTCATTAGCTGACTAGAGTGTGACACTTTGAGCCTAGAATATTGAACCTTTTCACAAAACTCTAATTTTAAGCTGCATTAATTCAATTCCTTTTAATTTGCATTACTGAAATAAATGGACTTTTGCACGATATTCTAATTTTTCGAGTTTCACCTGTATATATGTATATATATATATATATGTAATGTTCTCATTGAACACTTGTGTATAAGGCTCCCGCTCCACTGGATCTGTTGTGTTTTATTTAAACCTTCAGTTTGTGCTGGATTCTTTGGGGACTTTCGACTAGTCATAAAATAGTTAGAAGTCCCCTTTTTTAGACAAATCTAACAGCGGGGGAAACTAAGACCGGTCAGTCTTAGTAAATGTGCCTCTTTGTATTTGAGGAAGTAGGCAGACTCCCTCCGAAACGCACTATACACTGATGAGCAAAAGGGTAACAATTTTTTGAACTTTTGACTTTCAGGCTCCATATCTTACCATCCACTACAGCTTCAAATGTGAGACTACCATCATTTTATATTAGACAATCATCTTGGCTATATCATACATAAATTGGACTTGCAACTATTTAGCATATGATTAGTTATGCAGATTCTTGTCATGTAACTGCATTGTTACTGTTCTGCTGTGGTAGAACTATCTTTTTCTTCTTGCATACTACAAATTACCACCTGTTCTCACATTCCCTAATACCTCAGTGTGTTATTAGGTTGATTCCCAAGCGAATGGTCAACCATGAAGAAGATTTCCCAAGAAAAGAGAAACAACATCACCCAGCTCATCGATAGCAGTATCTCGGCCAAGAAAATTGCCAAACTGCATCATGTGAGTGCCATGACAGTTGGAAGAATACGAAATGAAGTCCATCCATCTATTCCAAAGCCAAGAGGTGGACGTCCAGGCAAAATATTGGAGTAAACAAGTCAGCTCATCGCAAGGTCTAGCAGTGGAGGTGGCTCATTTGCTTTGCAATAGTCAGATCACAGACATCCATGCAAGCACCGTGTGACGCACATTAAACAAGTCTAGAATGGTGGCCCGAAAAAAGGTGAAGAGGTCTTGACTTCAAAATCGGCATAAGAAAGTACAATTTGCAAAAAAAGTACAAACAGTGGACAGTAGAAGATTGAAAATGGGTGATTTGGAGCGATGAGATGAAAGTCAATAGATTGGGCTCTGATGGGTGCAAATGGGTCTGGAAGAAACAAGGAAAAATGTGGCTAACGGTCAGGAAATTGAAGGAACTGTCAAGTTCGGTGGAGGAAGCCTGATGATATAGGGTTGTTTCACAGCCAAAAGTGTTGGCTACTTGACCAGGATCAATGGTGGTCTTAATGATGAGTTATGTGTGAGTATCCTACAAGACGAGTTACTTTGTACACTCGAGTACTATGAGTTTGAAAATAGTGCTCCAGCAGGACGTCAAACTGAGGCATACGTCGAGATTGGTGAAGAAATGGTTCAACGACTATGAAGGTGGGTGCTGGATTGGCCCCCACAGTCCCCAGGCCTCAATACAATCGAACACTTGTTCGTAAAGTTGAAGAAAAAGCTGTATTCGTACCCAAGTGAGTCAACCAGTATGCAACAACATTGGGAACGTGTAGAAGAGACCTGGGAACAGATTTCGGTCAAGACATGTTTGAATCTGATCAAGAGCATGCACAGAAGGATTCAGGCAGTGTTGAAAGCCAAAAGTGGATTTACAAAATACAAAAAAAACAATAAAAATAAACATTTAGAATTTTAGGAGCAGAACAGTGACAATGCAGTTACATAACGAAAATGTGCATAACTAATCATATGCTAAATAGTTGCAAGTCCAATTTATGTATGAGATAGCCAAGATGATTGTCTATAAAAAGATGGTAGTCTCATGTCGAAGATGTAGTGGATGGTGAGATATGGAGCCTGAAAGTCAAAAAAACATTCAAAACATTGTTACCCTTTTGCTCTTCGGTGTACATATTGTTACATGTATTTTAATTTTATTAAATTGGTTTTCTCCTTGGACAGTGCCCTTGTATCCTGCTTCTGTCTTCTGTCCGTGATGAGCCAAAAATATAGACAGCAACCTCTGGTAATAAGAGAGTACCTACATCTTTACCAGTCTCATTGAAAAGGTTAGGGGTGACAAGGGGCAACAGTTTAAGGATTTAAAAAAATCAAAAAAAATCACCTGAACTGGAATGAACAGAACACTTACCTGGTGACCTCCAGATCCGCCGATCCCTGTGATCATCTTCTGTCTTCTATCCTAGAACTCTGCACTGCTTCTCAGACTACCTGATACATACTGTGATTTCCTGCTGCCCGTGGAGGTGCCAGCATCGCTCATGTGAGCAGTGCTGGCCAATTCAAAATCAGGACTGGACAAGCAGGAATTATCTTGGACTAGCGATGTACACTATGCATCAGATAGTGTGAGAAGTAGTGCAACCATCTTGGACGGCAGAAGAGGAACCCAGGAACTTGCAGATCTGTAGCTAAAAAGATGAAAAGGGAGCACCATGTACGTATTCTGTTTGTTCCCCAGGTGATATGAATTTTCTTGAACTGGAGTGTCCCTTTAAGATTTTCTGGATTGGGCCAGCCTCAACCAGTTTATTATTTTGCTCATGGTCAGCTGCGCACTACAGGTCACCATATCAGTGACCACACCTAGATAGAATTGGGACTGTTTTCCACCTACGCTACCTGTACATTCTCCTAGCTTCCATCTTAAATCCAGGGTTTTGTTGCATAAGGAAGTAATCCGGTAGGTCGGTTGATGTAGATTCCATAAATGGACAATTCCTCTAAGGTAAACTTGGTAAAGATAGTATTTTATTATGTTCATGTAATTAAATTCTGACTTTTGTGATGCTGGTAGGTTTTCACAGACATTACTGTTAAAAATGGACCAGTTTTTGGGCCACAGTTTGCACCAAAAAAATGATGTACATGCTTTGCACCGCATTCTCACTTTTTTAAGTCTCGGTCAACTCCTGGAGCCTTTATTATCAGGAGTAGGTTAAATAGCAACTTTTATTCTGTCAGATTCTGCTCCTGCAAGTGTCCTGTTTCACAGGTCCCCACAGCTCTGTGTGACAGCTGCAGCATCCAACCAGAAGACCGGTACATCTGTCACTCAGAGCAGAGGAGAGGGGCTGTGAAGTAGCTCAATGAATCTCTACCTCCAGGGAACCTGCAGGAGCAGAATAACACTTCATATTGCCACTACTTCTGATAATAAAAGCTCCACAAAAAGTACTGCTCTTCTCAACCCATCCATTAGCAGTTTTCCATGGTCAAATCTACTTTTGTCTTCAATAATGGCTATAAAAAAAAATTAAAAAAATTCTGGGTTTTGGTTTTATGGATAATTAGACAGAGAAGCGTGTCATGTTTAGTCTGTGTCGGTAGCAATGTATTCGTACTGGCATACTTGTATGCTGATATGTTTTTGATACAAATCTTCTGTTATTCCTCATATTCTTTAGCAATAGTTTGTAATCTTTATTCTACCTACTGTAGAATTGGCTAAATTAACATGACTAAAACATTTTCCAGCTAACAGCAGCTTCAGCAACGCCCTTCTCATTGGATTTACAACACCAATGCACACCGTTCCGTTTTTTTCGGTCCGCAAACCGCGGATCCGCAAAAATCGGAAGCCGCCCGTGTGTGCCTTCCGCAATTTGCGGAACGGAACGGGCGGCCCATTGTAGAAATGCCTATTCTTGTCCGCAAAACGGACAAGAATAGGACATGTTATATTTTTTTTGCGGGGCCACGGAATGGAGCAACGGATGCGGACAGCACACGGAGTGCTGTCCGCATCTATTGCGGCCCTATTGAAGTGAATGGGTCCGCACCCGAGCCGCAAAAACTGCGGCTCAGATGTGGACCCGAACAACGCTCGCGTGCATGAGGCCTAATATTCATTTATTATACTGACACTGAATAATGAATAAAAAGACTCCATATAATCCACAAATTTCAACCAGTGATGGTCATCTAAAAGCAAGAGCCCCTGCACGGCATGTATGATGGTCATTTTCATAGGATTTGCTATTAAAGGGTCACTAAAACCTTTGATATGATAGGTTTTAATTGGTGGGGGGCAGAGTGCTGGGATCCCTACTGATCCCTAAAATAAGGAGAGAGAAGCGCTCACATATTCATCTCCTTGCTGCAAGAGATGGACCAATACACATTCTTTTGAGTCCGTCTCCTGCAGCGAGGAGAGAGTGTGTTATATGCCCAGGACTTAAATATTAATGACCTATCCTCAGGTCATCAATATCAGATTGGTGGGGGAGGTCCATCTCTTGTCCCCCCTGCTGATTAACAGTTTGTATACCAAGCACAGCGCTGTACATTGTATAGTGGCTGTGCTTGGTATTGCAGCTCAATTCCATTGACTTGAATGGGGCTGAGAAGCAGACGGGCAATGCGACTGATGGACGTGAGATAGTTCTTGGTTGACCAAGAAGACGCAGCACTCACCTGAGTGCCACTGCCCCTTTCAACAGTTGATCAGAGGTGACAGAGTTGAACCCCCACCAATCCGCTATGGATGACCTATCCTAAGAATAGTTCATCAATATTTAAGTCGAAGAAAACCCCTTTAAGTCTGTGGCATGTAGGTAAGAGACCTACACCCTGAAAAGAAATGAAGCTTCACCTATAGGTTTATTCTAAGTAGGGATGTAGCTGAGGAGGTGGAGCTTGGATGGGCATGTGTACAAGATGCTGGTGCCAGGGGGCAGCGCCACAAACCACTCTGCCTTGGCCGGGGTACTTAGATACAGGGCTACAGAAATAGAATTAGTCTTTGCTCCTTTGTGAATGAAAGACCAGCTCTGGCTCTGAATTAAACTGTGTAAGTTTTTCTGGTGCAAATGAAGACTGAAATCTATGGCAGTCTGTCAATAGGAAAACATGTCTTTCAGTGCATTATAGAGACATGTCTACCAGTTAATGATCTCTCACCAAGAGGTACACTACCCAAAGTAGCCCCTGAGAGCCTTTTTATAGGGCAGTGGGGGAAGCACTTTTCCGCCCTCTTGTGGCAGGACCCAGTTTTGAAGCAGACCACACCTGTAATCATTTAGATATCTGCCTCCTGACACATCAGTTTTTGTTACTACCTGCATTCCTGATCGAATAACAATTATGGAACATCTATTTTATGCCCCTACATTGTGCCTTTCCTTTATTATTCCTGCTAGAAGTTTATGAATGAATGAATTGCCTGCAGTCTACAATAAAGGTTCAGCTGGGTATTACCAGTTGGAGTGGGGGGGGGGGGGGGGGTCTCCCTGCACAGTTGACACTGGCAACACTGATTGGATATACCTAGCTGGACCTTCACTGCAAACTGCTGGCAATTCATTTATACATTTTAGAAGGAATAACAGAGGAATGGCACATCATAGAGTCATAACAACAGAGTCAGTACATGGGGAATGCAAGTAGCTACTAATAGAGACATGTCAGGAGAGGTGACAGGTCCTCTTTAAGGCTAGGTTCACATCTGCAGTGGAAGTTCAGTTAGGCGCCTCATTGCAGATTACAGGGGGAAAAAAGGTGAGCAAAATAACACAGCGTGCAGAGTTATTTTATCTGCAGAGTGGCTACAGCCATAATGAGAATCCTACAGACCTCATGACAGTCATTGGGGACCATCAGGCACACTTGGTGTCTAGCACTTCCGTTATTTTTTCCGTTTTCCTGTTTCAATAGCCTGACCTTATTAATATACCCCTATGTATAGGGGAGATTCATCCGACCTGTACTGAGTGATTCATTTCCAGGCCATAAATACAATGTCCATCTTTTGTAGTATCTTCTGTAGGTAGCTTTTCCATGTATCCATGACTTAGAGGGATTAAATGTATAGACATTGCATAGATTGACTTAATGCGAGTCAATACGTTTTCCCAGTAGCGGACCAGTTACAGGCAGTGCCAGATCACGTGTAGAAGATCCACTTCTTGAATCTGGAAGGATCATTATTTTAATTGGCTCCTCGTAATGCTCCATTTAACCTGTGGGGGCACTGTACCAGAATGGTTCAATCACTACTAGGCTCCCATGCTGAGTGATGACTTGGATTGTCTCCTGTAGGATAATCTGTGTTCAGCATATTTTCAAGGAATCCTCTGACAAATCTGCATACATAAATCTATCGTCTATTAGCTTCATAGGAACCTAGTGGCAAGTCTGCATTTGTCAGGTCTTGCAGAATTCTACAATAGTCTGTGTAAGTCCCTTATTTGCACTTGTCTGCTTACTCTACGGTTACTTGGCAGAATGTACAGTATGTCCATCTCCTTCAGACTGGCTAAGAAAAGTATAGTTTATTAGTCTAAATAGACATGAAGGTAATAATGCCTCTAATCATTTAGAGAACTGTAAAGCCGCTTACTCAGAACACAGACAATCCCTTATGGAATGTGCTCAATTCATGAATACTCACATGTTGCGTGTTTCTGGGTTACCAAGGCACCTCTAATCCATTCCTTAGAAATATAGTTTACTACATGTATATAGTGGAGGAAAGGTTACAAGAATGTGACAGATCTCAAGAACTGCACACACTACACTGTAGGTATGATATTGTCTTCTCCATGGCATTGCACCTTCCAGATGGGAGTAGAATTTAGGTGCCAGACCACCCATTTCTAATCTCCCAATTTTAAAAGGAGCGTATTGGGAAGATGACCTGTGCATGTGGCTAATTTGCCTTGTGTTCCTTTTAATACTGCTGCCGTATCCATGTTCTTATACCTTCCTGTGAAAAAAAAAAAGATCCAGAAGGAAAGTAACAGAAGATCCTGCATGAGTTCTATTCTCATAATCTTTTAGCTTTCTAACTATTTTCAGAAATATTTTCCTACATTGCTGGATACATTTTAGCTGCTACAGCAGAGGAGTTGTAAAGATGTTGAAAAGATCAGGAGGACAAGCTCCAAATCCTATAATTTGCCTCCTATCCCGAAACATGTGTTGAAGACAGAATAATTACAAGATAACTTTTAGAACATATGTCGGGTGTACATACACTGCCTGGATATTCCACTGTCCCTGGATAGTACTCTATAATGAAAATCAGCACTGTGGGGCCTGGAATCGATACCTATAAAGATCAGTCCTTCCCCTAAAGAATTTTCCCCAACATAAACTGTGATGTATAGATGTCATTGGTTTTTTTGCATTACTGAAATTGAGACCCCCTGAGGAGCCCTTGAATGGGTGAAACGCGTTGGGGCACTTGCTTTGTGCAACAATTATCCATGTTGTGGCAGTATCGTCTATATGTTAATTGTTTACACTAAACTATCACTGTTAGGGTGTTATAGGGAAAGGAGGGAAGGTACGACCCCTGGGCAGAGGTGAGAGAGAGTGTGTATTAGGGAAAGATTTCCCACACCAACCATTTACCTTCCTATTCACATTATACACTTTGTAAGTCTGTATTGCTTGTATGTCATAACCGTGGCGGATGCTATCATACAATAAGAGTAGCTGGCTGGAGGCCTGCACCCTGTGTATGACATCAAGCCACCATTAAGGGGCATTTATTTTAAGTATTAATAATAAAAAGTATTTTTTTTAAAAAGGGTCTGTAAACTAACTTTAGAGAGAAAATATTGATGAGAGGATCTATAATATCTCAAAATATAAGTAAATACGTGTTGACAAATGTTAATTCGAATATGGCCAGTTTTCTTATGTCTTCATAGAAGCCCTGATTATGGAAGCGTTGGATATATTCTCGGACAGGGAGATCCTAGGCATTTCATCCTCCGTAAATTGTAAGGCAGCATTTAATGACCTGTATACAGATTTAAGGACAACATAAAATCTTGGTGGGAGATTAGATTCCTGGAGAGCTATATACAACATAATATAGTTCCCAGAGGCCTACGCATCCCAATAGTTCCTGCAGATAGAATTTCTCTAGCCTCTCCGGGGCTGTTAGAAAAATGGGAAGTAGAACTAACTAAAAGTTCACTGAATTTGATGAGAATCCTCCTAGAGGAAGAAAAGGCCCTTTTTGAAAAAACTTCTGAGAAATTATGCACCTTGAAAGAGGGTGCCCTGAGGTTTGAAAAAGATCCAGATTTTAAAAGACGTGAGACCTCATTACAAACGTCAGTGGAGCGATTTCAAGGTCTTCTTAAAGAACGAAATAACAGGCAGTTTGTGAAAGACTTAAAGGATTTCAGAGAATAAAGGGCCTATCAAACAGGCAAAAAGGGTAATAATCCCTCAACATCTGAGATTTCTTCATCAGATATTGACTTCTCAGATTGTGAAGGAACATATAACGCAGGAAGGAACCAGATTAAAAAGGGACAGGGATCTTATAAAAAACAGGGCAATAGAAGGAGAAGATGGGGAAATCAACAGGGTGGGAACTATCAGGGTGTACCTTTATTTTAGGTATTAATAATAAAAAGTATTTTTTTAAAAAGGGTCTGTAAACTAACTTTAGAGAGAAAATATAGATGGTAGTTTACCTCTGAATAATACAGTCATGCATGTACCGAGTTATACCACTGGTACGTCCAAAAAATATCATCAGAGACAATAAAAAGACAACCACAAATACCAATAAAGCCACCATCTAGTGATCACACACCAGTATAAGGCCTCATGCACACGACAGTATTTTTTCACAGTCCGCAAAACGGGGTTCCGTTGTTCCGTGATCCGTGTCCGTTTTTTTTTTCGTGTGTCTTCCTTGATTTTTGGAGGATCACCAGACAAGAAAAGTGAAAAAAAAGTCAAGTTTGCCTTGAAAATGATAGGAAAAAAACGGACACGGACGCGGATGACAATCTTGAGTGCCTCCGTGTTTTTTCACGGACCCATTGACTTGAATGGGTCCGCGAACCGTTGTCCGTCAAAAAAATAGGACAGGTCATATTTTTTTGACGGACTGGAAACACGGATCACGGACGCGGATGACAAACGGTGCATTTTCCGAGTTTTCCACGGACCCATTGAAAGTCAATGGGTCCGCAGAAAATCACGGAAAACGGAACAACGGACACGGATGCACACAACGGTCGCGTGCATGAGGCCTTATACTGATGTTCGGCAGAGTATCGTCATAAACAGTGCAATTAAATCCAGTGACCCAGACGACATCTTCTCTGATTGTATTTGTTCACTTTCTATCTGACTCAGACCACCATAATGACTTCTCCTGACCACAATTTGTCTCTGTAGGGTTTAATGCTCTGACATCTTTGGCTCTTCACTTTCCAGCACATCTCAGCCCTGTAAAGAAACTTCTTATCCTGCTGCTGCCTTTAACACTACTGCAAAAATAGTATCACACAGATAGTGCCCCAAAAATTATTGTGGCAAACATATATCTCCCGCATACAGTATTTTTGCACCACATCATAATAGTGCCCCCTTAGCCCCCCCCCCCCCCCAGTAATAGTGTCTTCTTTGTGCATCACTCAGCAATAGAGAGAGAACCCAGTATACTAATCTGTGTTTTTCGACTATATATATATATATATATATATATATAGTATGTATATACACTGCCTCTCCAAAAAAAAAAGTCGCCACCTGGATTTAACTAAGCAAATAGGTATGAGCCTCCTATTGGATAATTACTGCATGGGCGATTATCTTTCAGCTGGCAACAAGTTATTTAACCCCCAACAGGTGCAATGAGTTGCTTCTCATTTCTTAAGCAACCATGTCGAAAGACACATCTCGTGGTCGTGGAAAAGATGTTAGTCTGTTTGAGAAGGGTCAAATAATTGGCATGCGTCAAGCAGAGAAAACATCTAAGGAGATTGCAAAAACTACTAAAATTGGGTTAAGAACTGTCCAACGCATTATTAAAAACAAGAAGGATAGTGGGGAGCCATCATATTCGAGGAAGAAATGTGGCGGAAAAAAATCCTGAATGATTGGCGATCACAACGTTTAGTGAAATCAAATCGAAGAAAAACAACAGTAGAACTCATGGCTATGTTTAATAGTGAAAGTAAGAGCATTTCCACACACACAATGAGAAGGGAACTCAAGGGATTGTGACTAAACAGCTGTGTAGCCGTAAGAAAACCACTAATCAGTGTGGCAAACCAGAAAAAAAGGCTTCAATTTGCTAGGGAGCATAAAGATTGGACTCTGGAGCAATGGAAGAAGGTCATGTGGGCTAATGAGTCCAGATTTACCCTGTTCCAGAGTGATGGGCGCATCAGGGTAAGAAGAGAGGCAGATGAAGTGATGCACCATCATGCCTAGTGCCTACTGTACAAGCCTGTGGGGGCAGTGCTATGATCTGGGGTTGCTGTAGTTGGTCAGGTCTAGATTCAGCAACAGTATGTGCTCCAAGAATGAGGTCAGCTGACTACCTGAACATGCTGAATGACCAGGTTATTCCATCAATGGATTTTTTCTTCCCTGATGGCACGGGCATATTCCAAGATGATAATGCCAGGATTCATCGGGCTCAAATTGTGAAAGAGTGGTTCAGGGAGCATGAGACATAATTTTCAAACTTGGATTGGCCACCACAGTGTCCAGACCTTAACCCCATTGAGAATCTTTGGGATGTGCTGGAGAAGGCTTTGCGCAGCAGTCAGACTCTACCATCATCAATGCAAGATCTTGGTGAAAAATTAATGCTACACTGGAAGGAAATAAATCTTGTGACATTGCAGAAGCTTATCGAAACAATGCCACAGCGAATGCGTGCTGTAATCAAAGCTAAAGGCCGTCCAACAAAATATAAGAGTGTGTAACCTTTTTTTTTTTGGTGGTAACTTTTTTTTTGGGGACAGGCAGTGTATATATATAAATATATATATTTATATATATATATATATATATTGTCTAAGGTGTACTCAGTATGCGGAGTACGCATGCGCAGTATTGCAGGCCAGACGATGCCCCTCTGGGCAAATATATATATAGTTCATTATATTACTTCAAAATTAATTGGAGCTTTGGCTGTGGCAGTGGTGAGAAGTTGCCCTGTCATTCTGTATAGACTTCTATATTCAGAGTAATTTGAGCTCTCTTACTATTGATTTACGCTGTGTAGCTGACCACATGCCATCCAAGATTAATGATAGCAGTCATGGCTGGTAAATGAGAATATTTCATATGTGACCAGTGAGCATGGACACTGTAGTCCCATTCACATGAAATGAAAATCAGTGAATCTGTGCATTTCTATCTATTGTAAGAAATTGTGCAGTAGAGCATGACGTGGTGGAGAGAAAACATAGCTAATAAACACAGATTATGAATTAGACGTTTTTCCATTAGATTAGGAACTATGGACTGTTTAATATGGTACAGTATTTTGTCAGGTATTATAATGTGTTAAAGATATATTCTGGTTATAGTAAGTTATCCCTTACTCACAGGATAGATTGATGGAGGTTCTACTGCTGGGATCCCTTACAATCACGAGAACGGGGGCCCCCTACACCATGGAGCCCCCCAAAATGAATTTAGTGACTGGACAGGCATGCATGTGGTGCTCCATATACAGGGGCGTACATAGAAACCACTGGACCCCATGGCAAGAATCTGAATTGGGCCCCCTTGTGAGTGACCCATCGCACCCTTTAGGGTATGTTCACATCTGCTGCTGAGGTTCCAGCAGAAGCCTCCGTTGCAGATTCTGGCAAAAACAAAGGGCAAAATAATGCTGCATGCCGGATCGTGAATGACCCTATGATAGTGAATGGGGTCCGGCAGGTGTCAGCAGTGTTTGGTATATGCTGGATCGGGCGATTCTGGTATTCTGTTATGCTGGAACAGAATACTAAAATCTGGTCACAGGTGATTACCTAGCCTTACCCGATAAACTGTGCCCGCTGCTGCTACTTTTTATATAGTGAGCCATCCTTCCCCCATGGACTGTGCTTGCTGCTGCTTCACCTCCTCCCCGATGCTGACTTACTGTTTGTGCTGCTGGCAGAGCGCGGTCAGGGCCTGGGGCTGGTGACACTTCTGGATCAGGTCAGGTCCAGACTGGTCAGTGAGGTCACAGCGTGACGCGTGCTGGCAGAGGAACAGGACAGGGACATTTCACAAAGTGCAGCCACCAAAAACGAAAGGATTTAATCCAGTCACAACTGATGTTTCTCTGACTGCTGCAGAGCCTGCTAATACACACCTCAGCTGCTGCAGAACCTCCTAATACACACCTCAGCTGCTGCAGAACCTCCTAATACACACCTCAGCTGCTGCTGAACCTCCTAATACACACCTCTCCTTCTGCTGAACCTCCTAATACACACCTCAGCTGCTGCTGAACCTCTTAATACACACCTCAGCTGCTGCTGAACCTCCTAATACACACCTCAGCTGCTGCTGAACCTCCTAATACACACCTCTCCTTCTGCTGAACCTCCTAATACACACCTCAGCTGCTGCTGAACCTCTTAATACACACCTCAGCTGCTGCTGAACCTCCTAATACACACCTCAGCTTCTGCTGAACCTCCTAATACACACCTCAGCTGCTGCTGAACCTCTTAATACACACTTCAGCTGCTGTTGAACCTCCTAATACACACCTCTCCTTCTGCTGAACCTCCTAATACACACCTCAGCTGCTGCTGCTGAACCTCTTAATACACACCTCAGCTGCTGCTGCTGAACCTCTTAATACACACCTCAGCTGCTGCTGCTGAACCTCTTAATACACACCTCTGCTGCTGCTGAACCTCCTAATACACACCTCAGCTGCTGCTGAACCTCCTAATACACACCTCTCCTTCTGCTGAACCTCCTAATACACACCTCAGCTGCTGCTGAACCTCTTAATACACACCTCAGCTGCTGCTGAACCTCCTAATACACACTTCTCCTTCTGCTGAACCTCCTAATACACACCTCAGCTGCTGCTGAACCTCTTAATACACACCTCAGCTGCTGCTGAACCTCTTAATACACACCTCAGCTGCTGCTGAACCTCCTAATACACACCTCAGCTGCTGCTGAACCTCCTAATACACACCTCAGCTTCTGCTGAACCTCCTAATATACACCTCAGCTGCTGCAGAGCCTGCTAATACACACCTCAGCTGCTGCAGAACCTCCTAATACAGACCTCAGCTGCTGCAGAACCTCCTAATACACACATCAGTTGCTGCTGAACCTCCTAATACACACCTCACCTGCTGCTGAACCTCCTAATACACACATCAGTTGCTGCTGAACCTCCTAATACACATCTCAGCTGCTGCTGAACCTCCTAATACACACCTCAGCTGCTGCTGAACCTCCTAATACACACCTCAGCTGCTGCAGGACCTCCTGATACACATCTCAGCTGCTGCTGAACCTCCTAATACACATCTCAGCTGCTGCTGAACCTCCTAATACACACCTCAGCTGCTGCTGAACCTCCTAATACACACCTCAGCTGCTGCAGGACCTCCTGATACACATCTCAGCTGCTGCTGAACCTCCTAATACACACCTCAGCTGCTGCAGGACCTCCTGACACACACCTCAGCTCCTGCAGAAGCTCATAATACACACCTCAGCTGCTGCAGAACCTCCTAATACACACCTCAGCTGCTGTAGAACCTCCTAATACACACCTCAGCTCCTGCAGAAGCTCATAATACACACCTCAGCTGCTGCAGAACCTCCTAATACACACCTCAGCTGCTGCAGAACCTCCTGATACACATCTCAGCTGCTGCGGAACCTCCTAAAACCTCAACTGCTGCAGAACCTCCTAATACACACCTCAGCTCCTGCCGAACCTCCTAATATTCACTTCAGCTGCTGCAGAACCTCCTAATACACACCTCAGCTCCTGCAGAAGCTCATAATACACACCTTAGCAGTTGCAGAACTTCCTAATACACACTTCAGCTGCTGCAGAATCTCACAATACACACCTTAACTGCTGCAGAACATCATAACACGCACCTCAGCTGCTGCAGAACCTTCTAATACACATCTCAGCTGCTGCAGAACCTCATAATACACACCTCAGCTGCTGCAAAACCTCCTAATAAAGAACATATAAGGCCTTAGATCTCATCGTCAGCGGGATCCGTCAGGTGTCGTTGTCCATAAAGCACCAGATCCGGAAATGCGGTGATTAACGCTGTTGTGCTCCTATTACCGGGCAGAACAGCGAACGTCACCAGCACAGATGTGAACAAAGCCTAATACACACCTCAGCTGCTGCAGAAAATTATAATAGTGACAAGAAAACTACAAGTCTCATCATTACCAAATTGTTGTTATTAGAAATTAGGGGGCAACAAAGGGAGAGGTAAAAGCGGAGAGAACTACAACTCCCAGCATGACCAGGCTGTTATTATCAGATACAAGTGGATATTACACACAGAGAGTATAGGGCCGGGTTCACAGTTTAGTTTTCTGTATTTCTGCTCCGTCAGAAGAACAGAAAAATAAAGAAAAAAACTGATCCTGTATTTCAAGCATCAGTTCTGCATATTCTGCATCTGTTTGAGTCTGAGATCCATTATTTTAAACCAGTGGTTCTCAAGTCCGGTCCTCAGGACCCACCTACCGGTCATGATTTGAGAATATGCCACAGAATGAATACCTGTGGTAAGTCCTGATGCGCTGACACCAATTATATCACCTGCTCAATACTAAGGAAATCCTGAAAACATGACCGGTAGGTGGGTCCCGAGGACTGGAGTTGAGAACCACTGTTTTAGACGGAAAAAAGTCCTCCATGCAAAACGGAAAACTAAACAGTGATGTGAACCCAGCCTAAGAAGAGATAACTACAACTCCCAGCATGTCCAGATTATTATAGGAAATCATCTAGTTGTACTAGGTGAGAGCGTTAAAAGGAAATAACTATAACCCCCAGTATGGCCAGACATATTATGGGGCATCAGTATACATTACAGAGATGGGGTATAAGAGGAGAGAACTACAACTCCCAGCATTACCAGACTGTACTAGGCAGGGGCGTAGCTAAAGGCTCATGGGCCCTGGTGCAAGAGTTCAGCTTGGGCCCCCCTCCCTTCACTCAGCACTGGTGCACCTAGCTTTTCTGCTGCCCAAGGCAAATATTGAAATCCCCCCCCCCTTCCCTCCAGTCCTACTGTTAAAGGGGTTGTCCTCTTTTTACTACTGATGACCTATCCTCAGGATAGGTCATCAATATCAGATCAGCCGGGGTCCTCCGACACCTCCGACGATCAGCTATTTGAAGAGAGGGCAGCGCTTATACGAGAGCTGCTTTCTCTGCTCTGTTCACCTGCCCGCCATAGCATTTGCAGTGATGAGCAGGTAAACAGAGCAGAGAAGGCAGCGCTCATACAAAATAAAATAAAAAATCAGACAACCCCTTTAAAAACATACTTGGAAAACATTACATACAGCGCTACAGAACATACAGGGTAACACAGCGCCACATATGTACCTCTTACATCCAGTGACTTCTCTTCTCTGATGTAGATATTCTCTTTCCTCTTCTTCTCCTGTCAGACCAGACCGCCATGGTGACTTCTTTCAGCCATGCCTCGTCTCTGCAGAGTTTAACAAACAGACATCTTACTTTCCTACTTTTCCATCCTCCTCCTCACCTTCTCAACACCCCATCCTGCCACCTCCAATACTGTGTCCGCTGTGCTCCCTAATACTTTCCTGCAGAAACAGTCCCCCTGAAAATACTGGTACCACACAGATAGTGCGTCAGTACTAAAACACCCCTTTATATTGTGCACTAGTACAAAAAAATTGCCCCTTCCTTTTAGATCAGACCCCCATATAAAACCCTAAATGAGATCCCGACATCTCAGACCAAACCCCCTTTAGACCTCTATGTCAGACCCCATATAAGACCCCAGTTTTAGACCTTAGATCAGACCCCCATTAGACCTCCATGTAAGACCCCGACCCAATATCAGACCTCAGATAAGACCCCCATTAGACCTCCAGACCCCCATAGAAGACCCCTATTAGACCTCCAGACCCCCATATCAGACCTCTAAACACCATTAGACCTCCAGACTCCCACTAGACCTCCAGACCCTCAATCAGACCCCCATTAGACCTCTATACTCCCAATCAGACCCCCATTAGACCTCCAGACCCCCAGTCAGACCCCCCAGTCAGACCTATCCAGACACCCCAGTCAAACCTCTCCAGACCCCCCCCGTCAGACCTCCAGACCCCCCTGTCAGACCTTCAGACCCCCATTAGACCACTTCAGACCCCCAGTCAGACCTCCAGACCCCCCATTAGACCACTTCAGACCCCCAGTCAGACCTCCAGACACCCCCAGTCAGACCTACAGACCCCCCATAGACCTATCCAGACCCACAGTGAGACCTCTCCAGACCCACCATTAGACCTGCATATCAGACCTCAGATCAGACTGTAAAATAAAAAAGTAACTTACCTCTCCTGCTGCCACTCTTCTTGTCCTGGTTGTCTTCTCTTCTCAGGGCCCACGCTGCAGTCACCTGACCACAGGTCAGAGTGCACTTTGTACGTCCTGACGCTGCAGGCAGCCAGGACACAGCCGTGCGGGCCCTGAGAAGAGCAAGCAGGAGGAGGGGTAAGTACTGGACAGCGCTTCTCTCCCCCTCCTCCATTATGGAATCGCTTGATAGTATTCCCTTTATAAGATGCACTGCATCTTATAAAAGGAAAAGGACAGTACCACTGCTTAGGGGCCTGGTCGCAACCGCGACTGCTGCGACCCCTACAGTTACGCTAGTTGTACTAGGGCATACATTGAAATTACATGGAGAGGGATATAATAGGACAGAACTACAACTCCTAGCATTACCAGACTGTACTAGGGCATACATTGAAATTACATGGAGAGGGATATAATAGGACATAACTACAACTCCTAGCATTACCAGACTGTACTAGGGCATACATTGAAATTACATGGAGAGGGATATAATAGGACAGAACTGCAACTCCCAGCATTACCAGACTGTACCAGGGCATACATTGAAATTACATGGAGAGGGATATAATTGGAGAGAACTACAACTCCGAGCTTTTATAGGATGTTAGATGGGTCATCCCAGGACATCACTAACCTCTCCTCCGGGCACGACACCGAAACTCCGCCCCCTCACAGCGACATCCCACAGGTCTTTCACCAGTCCTTTGCACTGGTCACATGGTTGGTGACCTCACCAAAGGTCCTTCTCCACTTCTTACACTCTCTTTTAACAGGTACCCAGGTAGTAGCTATATAAGTGTAATTAGTGGGTGGGGCCTATCCTCCACTGCGGGCCCCCTTCCCCCAGGGGCCCCATAGCAGCTGCGTGGTCTGCCTCTATTGGAGGTACGCCACTGTCCAAGTATTAATGTGGGAGTTTCAGAAATAGCAGAGTGCTGTACTAGGCTATCTCTGGAACTCCCATAGAAATGAATGGAGTGGTGGCGCACATGCCCTTCCGGCCACTCCATTCATTTCCAGGGGCTCCACAGTGTACAGGAGCCCCTGTTCTTGTGATCGTTGGGAGTCCCAGAAGTAGGACACCCACCGGTCTAATAAGTATCTAGTTTCCTGTGGATAGGGGATAATTTAGTATAACCTGAATACCCCTTTAATAAAAAATAAATAATCCATATTCACCCTCACTGATCCCCCGCTGTTGCCATTCTGATGCTGTTCCGATCCCCGCTGCTGTTCACTTCCTCTTCCCAGCTTGACACCCCCTCAAAAATACCAGGAAAGGTGGCTCATTTAAAAAAAACTCAACTCAAACTCAACTTTAGAGTGTTTTTCTTCCCTTTTCAGACATAGAACACCAAATACTGTAAATATTAGTGCCGGACCCCTGTCCACCCCTTACCTCGAAGCAGTCGTATGGTCTGCCTCTAGGAGAGGTAGACCGTTATTTTCCATATTGTCTTACTTCAAGGCAGAGCTTGCCTTTAGCTTTGTAAAATGTGTTTTTTTACATTTACTGTAGTGCGGTATTTGTACAATGGAAGGCGGTGATGGGCCATTACATCAGTATAACCTTTTTCAATACAGTCCCTCATCAGGTCCTTTTATTGGAAGCAGTTAAGTTTATTGGACTAATTTTTATAGTGCATAATAACACGCAGTATATGTACTTGTAGTCAGCAGTGTAAACAGGCGGCTAATTTGTTGCTGCTGCTCACTTTTTATGTGGGTTTGTATCTGTAAACTCTTTAAACTGGTCCATATGGGAAGATTCAACCATGCATTCAGTGTAAGGCTGGTTAAACAGGGCAGTTTCTCTCTGTTGATCTTCCTGTGCTAATCCAGATGGCCGGCACTTAGTTAAGTGAACCAAAGAAGAAAAGAGCAATATCTGCACTTAATAATAGTCAATATTGCACAATTTTCCCCAGCGGTGTAGGTGACGTGAACCTCTCCACTCATTTGTCCTGTGTGATCGTTGCAAAAGCCCAAATACATTGTGTAAATACATTTAGCCTTCATTTAGTTATATACAGTATGTGCCTACAGCTCTGAGGTCTCGCATTCACATCATGTTCTACTGGGTTTCTTGGGAATTTGTATTGCACAAAGACATGCCCCTGTGGAAATTCGCACACCATATTTTTGCAATAGCACTCTCCAATTTGCTACTAAGGGAATATATACCTGTAAAAGGTCTCATACTCATGGCCGTATCCGTTTTGTAGTTCACAAATTGCCAGCCGACCACATCCATGTGCCGTCTGCATTTTTTGCAGACCATTTGACTTCAGTGGGTCCTTGTTCCCTATTATGTGTCCAGTCATTGACAGCCAGCCACTCTATGCTTCGTATGCAGTTGTGTCACGAATAGGAAACCTGGACTGCTGCGGACTGGAACCATCTTGTCTTTAGCAATGAATCCAGGTTCTGTTTGGGATCCAATGATAGTCAGATTTGAGTATGGAGGCCTCGTAGTGAGTGACATCCTACGGCCACATGTGTTTCCTCTCATGGCCGGGCTTCCAACTAGCATTTTTCAGGAGGATAATGCTCACCCACACACAGCAAGGGTTTCCCAGGAATGTCTCCACCAGATTGCAAGACTTCCCTGTCCTGCCTGGTCACTAAATTTTTCACCAATCAAGCATTTATAGGACCAGCTGGGACATCAGCTTCGGCAGCCTACAAGTGTGCAGAATCTACAGGCCCAGCTGCAACATCTATGGGGAAATGTGCTGCAGGATACCATACAGAACCTGTAGGCCTCCATGCCCAACCATATCTTATCTTCTATCCAGGCTAGAGGCGGCCCAACAAGGTACTAGAACCTCCTTTCAGTTGTCCAATTTTCCCCAATAAACCTATCCTTATTATAATCACTTATATGTATCATCATTACATTCAAACATATAAAGCTTTATTTGATTCCGACACCTCCTTCTTGGTGCTTTATTTTTTTTGTCAGTGAATGTATTACACAGTGCCCTTCGAAATCACTGTGTGATGCATAGACACACTCTTTGTAGCTATTCTTCACTCTGACACTGAATATTTAAATAGTCACTATACTTTCAACCAATTTTTCATAAATTTATAATACAGGTGAATATAAGAAACTTTGTAATATATCATCAGAGAATGCCTTTTTCTTCCTCTAGTAGCTCACTCCTCCTCCCCCTCCTTTCTTCATAGATAATATCTTCAATATAATATGTTTCTGTGAGATCACAAATCATGTTGCTAAACAGTTATGGTGACATCTTAGATTAAGATACTTTCTGTAACGTGACCCTGTTCAGCAATTGCTTGTACAATCTGTGCAGTGTATGCTCATGCAGTATTCAAAAGCGAGTGCAGCAGGCAAGGGGAGGGAGAGGACGATAGTGGTGGCAGTGGCAATGATGGTGGTAGTACTCAAGGTGACGGTCCTCACTCTGTCGCTCCCTGAGCCGTGCAGTGGAGGGAGGGGTGAACCCTTTCTTCCCCTTGGTGCACACCCTAGTTGGGGACCCTTGGTGATGATGGGTTTTGGGATGCAAGGCGGTGGTCCCTTGTGGTGTAGGATGATATGATGTAGTGGCAGTGCAGGTGATGGTGCAGTGCAATGAGGAGCTGACTTTGGGTGTAACAAGTGAACAGTTTTACTAGAAACTTTGGCAGTTCATAGATACATGCTAGGAACAGTCCTTACATGTTGTATAAAGTAGTCCCTTTTCCAGTTAAACTGTGCAATCTTCCCATATCGGCCAAGGGCCGATGCCTCTTAATAAATTAGGTGTAGCTCTGGCCCTCCATGCATCAGAAAGTCACATCTACTATCAAGTCTGTAGACTTGAGCTATTATTTAATCCAGTTTCTAGCACAAATTATAGTAAGTCTTGTGAGCTGCACAGGTTTGTCCACCTTCTAAGCCCCGCCGCTTTTCTCACTACTTTAGAAAAGTGGCAAAAAGTCAAATTTTTTGGATGCAAGTATGTTATGGACCATAATTTGCAACTTTGTAACGCCACTCTTGTAGTTTAAAAGCCTTAATAAAACTTTGAAAATTTCGGGAATGCTGGACTTTTACATTAAAATTTGTGGTAATGACTTTAATTGGCTGACTCGCTACAAGGACTGTCTCATCATGTTTTCCACTAGAATGGTTTTATTGCTTTTTTTATGCTTTTTTTCAAAAACGAAATGTGAAAAAACATAAATGCAAATTTCATGGGTTTGGGTAAGCAAATTTTTGTATTTCACTGCTAAAACCAGAGATTGGGCCTGCAAATTTGATAATGGGAATTAAGACAGTGATTAAGAATGGAATAATTCTGTATGTACTGATAACACTGTGAAGCAAGGACATGGAGGATATTTAGGAAGTGGAGCTAGTGATCTGGCATATAGCCAATAATAAGCAGTGAACTTTAATTGGCAGTAAGCAAAGAATCTTCAACTATTTTCCCCTCATCCCAGAGCAGATGTCATTATTCAGATGGTCTAGTGGAGCAATACTCTCGAAACATTGAGTAATGTACAAACTGATCCTTAGTAAATCTATGTACATGTTAGAGTAGGTGAGTAAACAGGAACAAATATGAAAGCACATGACAGCAAGGCTGTTATTGTTCATGTCCCATCTACCAGTGTCCTATAAATTAAAAGTGGTTCTGTACCAAAGACACCTATCCTGAGGATAGCGAAAATTTGTATGTAGAGCAGCACTTCCGTACCTTCTTGACTCAATTCAGGAGATATGCATCAGTCTGCCTTAGGCCCCGATCCACAGTAGCCCACCGATAGACGTTCAGTTAATAGATGACGGCAGCATAGTTCTCCATTAATTCTTTATTAGTTGTTAATCCATGATATACGTACAAAAAGGACCAATAAAAACAGCAACGTTTGGACTACGGTGTAGTCTTTGTCAAGCTTGACAAAGACTACACCGTGTTCGAAACGTTGCTGTTTTTATTGGTCCTTTTTGTACGTACGGTATATCATGGATTAACAACTAATAAAGAATTAATGGAGAACTATGCTGCCGTCATCTATTAACTGAACGTCTATCCTGAGGATAGGTCATCAATATCTAGAACCTGGAAAACTCCTTTAACCCCTTGAGGACCTGGCTAATTTTCACCTTAAGGACCAGGCCATTTTTTGCAAATCTGACATGTGTCACTTTATGTGGTGATAACTTTAAAACACTTTTACTTATCCAGGCCATTCTGAAATAGTTTTCTCGTCACGTATTGTACTTCATGACAGTGATAAAATTGAGTAAAAAAAATAATTTTTATTTTTTTTTAAAAAGCCAAATTTACCCAAAATTTGGAAAAATTTGCTAATTTTTAAATTTCTATTTCTCTACTTTTATAATAGATAGTAATACCTCCAAAAATAGTTATTACTTTACATTCCCCATATGTCTACTTCATGTTTGAATCATTTTGTGAATGCCACTTTATTTTTTGGGGACGTTAGAAGGCTTAGAAGATTAGAAGCAAATCTTCTAATCAAATCTCCAGTTCAGGTCTGAATTCACTTTGTGAGGCTTACATAATAGAAACCACCCAAAAATGACCCCATTTTACAAACTACACCCCTCAAGTATATCTGTAAAGAATAAATCAAGGCAACTGGACTTACTGTAGATGTCTTAAAAAAGGTTTCACTCGTTCTTCCAATGAGCTTTCTCAATTCTGAGTGACTGTACAAGAATTCTCTGGGAATAAATATAAAACTGAATCAACATCTGGTAATTATACCCAGCATGGGGTCAGAGGTCATTATACCCAGCATGGGGTCAAAGGTGTTGATTCCATTATCCTAATTGGAGTCAGTAGGTGATAATGACCTCCCAGAAAAAGGTGTCAAGACAGCATTGTATGTGGCAGACAATAGATGTCTAACCCCTCAAGGTATTCAAAACTGATTTTACAAACTTTGTTAACCCTTTAGGTATTAATGGAATAAAATTTCAAAATTTCACTTTTTTGGCAGATTTTCCATTTTAATAATTTTTTTCCAGTTACAAAGCAAGGGTTAACAGCCAAACAAAACTCAATATTTATGGCCATGATTCTGTAGTTTACAGAAACACCCCATATGTGGTCGTAAACTGCTGTACAGGCACACGGCAGGGAGCAGAAGGAAAGTAATGCCATACGGTTTTTGGAAGGCAGATTTTGCTGGAGTGTTTTTTTGACACCATGTCCCATTTGAAGCCCCCCTGATGCAGCCCTAGAGTAGAAACTCCCAAAAAGTGACCCCATTTTAGAAACTACGAGATAGGGTGGCAGTTTTGTTGGTACTATTTTAGGGTACATATGATTTTTGGTTGCTCTATATTACACTTTTTGTGAGGCAAGGTAACAAGAAATAGCTGTTTTGGCACCGTTCTTATTTTTTGTTATATACAAGATTTATCTGACAGGTTAGATCATGTGATTTTTTTATAGAGCAGGTTATTACGGAAGCAGCGATACCTAATGGTTTGAATGGCGCTATTTTGGGGTGCATATGATTTTTTGATTGCTTGCTATTACACTTTTTGTGATGTAAGGTGGCAAAAAATGGCTTTTTTTACGCCGGTTTTTTTATTTTATTTTTACGATGTTCATCTGAGGGGTTAGGTCATGTGATATTTTTATAGAGCAGGTTCTTACAGACGCGGCGATACCTAACATGTATACTTTTTTAAATTTACTTAAGTTTTACACAATAACAGCTTTTTTAAAACAAAAAAAAGGTGTTTTTGTGTCTCCATATTTTGAGCCATAGTTTTTTTATTTTTTGGGAAATTGTCTTAGGTAGGGTCTCATTTTTTGCGGGTTAGATTGGTACTATTTTGGTGGGCATACGCCTTTTTGATCGCTTGCTGTTGTACTTTTTGTGATGTGAGGTGACAAAAAATGGTTTATTTAGCAGTTTTTTTTTTTTTTGACAGTGTTCATCTGAGAGGTTAGGTCATGTGATACGCGGTGATACCTAATATGTCTACTTTTCTTTTTTTCCCTATTTTTTACCAATTTTTTTTTACTTTATTTAGGGAAAATGACGTTTTTTTACTTGAAACTTTCAATTTTTTTGGGGAAAACTTTATTTTCCAACTTTTTTTTCACTTTATTTTTTGTCCCACTTTGGGACTTCAACTTTTGGGGGTCTGATCCCCTTTACAATGCATTCCAATACTTCTGTATTGGAATGCATTGGCTGTATTCGTAATACAGTGTGTATTACTCATACAGCTTCCTGCCTGTGAGATCCAGAGGGCTGGATCTCACAGGCTCTTCACCGGAAGGCAGCCCCGAATTGACCTGCGGTTTGCAGCGATCACCGATATGGGGGGGGGGTCACAGGACCACCCTCGGCATTGTCGCAGAGTGCCTGCTGCGCGCAGCGGTGATCGGAAATACACAGGGTATACCTGTACGCTCTGCGTCCTTAAGTACCGGGATATCAGGGCATACAGGTACGCCCTGTGTCCCCAAGAGGTTAAGTCATAACAGTCTATTAAAGTCTAATTTGATGCCCTCATTATTTTAATTGCCTATTAAATAAAGATTCAAAAATACATTGGAAAACATGACACATAAATATCACAGAAACTTTATCGTAGTTGGTAACAGCAGCGTAGCTATAGGGGGTGCAGAGGTAGCTGTGACTACCGGCCTCAGGAGCCGGAAGGGTCTCAAAGATCCTTGTGCCACATAAGAAGACACTGGTAGTATAGAAAGTGCATGGTCATGTTACACCTCTGGCTGGACGGAAGGGGTCAAGTCTAGAATTTGGCATGGCGGGAGGTGGGGGAGGTGCAGTTTCCATTTTTGCCACAGGCAGCATGAAGGCTTCCGTGTCCCCTGGCCACAAAGGGGGGCCCAAGCTGAACTCTTGCACCAGGGCCCATGAGCCTTTATCTACAGTATGCCCCTGATTGGTAATATTGACTAGAAGTGATGGATTGTCCATAGCTTGAGAGAGAGAGAAAAATGTGATTCATTACATGCTAATTGGGTAGATGTAATTCAGCTGCTGATTGGTGCTCAGGTTTGTGCTGTGAGTTCCCACTGAGAGAGGGTAGAGCCGCTTCCTTCACTGTACTGCTGCAGACCTCACACTCAGTAAAATAGAAGCCTAAACATTTTGTATGGACTTAAAAATTTCCTAGGCAGTTTGTTAGTTTTAACCTTTTGATTATTAACTACTTGGAAAAACTTAAAATGATTATGGAGGGAAAGTCAGATCAGTTCATCAGATCAATTTACAGGACTTAATCAAGGTTGAACACAGTGTCAGACTGGCCCAACAGAATACCAGAGGATCCTCCGGTGGGCCCAGGCTCTGATACCATAGTGGGCTCCAAAAGGTACAGAAGAAAAAAAAATGAGTTGCCTTTGGAGTCAGACAGTAATTAGCCACTAGGGCCTATTGTTTTAAATCAAAATCTGTTTATTGTTGATATGGAGGTTGGGCAACATGAATGATTTCCTCTAGTTGGCCCAAGGAACCCCAGTCCGATCTTGGTTGAACACTATTCTGATATTTACACTAAAGAGGGAGATTCTTCTCCAGTGGGCAGCACGGTGGCTCAGCGGTTAGCACTGGTGCCTTGCAGCGCTGGAGTCCTCGACCAAGGACAACATCTGCATGGAGTTTATATGTTCTCCGTGTGTTTGTGTGGGTTTCCTCCCACACTCCAAAGACATACTGATAGGAAACTTAGATTGTCAGCCCCATTGGGGACAGCAACTACTGATAATGTCTGTTAAGTGCTGCGGAATATGTTAGTGCTATATACTGTAAGTGAGTAAATTATATAAATAATTGAAATAAATAAGTTTCTCCAATTTTTACGTGGTAGACTTGGGAAAAGCTTGGAGAACATTCTGTTATGATCTGCTCATATTTGTCCTGTGAGTGCTAATGTAGTGCATATTAATCTTGTTCTGGCAAACCTTATGACACAAGCCATGTAATGTCATCTGTTTTACTCGTGTATTTGGGATTTATATTTTCCAGTGCACCAGATGGAGCGTTGTTTCTTCTATTAATGTATTTTCATTTATCTCCTTTTTCCTGCTGTAGTTTTCATGTTTAATGCACATAATGCCAAACATCGCTGCCTGGATGTCACAGCTGCAGTCTCATTGGTGATAAATTCATGAGACTTTGAGAACATTTTTTTTAATGTGTATTGAGCAGTCTCTAACAACAGATTTTTCGTCATGTGTGGCCAGTCTTGCTAAATAATTAATATGTATTAATACTTTAAAGGAAATCAACCCTGTTAGTGCATCGCTTCTAAAATATACTTTAAGAAACAAGCCATAGTAGGACGCTTTGGACATTTCATAGTTGCACATAGTTCCAGGAGCTGGCACTCAGTCAGTGGCGGTACACATGTAAAGGGAATCCCAGTAATGTACTATGGCCAACAATCCCAACAATCCCAACAATTTATTTAATGCATATAATCAGTACAATAGGATGTGTTCTGTCCCATCCCAAATAAAAGGAAGAAACTTGTGTGCTGGGAGCCAATATGGTGTTTAAGAGTGCAAGAGCCGCTGGCTTGCAATATTGTGTATTAGCGTCAAAGTCTAAAGAGCACAAACTGTCAATGAAGAGAGAAAAAAACAGACTAATAAAACAGTGCTGGACACAGGTGATATGTTTTCATTGGACCTGATCTGTTCCCTATAATTATCCAAAAACTATGTATGTATGCCAGGAGACTCTCATTGTGTCTCCCTTTTCCCTTGGCGAGAATCAGGAAGACTTGGTAAGGGAGCGGGATTTTGTTATTGATAGCCTATCCTCAGGGTATTCCATTAATATTCAGATATGGGTGGGGGTCAGGCACCTTGTACCAGTGCAGCTCCAGCAAAGGAAACACAGCTCTGCCCACTGAAGTCATTGGAGCAGTGCTGCAATAATCACCTTCGTCCATTTGTCCACTACATGTTGGATGGAATTATGTATCTCCAGCGCTGGAGCTACACTGAAACAGTTGATCGTCAGGGGCGTGGGGTGTCGGACCCCCACTGTTCAGATATTAATGACCTACCCTGAGGATAGGCCATCAATAGCAAAATCCTAAATTTACCCTTTAAGGGATTTTCCTAATAATAACATTTATCACCTATCCACAGGATGGGTGATAAATGTATAATCGCTTGAACCACTGGGACTTCCACAGATTGGGAAAACGGAGCTCCTTGAGTTCCGAGTGTGAATAAAGTGGGATGAGTGATTGCTGCTCCATTCACTATGTCAGAGACATTCCTATAGACAGTGAATGGAGAAGTAGTCAGGCATATACCCAGCCATTCCATTCACATGGGAGACTCAGGGACTCCTGTAGTTGTGATTGGTGGTGGTCCCAGCAATCAGCTCTCCAGCAATCATACATTTAGTCACCTATCTTATGGAAAGGTGATAAATGTTAGCGGGAGAATCCTTTAATAAGGTCAGCTACTTTATTGATCACCAGCTTGTACACATTCATTCATACTGCCAAAAGAATGTTTTCCTACGTTCTTCATACATGTATAAGGGGGATGTCTACTTGAGGTATAATTGGGAGCTTTGAGTATATTTTGCTACTCATTTTTAGTGATCTTAGGTTGGCATTATGTGGGCTTCTATACAAAGCAATGAGCTAATATAACCAATTCCTACACATGTAAATGGAGCAATCTTTGACACTGTATGTTCCTCAAAGATTACTAATGCCATCGTTCTGGCACATAAATTTCCATTTTTGTTGGCAGCACCTCCATATTTACGCAGGGCGATGTACAACCAATGATTCCTAATGCCAAATACAAGATACAATCGCCCAACCAAGGAGCATTTTCTTGTTTGTCGGGTGATCAGCAACATGTTTACATGGAGCAATGATGGGGCTAATGAAAGTTGATATGAATGTTCGTCCCATGTAAAAGACCCCAAATATGAGTGCATTGTGGAATAGGTTACCTCTTTATAGGCACTGGAAAATAAATACTGAATAACTATGTGCATCTGGTTAACAGAAAATGTCTATATTTCCCCATATATGGCAACCCAATCATAACGTCATGGTGAAACATTGAACCATGACCAATGTCTTCAAAGACAAAAAGAACTTGCAGTTCTTAATTTAGTTTCATCCGATTCCTTGACACCATTCACCTTTGGTAGCCCAGTTATTTTGGGATACGTTTATGTGTTTTACATTGATAAGTATCACATCGTTGAAGTCGTTTTCGTTTTTCGAGACAATGTGGGCATTATGTTGTCACTCTTCCTATTTATGCCTTGGAGGGAATAAACATGAGCAAAGGTTCTGATTTTCTCAGCTGTCCTCCATTGTACCAGGATCCTTGTTCAAACAAAAAGGGCTTCATAAATAAATACAGGTAAGCCCAGAACGGTACATCTGTGCACCCCCCTGCTGTGCTCTTTAAATGACTTTTTTTTTTTTAGATCTAAGTATACTTTTGACCCAGATGTTATCGACTCATTTAGCGATCAGTCATACAAAGAGTTTGCAAAACATTTTTTACGCGTTCTTCCTATGGAAAAGGATATCTGCTTGGTTTCCCCATGTAGTAGACACAAGACTCATGCTGTCATTGTGTCGCTGTTCTCTGTCAGCACAGCTCTAATTAACCACCTCCCAGCAGAGGCATCTAGTGTAGGAATTTGTTTCATGAATGATCCTGGGATTTTGAAGTTTTGAAGGAAATAGCAGATATAGACCATTGTTCTTCTTAATATTCTTGGCACTTGGTCTGACACCCTGTGATCATGTTATCCCTTCAGGCTGGGGCTTCCTAGACTCTCGCTGCCCTCTGATGGCACACACGTTTCTTTAGTATTTCTGACTATTCCAGTAATGCTC
This sequence comes from Bufo bufo, assembly GCF_905171765.1. Taxonomy (NCBI): domain Eukaryota; kingdom Metazoa; phylum Chordata; class Amphibia; order Anura; family Bufonidae; genus Bufo; species Bufo bufo. The sequence continues at coordinate 716,006,948 of NC_053390.1, read as the reverse complement.
ATGATACTTTTTCATGTATGGTAGCGTGTAAATGTCACGCATGTTCAGTAAACTCATATCAGAAAATGGCAAAGTTTCTCGCTAGTTTGGATATATAAAATACAGGGTTATTCCTATCTAATAAAGTGAAGGCCTATCTCTTGGAACATGGGAGTCCAAGAGGTCACATGCCAACTGATCACAAAGTCATGCCATATCCTGGTATTATGAGATGGATATAACCCTTTAATAATGTCTGAAAGAATGAAACAAGCAACATGGAGGAAAGGAAGTGACACCTTCTGTCAGAAGTAGTTGTCCTTACCACTATCCTCTTAATCATCAACTGTAACCTGGAGGGAATTGTTGCTGCTCCTATAAAGCTGATCTTGCAGAGTGTACAGTCGTGGCCAAAAGTTTTGAGAATTACATAAATATTGGAAATTGGAAAAGTTGCTGCTTAAGTTTTTATAATAGCAATTTGCATATACTCCAGAATGTTATGAAGAGTGATCAGATGAATTGCATAGTCCTTCTTTGCCATGAAAATTAACTTAATCCCCAAAAAAACTTTCCACTGCATTTCATTGCTGTCATTGAAGGACCTGCTGAGATCATTTCAGTAATCGTCTTGTTAACTCACGTGAGAATGTTGATGAGCACAAGGCTGGAGATCATTATGTCATGCTGATTGGGTTAAAATGGCAGACTTGGCATGTTGAAAAGAGGGTGATGCTTGAAGTCATTGTTCTTCCATTGTTAACCTTGGTGACCTGCAAAGAAATGCGTGCAGCCATCATTGCGTTGCATAATAATGGCTTCACAGGCAAGGATATTGTGGCTACTAGGATTGCACCTCAATCAACAATTTATAGGATCATCAAGAACTTCAAGGAAAGAGGTTCAATTCTTGTTAAGAAGGCTTCAGGGCGTCCAAGAAAGTCCAGCAAGCGCCAGGATCGTCTCCTAAAGAGGATTCAGCTGTGGGATCGGAGTGCCACCAGTGCAGAGCTTGCTCAGGAATGGCAGCAGGCAGGTGTGAGCGCATCTGCATGCACAGTGAGGCGAAGACTTTTGGAAGATGACCTGGTGTCAAGAAGGGCAGCAAAGAAGCCACTTCTCTCCCAAAAAACCATCAGGGACAGATTGATCTTCTGCAGAAAGTATGGTGAATGGACTGCTGAGGACTGGGGCAAAGTCATATTATCCGATGACACCTCTTTCCGATTGTTTGGGGCATCTGGAAAAAGGCTTGTCCGGAGAAGAAAAGGTGAGCGCTATCAGTCCTGTGTCATGCCAACAGTAAAGCATCCTGAGACCATTCATGTGTGGGGTTGCTTCTCAGCCAAGGTTGTGGGCTCACTCACAATTTTGCCCAAAAACACAGCCATGAATAAAGAATGGTACCAAAACACCCTCCAACAGCAACTTCTTCCAACAATCCAACAACAGTTTGGTGAAGAACAATGCATTTTCCAGCACGATGGAGCACCATGCCATAAGGCAAAAGTGATAACTAAGTGGCTCGGGGACCAAAACGTTGACATTTTGGGTCCATGGCCTGGAAACTCCCCAGATCTTAATCCCATTGAGAACTTGTGGTCAATCCTCAAGAGGCGGGTGGACAAACAAAAACCCACTAATTCTGACAAACTCCAAGAAGTGATTATGAAAGAATGGGTTGCTATCAGTCAGGAATTGGCCCAGAAGTTGATTGAGAGCATGCCCAGTCGAATTGCAGAGGTCCTGAAAAAGAAGGGCCAACACTGCAAATACTGACTCTTTGCATAAATGTCATGTAATTGTCGATAAAAGCCTTTGAAACGTTTGAAGTGCGTGTAATTATATTTCATTACATCACAGAAACAACTGAAACAAAGATCTAAAAGCAGTTTAGCAGCAAACTTTGTAAAAACTAAAATTTGTGTCATTCTCAAAACTTTTGGCCACGACTGTACATTGGTAAAACTTAAAGGGAGGCTCCACTTCTTTCTGTGGCCAGCTCCTCTCTCACTGGTTTGATTGACAGGGCCAGGCAGTGGTCAAGGGGAGAGGGAAGGACTGACCACGGAGAGGAGCTTGGGTGCAACAAGAGCAATGGTGATGGAAAAAAAACAACTGCATTTTAATCAGGTGAACCACAGCTATATGTCTATGCAAGTAGTTTAATAGGGAGGTCACTGGTGACATATTTCCTTTAAAGGATACCTGCCATTTTTATAATAAAACTTTTCACATGTCATAGTTAGGGATGAGCAAATCGACTTCGGATGAAACATCCGGTGTCGATTCGCATAAAACTTCGTTCTAATACTGTACGGAGCAGGAGCTCTGTGCAGTATTAGAATGTATTGGCTCCGAAGAGCCGAAGTTATTGCTTCGCAAAGTCTCGCGAGACTTCACGAAATAACTTCATGAATTAATTTGTACTGTAAAAAAACATTTATTAGAACGAAGTTTTATGCGAATCGACTTCGGATGTTTCGGCCAAAGTCGATTCGCTCATCCCTATCATAGTGGCATATCAAAAGGTTTTACTGGGGGGGTTATCCCAGTGCTGAGAAGCCCACTGAACACTGGAAAGTAGGGGCAGAAGCAATATGCTGAGCACTGGGCTTCTTCGTCTCTGATCAAAGCAGTGCATGTCGTCATAGAAAGTCTACGGCCCATGTACTTCTAAGGCTGGGTTCATATCACGTTTTTCACCATTACCATTGTAAAAAAATGTATACTTTTTTTACCGGACTGTGCAGGATACAAGAACGTTGTGTGCTGTGTTTTGATATCCTTTGTTTTGTAACGTATACGTCAAACGAAGGCATAAACGTAATATGAACCCATCCTAAGCATGATTCTCACGGAAGAGCTGAAAAAATGACAAATGAAAGCCATAGGACCACAGTGCTCATCTGAATGCTTCTGCTCCTTCATACCGGTGATCAGTGGAGTCCAGGAGCTAAGAGTGTCCAGTGCAAAAGTTGTATGATGTGATAGTGATAAGCTACAGTGTATTATACAGTAAAATTGTAATATCCTAATATGCTCCAAGTGGCGGATTGGCCATAGACCTTACAGGGAAATTTCCCGGTGTGCTGATGCCCAGGGGGCTGCCTGGGCCCTCCTCATGGTCGGCCAGTGGAAGTTTTTGGGGATGTATTTTGTTCTGCTGGCAATATTTTGTGATGGACTGTGATATTTTGCTCTGTTGGGGAGATATAATGTGCCACAATATGGTATTGACTTAACTACAAAACAGGGCCACTTTTACTATTTTTTCCAGGGCCACTTTGAATTCCCAGTCTGCCCCTGATCACACCTGACCATAAGGCCTCATGCACACGACCGTGCCCTTTTTTGCGGTCCGCAAAATGGACAAGAATATGACATGCTATATTTTTTTTGCGGGGCCTCGGAACGGAGCAACGGATGCAGACACCACACAGAGTGCGGTCCGCATCTTTTGCAGCCCCATTGAAGTGAATGGGTCCGCATCCAAGCCGCAAAAACTGTGGCTCGGATGCGGACCGTAACTACGGTCGTGTGCATGAGGCCTCAGAGTCATGGTAGTCATGGAAGAATCACTTTTATGGGGCCTGTTTCTTGTCTAGAGAGTGGAGGAGCTGTCATGGTGACCAGCAGGTCCCTGTGTCCACTTCAGCTCTGATTATTACATTTAGTGCCACAACTTGGGGTTCCATCCATAGATTTACTGTAGTTCTAGGGACATTTTCCTAGGGTTGCTTCTTTTACACAACCACAACCTTGATCACCACAGAACTGTAGCACAGAGGCCACATATTGACATGACTGCCTTTTACAATACTGTAATGTATTACATCATATAAGCTTAAATGTACTTGCATTTTACACTAACATAACACATTTATCTTATGTCTCTTATATAATGTTCTGTAAGCCTTTTCTGATTACCACTGCTACAGTCATTGTGAAGAAAGTGTTATTTTATATCCAGCAGCTATATGAAATGATGTACGATAGATAGATAAATAGACAGGGATAGATAGATGCATATGCATAGACAGATAGCTAGATATACAGATTGATAGATATATACAGTATATGAACAAAACCATTGAGACACCTAGATATTAAACCTACAGGAGCTTTACGACATGCCTTTCTAAATCCATAGGCATTAGAAGGAGTTGGTCTACAAGAGAAGGTTTTCTGCCAGATTTTAGCGAATGTCTGTGGGAATTTTTGCCCATTCATCCAGAAGAGCATTTGTGAGGTCACACATTGATGTTGGATGAGACTGACCAAAACATCTGAATTCAAGGATTAAAAGGTGTTCCCCAATACTCTTGTCCATATAGTTTAGGAAAAATGGGAGATACGGGAACAATGTAGCCCAGACTCTTTCTATAACCCTCTGCCCACCGTATATGATTGCTATTCCAATCCCCACCATGTGTGGCTGAGGTGAGAATCACTCTTTAAGCTCAGTTTGGATTTTTGCTAATACCTCACCCTTGTGAATTGTACACAGTTTATCTCACATGTGGGCTGTGGGGCTCACATGCGAGTTTCTGTACAAGTGACAGGCGTACCTTTCCCACACTACACTATGTCTAGACTGATATGGACTTACTAAAGCTGATAGAAAGCTGACATCCAGACAAATTAGTTCCATGATCATGAGACAAACCATTCTAAAGATTTATCCAAATAATGGCAGTAGCCAGCTCACTTCCAGTTTAATACACCTTCTAATCCTCCAGTGAACTCCCTTTTGAACTAAGTTTCAGGCCATCAGCTGTGTTTCGGAAGACTGTGCACTTTATTTGGATGTAAAGAGAGGGCACCAACTTGTATGTATACACCTATTTCTTCCGGTCACTGCCTTCATGCTCTCGTTCATTTACAGAATACGTCACATCTTTTGTCTACTTCACCAAAGGTTTTTTAGACATGGCTTTTTGGGCCACCTTAGATTCTCCTTTTTATTTGAGATTGAGTTTTTTTGTAAATCTGAGAGTAGTATATATATATATATATATATATATATATATATATACAGTGGATATAAAAAGTCTACACACCCCTGTTAAAATGTCAGGTTTCTGTGATGTAAAAAAAATGAGACAAAGATAAATCATTTCAGAACTTTTTCCACCTTTAATGTGACCTATAAACTGTACAAACTCATTTGAAAAACAAACTGAAATCTTTTAGAGGGAAGAAAAATATAAAAATAAAATAATGTGGCTTTGTTGAAGCTCCTTTTGATTTTATTACAGCACTCAGTCTTTTGGGGTATGAGTCTATCAGCATGGCACATTTTGACTTGCCAAGATTTGCCCACTGTTCTTTACAAAAACAGTCCAAATCTGTCAGATTGCGAGGGCATCCCCTGTGCACAGCCCTCTTCAGATCACCCCACAGATTTTCAATCGGATTCAGGTTTGGCTCTGGCTGGGCCATTCCAAAACTTTAGTCTTCTTCTGGTGAAGCCATTCCTTTGTTGATTTGGATGTATGCTTTGGGTCGTTGTCATGCTGAAAGATGAAGTTCCTCTCCATGTTCAGCTTTCTAGCAGAAGCCTGAAGGTTTTGTGCCAATATTGACTGGTATTTGGAACTGTTAATAATTCCCTCTAGCTTAACTAAGGCCTCAGTTCCAGCTGAAGAAAAACAGCCTCAAAGCATGATGCTGCCACCACCATGCTTCACTGTGGGTATGGTGTTCTATTGGTGATGTGCAGTGTTGTTTATGCGCCAAACATATCTTTTGGAATTATGGCCAAAAAGTTCAACCTTGGTTTCATCAGACCATAACACCTTTTCCCACATGCTTTTGGGAGACTTCAGATGTGTTTTTGCAAAATGTAGCCTGGCTTGGATGTTTTTCTTCGTATGAAAAGGCTTTCGTCTTATCACTCTACCCCATAGCCCAGACATATGAAGAATACGGGAGATTGTTGTCACATGTACCACACAGCCAGTACTTGCCAGATATTCCTGAAGCTCCTTTAATGTTGCTGTAGGCCTCTTGGTAGCCTCCCAGAACAGTTTTCTTCTCGTCTTTTCATCAATTTTGGAGGGACGTTCAGTTCTTAGTAATGTCACTGTTGTGCCATATTTTCTCCACTTCACTGTGTTCCATTGTATATCTAATGCCTTGGAAATTCTTTTGTACCCTTCTCCTGACTGATACCTTTTAACAATGAGATCCCTTTAAAGCTTTGGAAGCTCTCTGTGGACCATGACTTTTGCAGTGGGATGCGACGAAGAAAATTTAAACTAGAGCAGCTGAACTTTATTTGGGGTTAATCAGAGGCACTTTAAATGATGGCAGGTGTATGCTGACTCCTATTTAACATGATTTTGAATGTGATTGCTTAATTCTGAACACAGCTACATATCCAGTTGTAAGAGGGTGTGCACACTTATGCAACCACATTATTTTTTTTTTTTTTGTTTTCTTTCCTCCACCTAAAAGATTTCAGTTTGTTTTTCAATTGAGTGGTACAGTTTATAGGTCACATTAAAGGTGGAAAAAGTTCTGAAATGATTTGTCTCATTTTTTTACATCACAGAAACCTGACATTTTAACAGGGGTGTGTAGACTTTTTATATCCACTATATATATATATATATATATATATATATATATATATATATATATATATATTATGTAGCAGATATCAGAAAGGACCTGTCACCCAAGTATGATGTTATCAAGCCAAGCTTTTCCATATGTCTCGCATGTATTGGGCACCAACGATGACCGGATGAGCCCCACTACAGTGTCTCCAGAAGGTCCCATATGCAACTCGGGCAGTCCAGCCCAACCTCCTCTGCCTCTGGAGCCAGCTGCCGAAAACGCTCCCACTGCAAACGACAGAGAGCATCAGCAATACAGTTGTCGACCCCGGGTACATGCTCCGCCACCACCCATGTATTGAGTGACAGACACTCCAATACCAGCCTCTGTAACAGCCGCACCACTAACGGCGACGAGGCTGACAACCCATTTATTGCCTGAACCACACCCAAATTGTCACAATGGAAATGAACCTTCCTATTTTGGAAAATCTCCCCCCACAACATTACCGCTACTACAATAGGGAAAAGTTCCAACAGTGCCAAATTCTTCACCTAACCTTCTCTTACCCAACTATCCGGCCATCCACCCGCACACCATTGAGCCCCGCAGTAAACACCATAACCAGAACCCCCCGCCATATCGGAAAAAAGCTCAAAATCGAACAAATCCACCACTTCACCCATAAACAGTGAACGACCATTATACCCATAGGCATAATCCGGCATGCAAAATTGAGTTTTCCCATGAGCAACTGAAGCTCACGCAGCTTAATCTTCTGCAACCGCCGCGCCCCTTGCAACTTCCCATTTTAAATCCTCCAGCTTATCCAGGGGCAACCTACATTCCATCCAAACCGTATCAATCACTATCCCTTAAAAACTCAATTCCATCGTCGGACTCACCATCTTTTCTGTCGCCAGGGGAACCCCAAACGAATCGAACAGCACGCCCAACGTGTGCAGCAACAATGAACAAACGTGCGAATCCGGGGGGCCAATACATAGGAAATTGTCGAAATAGTGAATGATGGATTCACATCCAGATGCATCCACTACCGCTTACTCCAGAAATGAGCTGAACATCTCAAAATACATGTATGACAAAGAACTACCCATCGGCAAACAACGATCCATGAAAATTCCCCCATCCCAAAAACACCCCAACAGATGCAAACTATCCGGATACGCTGCCTCAATATCCCTCTGCCAGTAACACCCCTTCACCGAACTTTCTAACCTACGCCACTGCCGCATCAAATGAGGTATAGACCACCGAAAATAAAGCCGGATCAATACCATCATTGACTGACGACCTCTTCGGAAAAGACAGATGAAAAAAGCAACACTTATTCAACTCCTTTTTTGGGACCACCACCAATAGCGACAAACGCAAATACACTAGTGGTGGTTTCAAAAATGGGCAAGGCATCCTACCTAACTGGACCTCTTTTTTCAATTTTTCCGCAACTACATCCGGGTGCTCCATCGCTGAACGCAAATTCTTTTTAACTAACACCGCGCCAAACGGAACAAACAGAATCCGAAAACCCCTCCTGCAACAAATTTTTCAGCCCTCTTATCTGGGTACCTATCAAGATACAGTTCCATCCTTTCCAGACGAACCAGCGTCTCCCTCTTTTCTATTAACATCACCCCCATTTTGCCTGCTTCCCCTGAAACACAGCTTGGCTCCGTGGGACACACCACAAGTGGAGCACTCGTACTTGAACTTGCACTTGGCTCTAAATTTACAACCCCTTTCATTGAATAGGAAGCACAATCTCCTTGCGGACGTTGCCGCAAAACCGGATTGTCACCCGCCCCCTAATTCACCCCGAAAGGACTGACCCAACCTAACTGGCGCTGTCACCTTCAACCACAAAGCGATGTCTTTGTGATCCCATCTAATATTCGGGCGTACCGCCTTCCGCTGCCTAAACTGCTCATCATAACACAGCCATGCTAGTCCCCCATACACCCGATAAGCCTCACCGATAGCGTCCATATAACAAAAAAGTGCTGAGCAACAATCCGGCGATTTTTCCCTGATCACACTTGCTAATACTGCGAACGCCTGTAGCCAGTTCGGGAACGTCCGCGGTATCAACCGATATCTATGCTTTTCTTCGTCCTCTTTCTTACCCTCATCCTTCCTATTTCTATCTAAATTAAACCTTTCCAAGGGAAGAAGGGAAAATATATCCACGTACTCCCCTTTCCAAATCCGCTCCCTCACCTCCTGCTTCAAATGCGCCCCCAACGGGCCCTCAAAACAAACATAGACTTCTCCTTTTGCTTTATTGTCCAACCTCACCACTTCCTCTTCCCCGGAACCACCAGCCTGCGTTTAGACCTACGCCGTGTTACCCCGTGAACCTAAGATGGCTGCACCAGAGCAGTCCTGTCCTCGTCTGTAATGTGGACAATATTGGAACATGTTCTATTTTTTTGCGGGGCTGCGAAAGGACATACGGATGCGGACAGCACACAAATTACACCTATGTGCTGTCCGTATTTTTTGAAGACCCATAGAAATGAAAGGGTCCATGTGCAATCCATAAAAATGTGAATCGAATGGCGACTCAAAATACAGTTATGTGCATGTATGTAGTCTAATACTGCTTAACCCAGGTGACAGTCTCCATTCATGTGGTTTTTTGCAGGTCAGCGATCGGAGTGGTATTATAATCCATAGAACATATGTTTAATCTACTGTGTACTTACTGTATTAGTTCTATGCCCTTCCCCCACATCTGTGAATACTTTGCCTCTCACTGCACATTTTGTCTGCATCTAGTATTAAAACAATATACAATTTAAGTAAAGGTCATTTTAATGATAATTATATTTTACACAATACGTTGGTAAAAGAGTATTGTATGCATCTTATATACCATAAATTGCAATTAAAAGTTGCACTAAATGAGAGCCATTCAAGATTAATCTCATTTTTTCCGTTCTTTGGCAGGTGGTATGCACAGAACCATGCACAATATTAAGTAAATTGTATCTTGTTTACGGTCAGTGATTTCTGGCCCAGAATCCATTAGTGTTGCAATTATGATAGGATGCACGTCAGCAGGTGACATTGCCCTCAACAGGTGACCATGTGTTTACATTTGAATGATAGAGCTGTTGAAAGCTTAAAGGGATTTTCCAGGGAGATTTTTTAAAAATAAAATAAAAAAGAATTAGGAGGTTAGTCGCCACCTCTGATCCCTGACGCTACCATTTTGCCACTGCTTTCTGTGGCTCTGGAAATTCTAGAAAAGACCCATTCAGCTAATTAGTGGCCATGGTGGTGAACAGCCTCAGCCAGTGATAGGCTGATAGGGCGCTAACATCGCTAGCATGTCAAGCCTGGACAGGAAGTGCAGAGCAGTGGGGACCAGAGTAGTAGTGCGGGAGGATCAGTGGAGGTGAGTAACAACTCTTTGTAGCTTTTGACATCTTTTTGCTTCTTTAAAAATCTGTATGGAAATTCCTTTATCCATTTTTCACACATACCTGGTAGTTAATATACAGTAAATAAAAAGATGAGTAACTTTGAAAAAAACACTTAGCAAACATATTATAGTCCACAGTTGTGTTCCCTATCTCTGCTGACTTCAGACCGAAAATCTCTGCGCTCTGTGACAGTGGCTCCATTTGAGTCAAAATCTGACTTTTTAGCAAGCCTTGGGACATTGTAGATATCTATCCATAGACAGCTGTCTCTGAGTGCTCGCCCCTCATCAGTATTGATAAGTTGACTATAGCGAGATGTTCTCCCATTTAGCTTTCACAATAAATGTTCAGGCCATGGAGCACCTCCAGTAAGTCCCCTACAGGGCTGGTCTCTTTAAAGGGAATCTGTCTGCCCACTTACATTCCGACGCTGTTCTCCCACAAATCAGCAGTAAAAGACATTGAGAAGACACCCGTGCTCACAAACATAATGGAGAGGACTCAAAGAGGAGTCCAGTCAATGCATTTTACTGCTGGTTTGTGGGAGCACAGCATCAGAATGTAAGTGAGTATGAAGACAAAAATGACATAATCTGACTCAGCACCACTTACACTATTCACTGCTTACTCTAGGTTGGGGGGTGGTTTGGAGCCGACAGATTCCCTTTATCTAGATCCAATATTCTACCTAAGCTGCATCCAAGGCCTCCCAGCCTGCTAGAATCCTACTCCATACTGGGGAGGGGCAAGCACCCCGAAACAACTGACTACAGATGGATATTTGGCTTGGCTTTTTTTCCTGTGTAATGTCCCAGGGCTTGCTAAAAAGTGAGATATTGACTCGTAGGCAGCCACTTCTACAAGGTGGTGCTAGTGAGATGGTTCTCTTTTTTTGGGAGATACCTCTGCATAATGCTGAGGGTGAAATCAGCAGCAGACCCACTGCATTTGCGCTATGAATACTTCACAGTCTGCACGATTTGCTGCAGATCTTCTGCTGTGAAATTCTTGCTGATATGCTGCAGATTTTCTAGTTTCAAAAATCTGCACTGACCCTTGTGGACATTACCCTAAATGTTCTGCAAGGAGTTGAGAGACTTGGTTATCAGACATTGACAGAATTGTGGGTGATATGAAGTAGTGATGTTGGGGGAATTAGTTGCTGTATTTGCAGTTGTGTGATGAGAAAACGCCAATTTACTGGAGGCAGCATGACATGACGGCAGTTGTAACATCAGAGACAGGTCCTACAACAGATCTTTAGGATCTTCTGTTTTTAGAACTTGCAGGTTAGCCATTGGTTTTCTTTTCATCATTGTATTCCAAAAGTGTAAACTTAGTCTTAAAGGAGGTATCCAACTCTTTGTAACTTTTGTATCCTCTGGCTAAGTCATCGACATCTGATTGGTGGGGATCTGACATGGGGCTGAGGTGTGCCTAGGCCACGTGACCGATGGTTGTGATGTCCCTGGTCTAGGGTTAGCTGCAAGAGGGTCACTGGGGTCTTCTCAGACAACTTATTGGCAGGGGTCCCAGGTGTGAGACCCCACCAATCAGATGCTGATGATCTATCCATCTTTCTCACAGTGTCTGATGCTTGATGATAAATCTGTCACATCTTTAGACTGTCTAGTCTAACTTTGCACCAACTATAAGTTGGTCTAGTTTAAGCAAAAAAATGGCTGGCAGAGGCACATTTCAAGCCATGCCCACGTTGCACTAGGCTAAGCGAGGCAGACGAGGCTTAAACAAGTTAGAAAATTGTCTAAAACACTTGATAAATACAGTGGAAAGAATATACCTCACTTACCCAATACTTTTTAAATCTGATTAGAAAAAGCAAAGCTCCAGAAAGGTGAAGATGCATTAAGAATTTAATAAGAACAGAATTTTTAACCTATTTAGTTAAAGTAAAATGGTGTCAAGGGTAGACATTCGATTTAGGGAACAATTCCAGTAATAATAGTGATAAGTTATATAAGGAAATTAAAGGGGTTATCCTATGATTAATATAAAAAATGAAAATCAGACATCATATAGTACATGACAACCTCTTTCTAACTAAGCTAGAACCAGCCCTGTACCTCACATGGATCCAGCGATCCCCCTATTCATTGCTTCAATTGCTCTGCTAGATTTATATCAAGCTGGTAGCTGAAGGGGACAATGGGAGTGTCTATTCTGCTGCAGCTAAGGGGGCATGTCCATGCCCTCCCTATCACAGCTCAGGGGGCGTGTCCATGCCCTCCCTATCACAGCTCAGGAGGCGTATCCATGCCCTCCCTATCACAGCTCAGGGGGCGTGTCCATGCTCTCCCTATCACAGCTCAGGGGGCGTGTCTATGCTCTCCCTATCACAGCTCAGGAGGCAGTTGTAGGATGAAACTGAGCATGTGCAGCCTTCCCAGTGAGCAGGACAAAGAAATAAGAAAAAAACAAACAGCAGGTGGCGCTATACAGATAGATGTTATTGAATAACTCAGTGGCTATGCCAAATTTTTAAGTACATGCAATTACAAAAGTATGCAGATCCAGGTGCTGGTTTGAAAACTGATGAATATTTTTCATGGGACAACCCCTATACGTGTAAGTGCCTTACCTCTCTCTGAGGTTGTGATTGTGATGACTTGGTAGAATGGTGATTGATGATCTTCTTACATTTACAGGGGGCAGGGGAGTAGCTACAGTGGAAGCAGGGGAAAAGGCTGCTACGGGGCCCAAACTCAGAAAGGGCCCATCCGGGAGAAGGACTGAACGATTTTATTGTCAGAGCCCTTTCAACAGTATTAAACAATGACATTATATACAGCGACATTATATCAGTATATTCACTCACCTAAAGAATTATTAAGAACATCTGTTCTATTTCTCATTAATGCAATTATCTAGTCAACCAATCACATGGCAGTTGCTACAATGAGTTCACTGTACTAAAATGGCCCCCACAGTCACCAGATCTCAACCCAATAGAGCATCTTTGGGATGTGGTGGAACGGGAGCTTCGTGCCCTGGATGTGCATCCCTCAAATCTCCATCAACTGCAAGATGCTATCCTATCAATATGGGCCAACATTTCTAAAGAATGCTATCAGCACCTTGTTGAATCAATGCCACGTAGAATTGAGGCAGTTCTGAAGGCAAAAGGGGGTCCAACACCGTATTAGTATGTTGTTCCTAATAATTCTTTAGGTGAGTGTATAGAGACATGAGTAAAGTATATAAGTGTAGGAAATCGATGGACGGCTGCCGGGCCTGGTCTGAGAGAGCGATCTTGACTAGTCGCAGGAGTGAGGGTTGCACAGGAGGAGGGGGTTGCTGGGGGGGGGCATATTTAAAAATTAGCTGTGGGGCCCAGTCAGTTCTTGTACTAATTAAGTCAAACTCTTTATATGGGACAATTACTGGGCCAATTATCAGGAATGAACCTTCGTATGAACGCTTGTTTTGAATATTAGCCCGTGTAAAGGGCAAAGCACTCCATCAGATGAAAGCATCTCTGGTGCAGGCACCAAAATCTGCCCAGAAATAATGAATCTGTAATGGGATGAGCGATTGCAGCAGTGATCATTCGTCCCCATGGAGAGGATGGCTGCATGTAAAGGCAGTTCTCACCTCCTCTGACAAGCGGATCATTTTGATAATGACTGCTGAGTTGGTCCATGTAAATATATCAAATCATACAATTTCTGACACTCGTCATCTGCTTGATGTTGCCTGACTAGAATATGTAAAACATCTCTCACTGCGGTGTAGTATTGGTCAGCAGACCACTGCCGGAAGCTCCCATTGGAGTGTGCTAGTGCTCTGACTTTTTTTTTCCTTCGGTCGCTATGTTTGAAAGAGAGCCATCCTGCTCCACATGGCTTATTCTGCGCTGAGCAGAGGAGCTCACTAGACTGGACACAACCTCAGGGCAGGATTCATACTGCTTCATGGTTCCTCTGCAGTCACAGGGCTATTTAACAGGAGAAGACTGAATTGGAGAGATTTATTGTAGCCTTTATTCTGGTGAGTATCATTTTATGCATTCTCTCTCTCTCTCTCTCTATATATATATATATATATATATATATATATATATATATATATACTGTTCTACAGATATACATTTATTTTTAAAGTACTTGAGTCCTGGATGCTTATGCTTGATGGCTTGGTCTCATTTCATTTTTTTTTTACCATTTTTAATGAAGAAAATAAGAAATGCTTTTGATCCAAATGAAGAATCTGTAGCAGCTGATGACTGGCATTTGGTGCTAGATGAATGAAACATTTAAATCAGTTTCAGTCAATGCCAGAAGACTTGGTGCCCTGATAAAAAGTGCAGCCTTTAAATCTGCTATTTAAAACTAATCGTTTGCCATTCATAACTATTTATAATAAAACTTGAATAAAGAGTGTTTGTATAAGGGCTCATGCACACGACCGTATGGCTTTTTCAGTGTTTTGCGGGCAGTTTTTTTGTTTCAGTAGTGTTTCCGGTTCCGTTCCGTTTTTCCGTATGGCATATACGGTACACAGTAATTACATAGAAAAAATTGGGCTGGGCATAACATTTTCAATAGATTGTTCCGCAAAAATGGAACGGGTATGGAAGACATACGGAGTACATTTCGTATGTGTTCCGTTTTTTTTTGTGGACCCATTGACTTGAATGGAGCCACGGAACGTGATTTGCGGGCAGTAATAGGACATGTTCTATCTTTGAACGGAAATACGGAAATGGAATGCATACGGAGTACATTTCGTTTTTTTGCGGAACCATTGAAATGAATGGTTCCTTATATGGACCGTATACGGAATGCAAAAAACAGCCCGTATACGGAACGCAAAAAAAAAAAGTTTGTGTGAATATGTATGCTGCTGCAGATTGTAGGAGCATAGCTGATTCCTCACATGACACTGATAATCCTCAGCATTCTGCTGATTTCTGTTACTGAACTATTGTATCTTCCTCATAGCTAGTACTTGTATCTATCTATCTATCTATCTATCTATCTATCTAATGTGTGCTGCTTTTTTCTTTTCTTTATCTATCTATCTATCTATCTATCTATCTATCTATCTATCTATTTCTCTTATATCTATTTTATATCTATCAATATGTCTAATATCTATCTTCTATCTGATATATATATATAATGTATATTTCTGATATTTATATATTTATCTATCTAACAAATTCTTTATCTGTCTCAAATCTATATATATCTATTTTATATCTATCAATCTCTCTAATATCTGATATCTATCTATTCTCTATATTTCTTATATCTAATTAGTGTTGATCGCGAATATTCTAATCGCAAATTTTTAACGCAAATATTGGCACTTCGAGAATTTGCGAATATCTAGAATATAGTGCTATATCTTTGTAATCACGAATATTCTAGATTTTTTTTCAGCAGTACCGATGATCCCTCACTGCTTCTTGCTTTTGGGCCAATGAGAAGGCTGCAATATATTTGGCTTTCGGAGTAGTGTGATTGCGAATTTTCATATCGCTAATTTTTATTGCGAATTTTCCGATTGCCGATTTTCGCAATCAAGAGAATAATGACTGGAGATCATGAATTCTTGAATTCACAAATATTTGCCCAAATATTCGCGAAATACTGCGAATTCGAATATTGCCCCTGCCGCTCATCACTGTATCTATCTATCTATCTATCTATCTATCTATCTATCTATCTATCTATCTATCTATCATCTTTGTAATATATATCAATCATCTATCTACCTATCTATTTTCTATCTTTGTCATATCTATCTCATTATGTAACTATTGATCTCTTATCTATCTCATATCCATCTATCTAGTTTCTATCTATCAATCTGTCTAATATCTATCTTTCTATCTACATTATCTTTCTGTCTAAAAGTTTTAGTTCTGTCTCAAAAAAAAACTTTGCAAGACAGGTCCATCATTGTGCGACGTATACATAGGCCATGTAGCAGCCTTTTCCAGATATTATACATGCTTATTTCACATAGCTGAGAGGTTCTTCAGAAGCCATGTTCTTATACAATGTAAGGGCTTGTAAATGTTTCTGCTTATGGAAAATATCATTTGCCTTAATCTCTGTTTCCCATATGGAGTCCTGCCACAGTGGAGCTTGCAATCTAATGTTATTGTGTCAGTCACGGACATACTAAGATCAGTTCTTATAGAAGCTATCTGTATCTAGCATACTTCTTTTAAATGGGTGGAAAAGCCATCTGCAAAGTCTAGGCAAATTTTGCCTCTGTTGGGAACTCATTGCCTTAGAGCTCCATGGCCGCCATGTTAGGCCTTAGCCCGCTTCTGCTGGGCATGGAGAAACGCCTCCCAATAATTTGAGTATATAACGTATAGCTCTTTTGTCCTTCTGGTTTCTGGTAGATGGACCTGTTTATAGTAATAGTAAGGTGTGCCCTATAATCCGTGATAGCTTTCTTCATAGATATATTGACTATAGTCGATGGGAAAGAGTTAAGTGATGAAATACCTGGTTAAGCCATTTGTCAGATAAATTTTCTGCTCATCTCTCAAAGAGGTGAGGGTCAAGTTTAGTTTGTGTAAGTGACTTTTTTTGTACACCCACGTTGCTTTCATGATAACATCGGTGAATCTTTAACTGGTGTGACAACAGTCAAGCTCCCTTGATGCCCTGTGACTGTAGTGACATATGCGGTTGTCCTGCTTTATCCTGTTCTTCTGACACTAATGTTTTCTCCACTTTGGGCAATTTCCACTTGTTAGAAGTGTCCCATGACAATAAACTTATCACGAGGTCTCACTGCTGTGACCCCAAGTTATCAGCAGGTTCTCCAGTAATATGTGGGGAAACCTGGCAGTAATTGTTCTATGTCTCTGCAGCGCCACCTCAGGATGAATGACGTCCTTTCAAGTCAATGGGCTGTTTGTGTAATACAGGAGCTAGAGGTGTTCCTTGTAACTGCTCTCCGTTCTGGCCAAGTGATGAGGATACTAAACAGAGAACCCCCTGTATTAACTCACAGTGCTCTGGTATGAGAAAATGGGTCTTGGAATCCAGAACTCCACTAGATGACATAGTATTTTCAACTTGTGTTTGGTAGGAATGGGATCTTCAAGGCCTTGTAAGGCTAGCTCAGATGAATATAATGATGCCTTTCACTTAGAGATCCTTTATTCATTATGGAGAAAAAGTACTTATAATCCATATGCAAATGAGAGGTCAAGTGCAGTGAGGGTTGCCCCAAGCCAATCTGTGCACCCTTGCTCCTCCTGCTTCCTCTTCCAGCCTTTGCCTCTCCTTCCTGATTGTCATCTCACCTGATCCTGTCAATCAAGAAGGAGAAGGAGGAGTTTAGAGGAAGCAGGAGGAGCAAGGGTGCACAGAGTGGCTTGGCCCAACCCTCAATGCACTTATCTGCTCATTTAAATATGGATTGAAAGTACTTTTTCTCCAGAATTAAGCAAAGATCTCTAAGTGAAAGGCATCGTAATATTTATCTGAGCTAGTCCTACAAGGCATTGTGCCTAGTTTAACTGTGAATTTCCTGGTGGCAGAGTTAGGGCTGTTTCACATGGGCAGATGACGTGCAGGTAATCTGCTGCGTGAAAGAGAGCCAAGCCCCGTTCCAGACAGCAGAGACACGGAGCAGTAACATGATAATGCTTTGTGCCTCTCTGTGACCTTTTTACTACATAATCTCAGTGAGATAAAGGTGTCACTGTGATTTTGTAGTAAAAAGATCACAGAGAGGCACGGAGCATTATCAATCATGTTAATGCTCCGTGTCTCTGCTGTCCGGGACGGGGCTTGGCTCTCTTTCACGCAGCAGATTACCGGCACGGCATCCGCTCGTGTTAAAGAGCCCTTAGGGCTCATGCACACAGCCGTAGCCATTTTCCAAAACATGGATACATGGTGCGTTACGAATAATAGAACAGCCCTATCCTTGTGCATAATGCGGACAAGAGTAGGACATGTTCTATATTGTTGTGGGGCAATGGAATGGACAAAACGGATGCGGACAGCACACGGTGTGCTTTCCACATGTTTGGTGGCTCCATTGAAGTGAATAGGTCCGTATCTGACACGCAGTAAATTTGGATCAGATGTAGACAAAAAATATGTTCATGTGCATGAGCCCTAATGCTGAGTTCACACCAGTTTTGTGTTTTTCATAGTTCTGCTCTGTCAAAGGAACAGAAAATGGAAAAAAAAACAAAAACAAATTGTGCTCAGTTTGTGACAGTCCCATCAGGTTTCAGTTATTTGTGATGGGAGAAAAAGTTGTGTCTGCTGTGCTCTTGCTCTTATCAAAAATAAAGAGCCTAAGGCCAAATTCACACGTCAGTGTTTTGATCAGTGTTTGGTCAGTGAGTTCCATCAGCGATTGTGAGCCAAAACCAGAGATAAGGTATAACAGAAAGATTTGCACCTCTTCTGTGTTTTTGACCTCACCTAGTTAGGCCTCCTGCACACGAACACGTCCGTGGGGCAGCCGCAGTGGATCGCGGACTCATTCACTTTAATGGGTCCGCGATCCAGCCGTTCCGCAAAAAGATAGGACATGTATGTTCTATCTTTTTGTGGAACGGAAGTACGGGATGAAACCCCATGGAAGCACTCCGTTCCGCCCCATTCCGCATCTCCGGATTTGCGGAACCATTGAAGTGAATGGGTGCACATCCGTGATGCGGAATGCACACGGAACGGTGCCTGTGTATTGCGGATCCGCAAATGCGGTCCGCAATACGGCAACGGGACATCTACGGTCGTGTGCAGAAGGCCTTAAATTAAACTTGAATTTGTTGCCACAATAGAAATGATGACTGTAGTGGATGAAAATAAATAAGTCCCATCTCATTAGACCCTCAGACTGTACCTCTTGGATTTATAGACTTTGATTTATTTTGCTGTATAACTGGTGCAACAGTCATCCAGGGCCATCTTTATAGGAGCTGTGTGTCTGACCCCCACCGATCAGATATAGATGAGCTATCCTGAGAATAGCTCACCAGTGTATAAAGGGGTTGTCTGAACCCTGGTAAAAAAAAATTGGGAAAGAAGGGATTCACCTTTTTCCTTACACAAACTTTGATGCGAGCGGATTACAACTATTAATATTTACCACGACAAAATATACACAGTCAAGTCACATTATTATGACCACCAGCTAATATCCTGAGTAATCACCGTGTGCAGCTCGGGCAGCAGCTAGACGGGCTGGGAGTCCTGGTAGGTTGTCACAGATATCTGGAGTCTCCCTGACTTCCCACAGCTGCTGAAGGCTGTGTCGGGGAGGATCCATTCAGTGAACATGTCCATCAAGGTGGTTCCACAGATGCTCAATTAGGTTAATGTCTGGGGAGTTAAGAGGCCAGGGTAATTCAGATGTAGCAGGGGTAACACACACACAAATTTCTTAACTCATCGCGTTATCTTGAAACAAAAGCCATTGAAAAGCAATTGCTTAACGCATTTAAGTTGCAAGTCTTGATCTTGTTCTACTAACCAATGTCAGACATTTCTAGCCGTGTCACATGTCACACGGTCTTGCTGGAAGATTCCATCTGCCCCAGAGAAGACAATCAGCATGTACGGGTGTGCGTGATCTGCAAGGATGGATTCATACCCATATTGGCTAAACCATAATGAGATGGCTTCTTACATGAACTATGTGCTGCCGACGTCAAAAGTAGGAAATGGTAATAATACTCGAGCGTGTCTTTGCAGTATATGTTCTTGGATCATACACAGTGCTTATATCAGTGTATAAAGTCACATATTTTACAACTTTTTTTTAAACCAAACTCATTGGAAAAAAATCTAATATTGTGCTGAGTATCTGAAATGTTTCTGCCTCCTGAGAGATGTCCAGGCGCTGAAATAGGTTTCATATTGGCAGATTTCCTATTTTGCACTTGTCCTGGAGTCACCCACATCGCATCAGCAACACTGTCAGGAATGGCAGAGAACAGAGCGCTCTCTCTTTCCCGGCTCAGGGTATATGTCTGGTCATGTGTACATGGTGTAAAGGTAACAGGGCAATGTAATGTGCTGGAGGGCAGAGTAGTGACATCCTCCTTGTGCTGGAGAGAGCTTGTCTAGTGGGACAGCAACATATAATATGCAGTTACAGTACAGACCAAAAGTTTGGACACACCTTCTCATTCAAAGAGTTTTCTTTATTTTCATGACTATGAAAATTGTAGATTCACACTGAAGGCATCAAAACTATGAATAAACACATGTGGAATTATATACATAACAAACAAGTGTGAAACAACTGAAAATATGTCATATTCTAGGTTCTTCAAAGTAGCCACCTTTTGCTTTGATTACTGCTTTGCACACTCTTGGCATTCTCTTGATGAGCTTCAAGAGGTAGTCCCCTGAAATGGTTTTCACTTCACAGGTGTGCCCTGTCAGGTTTAATAAGTGGGATTTCTTGCCTTATAAATGGGGTTGGGACCATCAGTTGCGTTGAGGTGAAGTCAGGTGGATACACAGATGATAGTCCTACTGAATAGACTGTTAGAATTTGTATTATGGCAAGAAAAAAGCAGCTAAGTAAAGAAAAACGAGTGGCCATCATTACTTTAAGAAATAAAGGTCAGTCAGTCAGCCGAAAAATTGGGAAAACTTTGAAAGTAAGGGCTATTTGACCATGAAGGAGAGTGATGGGGTGCTGCGCCAGATGACCTGGCCTCCACAGTCACCGGACCTGAACCCAATCGAGATGGTTTGGGGTGAGCTGGACCGCAGAGTGAAGGCAAAAGGGCCAACAAGTGCTAAGCATCTCTGGGAACTCCTTCAAGACTGATGGAAGACCATTTCAGGGGACTACCTCTTGAAGCTCATCAAGAGAATGCCAAGAGTGTGCAAAGCAGTAATCAAAGCAAAAGGTGGCTACTTTGAAGAACCTAGAATATGACATATTTTCAGTTGTTTCACACTTGTTTGTTATGTATATAATTCCACATGTGTTAATTCATAGTTTTGATGCCTTCATAGTCATGAAAATAAAGAAAACTTTTTGAATGAGAAGGTGTGTCCAAACTTTTGGTCTGTACTGTATATTGAGTTTATTCTGGTGCCGTAACTGAGATACACATAAACATATCATTACTGCATAGAATACATGGCACTAAGCATTTTCTCCAAACAGATGGTATGTGAGGCACTTAACGGGAACCTGACGCTTTGCAACCCAAGAAATATGGATAAATGTATCCTATAAGATGCCCTACTGGCCTCTGTCTGTGCCAGAATGAGCTCCTCCTTTTGATGTCAGGTGAGGGCAATTCCATTTTGTTTTTCTGGACCACTGTGTGCCATACAGGACTCTGAGGAGTCTCTTGTCCTCATCATAGAAAGTGATGTACAATTTACAGCATCTGTTCCTGATTTTTACATGTAAGGACTTCCTTTATCTGTCTTGGCTATCTGATTATTTTTCGTCAATCTTCATTTACTCTTATCCTGGGATGAGATTTTTGGGCTTTGGAACCAATTAATAGTTTTCCATAGAGTTATGGACTAAAGTTACAATGGTTTCTTATAATGGTCATCCTGGAACCAAGTAATATTGTAACTTGAGGGACCACTGTATATGGTATAGTATGTTAGATTACTCTGTAACTAAATAAACCATAGTCTAATAAAAATACATCACGTCGGTACATACTGTAAGTGTAGACCATGTGGATGTCAACTATCTAAATTTAAAATCCATTGAAACAAAAATAATTGTGTTTTAAAAAATTCCTTATATTCATCATAATAAACAGTGTATTTGCATAATTGTTCGGCTAACACCACAATGATCCTTTCATGGGGGATCGAAAGTATGCAAGGCTGTGACATCACATGTCACCCATGTATATTCTGTGCCCCAATTCATTTTATACATGATTTTAAAGGGGTTGTCCGGGTTCAGAGCTGAACCCGGACATATTACCATTTTCACCCAGGCAGCCCCCCTGACTTGAGCATTGGAGCAGTTCATGCTCCGATGCTCTCCTTTGGCCTGCGCTAAATCGCGTAGGACAAAGGCCTTTTTTGAGTTCCGGTGATGAACCGGGCTCTCCATGGGGCTGCCAGGCAGAGGCTTCCGCCCAGCAGTGAGCCCGGTGACGTCACCAACGCGGGCTGTAGCTCTGCCCTAGCCTGTAAAACGGTTAGGGCAGCGCTAAAGCCCGTCCATCAAAGCCGGTGACGTCACCGAACACACTGCTGGACGGAAGCCTCCGCCCGGCAGTGTGTTATTCTAAATAAAAGAGCCCATGACATGCTCCGATGCTAACATCAGGAGGGCTGCCTAGGTAAAATTATGGGTATACCCGGGTTCAACCCGGACAACCCCTTTAAGCATCTCTTTTGAATCCTTGAGGAATCCTGGCATCCTCTGTACCAATGGCTGGAATTGTCTATTCATCCACTGGCATAAGTGTTCAGTCAATGACCCTATACTTGAAATAATGAGTCTTCTTGGCAAAGGAAAAACATTTGGGGCTTTGGCCAAAACATGAAAAATAGGTGTGATAGTTTTTGGATTATCCAAATATAGCTTCACCCTCCTCTAAAATGTCTCCCACAGATCTTCTAAAGGAATCTGGAAGATCCACCTTTCAGTTTTCTGTATACATTAGAGCAGTGGTGGCGAACCTACTGTATGGCACGGGTGCCAGAGGCGGCACTTAGAGCCCTCTCTGTCTGCACTCACACCCTGGAAAAAGTCTATGGTGTACTAATATGCCTTAGACTTTTCCTGTCATTCGTCAGTGTAGGGCGCACTATGAACGGCACAGGCAGCACATTGAATGTAGGCGGGCTATTATAGCTAAATTATAAAGTACATGGAATATATACTATATTGGACTGTAGTATTCAGGTTAAATTGTCGTGCTGGCACTTTGCGATAAATAAGTGGGTTTTGGGTTGCAGTTTGGGCACTTGGTCTCTAAAATGTTCACCATCACTGCATTAGTGTCTGACAATTTCCTGTTCATAACATGACTATCTAATACTACAATCAACCCCTTCGTTGTCGGAAGGTCTGATTGTAATCTAATAGTTATTACTAAATTGTTTCAGCGCTTGTTGTTCCGTATACTTCAGGTTATAAGATGTTCTTTTATTTTTTGTATGTAGAATTTTCATATCTTGTTCTACCAAATCTTTAAAGTCCTCCCTTACTGGTAGAGGTATATTCACTGGCCAAGCTGTATCTACATCATCAGTGATGGCAAGGATCCAACAGGAAGCCACCTTGCCAAGAGATAAGCAGCACCAACGTTATTCCATTGCTTTGTAGAAATACCATGCCATTTAGCTGAGCCAAGTGTGGGTAATATGGGGTGAATAACAATCTAGATGGGACTGGCAGGCTGTTGTGACATGGAGAACCTCTGAGAACTTTGCTGTGGTGTCATCTCTGTTCTGTATACTTCCCTGGTGCTCTATAGATGTCGCTTTAGGCCAGGGATGGCCAACCTGAGGCTCTCCAGCTGTTTCAAAACTACAACTCCAAGCATGCCCAGACTGCCTACAGCTAGCAGCCTACAGCAGAGTATGGTGGGAGTTGTAGTTTTACAACAGCTGGAGAGCTGCAGGTTGGCCATGCCTGTTTTAGGCCTACCGGCTGTATCTATGGCAGGTTTACATATATGGGAAAGTTACCATAAACCTGTTGAGCTCAGAAGCTGCCCTGGACCAAACTGTTACATAATATAAATATATTCTTTTATAAAGTTATAGATGGTTTCTCGCTGAATAATGTTCCTAACATTTGTTTAACCTCCACAAGATCAGAAATGCCACAGACTCTACCTAGTATGTGCAATGAGAATGGGTACAGATGTGTCTGTTCTGTTACCTATTAACTAAACTGTGCACAAAGACCTATGTGTGTGAATGGTGGGTGTTATCCTTTTCATATGCGGTAAATGCATATATTATCCATAATTCCTACTCACACCATAGGAGGTCTTTAGATCATGTCAGCAGAATATTGTTATTGTACTAGATTTATATCATAAGAAATATACCGTCCTTTAATACTTGGCTATCATGTCAATAACGTTTTTTTTTATACATAACAGGAGCCGAATCCTGTACAAAGATAAAAATAAGAATTTTAGTAACAAATAAAATATATATTGGTTTCTCGTATAGTTCCTGACGCCATTCGCTGTGGCTTCGACATTCCTCCTCCTCATTGTATATAGGAACCTTTTTTCCTCTGAACTTTTATATTGGGAAACATCATGGTTGCCTAATGGAAAGCATAACTGTAAAATTAGCTATTGTATAAATAGATATATGCATAGGAGATACATGTAGGTTAAAACACGTAACACATAGGCCTGAAGGGCATACATACCACTTGGGCTGGCCCTAATTACCTGTGGGATGTGTGTACAAAGCTCTTCTTTCCTCAACTGCAGCAACATTAGCAAACAAGTGAGGGAAAAGTTGCCAGAAGGTCATGCTGCCCTTATCCTGTACAAGGGGCGGGGGGGTCAGCAAAAACTTGTTAGCTTTGTCCCAGGATTTAGATTTTTTTTTTGATTGGACAACCCCTTTGAGACAGAGGTCTTTGAAGAGTTAAATTAGTGGAAACAAAGTGTGACTGCTAACTCCCACTCCCATACAGAGGGTATGTGGCTACACCCAGTCCAACAATTTGGAAGGCCGGCGGTCCAGTGTGAGCGGAAACCTGTCCTATAACCTTCAGCAATGCGAGAAGGGTTGTGGTAGGTACCTGCCTTCCATGTTCTGTTTGTAATACTGATGCCATCTTATTTGTGATTTGGGCCTCCTCATGCACAAGGGCCTGGATGCCAGTGCTGCACTACCTCTGAAGCTACACTCTCAGTCATGCCACAGCCCCATTATTAGAAAACTGTGGGTCTGAAATGTTATGGGGCAGATTTATCAAAACTGATGTAAAGTAAAACTGCCTTAGTTGCCCATAGCAACCAATCAGATTCCACCTTTCATTTTCTAAAAAAGCTCGGAAAAATGAAAGGTGGAATCTGATTGGTTGCTATGGGCACTTAAAGGGGTTTTCCAAGATTTCATAACTGATGGCCTATCCACAGGACAGGTTATCAGTATGCGATTGGTGGGGGGTCTGACACCTGGACCCCTGCTGATCAGCTGTTTGAGACGGCACCAGTGCTCCTATGAGCGCTGCAGCCTTCTCCGTGGTCACCAAGCACAGCGCCGTACATCCTATAGCGGCTGTGCTTGGTATCGCGCTCAGCCCCATTCTCTTCTATGGGGCTGTGCTGCTCCTAGGCCATGTGACCGATGAACGTGTCGTGACTGGCCTAGGAAAAGTAGAGAGAAGGCCGCGGGACTCACATATTTAGGTGTCTAAAGGACTCCATATAAGCAATTAAAGATAAACTATGCTTAGGTGAGGTCATCGGTATCAAATTGATGTGAGTCCATCTCCTGGCACCTGCTGAGCACTCAGCACATTGGAACCAGCTACAATGAATTATACTGTGTAGTGGTCTTGTCTGGTTGCTACAGCTCAGTGACATATACTGTAAGCAAGTGGGGAGATAGCTGCAGAAACCAGTCATGGCCACTACAGAGTATACAGAGCTGTGCCTGGATCCCATATTGGGATCAGTGGCGTACATACTTACCATGGAGGCATACCACGCCACTGCTGTGGGCACGTAGAGAAGAGGGATGTGAGCACTTAATGCCGCCTTCTCCTTTCTGACATAAGACAATGGCACTACTAGAGGCTTTGACAGCTTCCACTGAGTCCAGTGGTAACTGTATAAATTCCTATGCTCTGAGCTCCCTCTAGTGGTAAGTGTAGGCAGACAGTAGTATACTGTGTCAGGGGAAGAAGAGCTGTATGACATGGATTTCTCAACATACTTATGTCAGTTGTTGGATGTAAATACATTGAGAAATTTGGAGAGCAGCATGTTTTTAAAGCATCTATTCCACATTTTCTGACACAGAAGTTGGGTAAAGTAATTTCAAGTATGATTTTTTTATATTAAAAGACTAACAGAATGACCCGGCTTCGCACGGGTATATTTCATCTATTTCATTCAATGTTTGTGTGTTTCGTTAAAAGATATCGACAGTATCCCCTATAACAGTGACCTCTACAGCACCCAGCCCCTTTATCACTGAACTCCACAGTCTCCCACCCCTTAACATTGACCCCCCCCCCCCACAGTGCCCCGCACCTTTAAAATGGGACCTCCACAGCAGCCCATCCCCTTAACTTTGACCTTCACAGCAGCCCGCCCCATTGACAGTGAGTTTCACAGCACCCCACTCCCTTGACAGTGACCTCCTCAGGGGCCGGCCCCTTAACAGTGACCTCCACAGCAGTTGCCCCTTTAATAGTGGCCCCTGTCCCCTTAACATTGACCTCCACAGCAGCCTGCCCCCTTAACAGTAACATCCACAGTAAACGCCTCTTTAACAGTGACCTCCACAGCGGCCTGCCGCCTTAACAGTAACATCCACAGTGAACGCCTCTTTAACAGTGACCTCCACAGTGTCCGTCCCTTTAACAGTGACCTCCACAGCGGCCTGCCCCCTTAACAGTAACATCCACAGTGAACGCCTCTTTAACAGTGACCTCCGCAGTGACCGCCCCCTTAACAGTAACATCCACAGTGAACGCCTCTTTAACAGTGACCTCCACAGCGGCCTGCCGCCTTAACAGTAACATCCACAGTGAACGCCTCTTTAACAGTGACCTCCACAGTGACCGCCCCTTTAACAGTGACCTCCACAGCGCCCTGCCCCTTTAATGCTAGGGCTACACAACGACATGTGTCTCAACAATTTTATAATGATAGGATATGGTGTCGCACTGCGGCATGTGAGATGCTGCGACTGCGACACAACAGTTGCAAAAAATCCATCCAAGATGGATTTTTCTGCGACTGTCGCATCGCAGTAGCAGGATGTCACTTGTCACAGTGCAACACCATAGACTATCATTATAAAAATTGTCACGCGACATTGGTGCGACATCAATCAATGTCACGCGACATGTAGCAGTGTAGTTGTGTGACTTATTGTAGCCTAAAGCTGACCTACAGCAGTGAAGAAAAATGGCTGGGTTGTTATGAAAACCTGGAGTAAAACTGTGTGTATGTGGAGACTAAGGGCCTGCGAGCTTCTATTGGCTGATAAGGGACATGTGACCGCGTGTATGGCAGTTGGGATATGAAGAGAAAGACTTGTAGGCTTGTATTGGCTAATGCAGGTCATTTTTTGGGAATATCTCAGGAACGGTACTTCCTAGAGAGCTGTGACCCCCACAAGATTTCTTTCCAGGTAGCAAGGGATGTGTATACCTAGTTTAGTTGAAATCGATGGTTGTGTTTTTGAGTGATCGCGGAACATAGATACACACACACACACACACACACATATATACAGTACGTCCTTCTTTATATACATAGATTCCTACACTAAATAAAACAAAATGAGTCCATTTGTTAGAAATGATACTGATCAGCCTTTACTAAGTTTCCTTATGGGCACAATGTCTTATGTCTATGCCTCTGATTAAGATGATTTTACAGGAAAATGTTCTTTTATTCCAGAAGAGCAGAACCAGCACCTATGATCCGGATATTTCTGTAGTAAACACATGTCTTGATTCGCATTACACAGGCATGATTTATAGATCTTGTAGCCCTAGCTGTTACACCAGGTCAGGAAATATCCAATCACCTGTCGCTCTTTCCCTCCGCCCCAGAAGTGGATGAGCAAACACATTTCATAAAAGAGCCTTTGTAACACTTAGAAATTGCATTTGTTTGCAAACTGTGCACAGTTCGTTGCTTGCTGAAGTAGCACATTGTAAATGGTTATTTATTATATAGGTAAATGCTGGGGCACAAATGTGCAGAATTTTCGTCTAATTCACCTGATATTGTAGTTTGTAAGTTACAGTAAAGTCAGACGCCCTTCCCGTTCAGCCTATTTTCCTGAAAGGTTGATTCAGAGGTTTCATTGTCCTGCTGCATCTCACGATAACATAGTAACATAGTAACATAGTACATAAAGCCGAAAAAAGACATTTGTCCATCCAGTACGGCCTGTCCTCCTGCAAGTTGATCCAGAGGAAGGCAAAACAACCCTGTGAGGTAGAAGCCAATTTTCCCCACTTAAGGGGAATAAAAAATTTCTTCCCAACTCCAATCAGGCAATCAGAATAACTCCCTGAATCATCGACCCCTCTCTAGTAGCTATAGCCTGTAATATTATTACACTCCAGAAATACATCCAGGCCCCTCTTGAATTCCTTTATTGTACTCACCATCACCACCTCCTCAGGCAGAGAGTTCCATAGTCTCACTGCTCTTACCGTAAAGAATCCTCTTCTATGTTTGTGCACAAACCTTCTTTCCTCCAGACGCAGAGGATGTCCCCTCGTCACAGTCACAGTCCTGGGGATAAATAGATGATGAAACTACTAATCTTTTACACATTGTATTGTAGTTTATAGATAGCTTTAACTTTCTGTTATGTTTTAAAGAGTCGCTGTACTTTCACACAATTTAATTTATTTTACTAGAGAATGGTGTAACTAGCAAACTTCTAAATCAATTCATTTACAATATGCCTGCATCCACCTGAGAACTAGATGTAAAGTCATGACCACTAGGGGTCTCACTTCCACCTAAGATGCAGTCCATTACCATCCCTGATAGCAGAGATAGAAGATGGTTGAGAGGAAGTAGGGGCATGTCAGAGCTACCTGAGTTCCTGAGCCTGATAAAACAACAGCTTCTGCAATGCTTCTGAACATCACCGGAGCCTCCTATGTGTCATAGTGATGTATTCCTCCTTATCTGTTTTGTAAGTTACAGAGCTGGAAAAAAACATAGTGGGAAGTAATGGAAAGGATGTCACAGCAGTACAGTGCTGGCAGAATTCCATAGAAGGAATACAACCTTTGCTTCTGAGTGAAATGCATCTAGCTGTGCAGCTGAAACAGGGAAAAATATGGCTGGGAAAAAAAAATCAGGGAAGCCCAATTATAAGCCCATTCAGAGTTATGATTGTACAAAGAAGCACAGCAATTATGCAAACTTTTTTTGAAACCAGGTATGCTTTAATGTTTTCCATATTTCTCCTGAAATCTATAGATTGGTATCAATTAGTTTAAACCAGAGGCCCTGTCATAACAATAGGTATTTTTAATTATTAACATAAAATGACTAAGGTTGACTATACAGAGGGCTGGATTAAGGCATTTGAGCAAAGACTTTAATGGTGGTGGTGGGGGCTCCCATCACACCTTTGGGACCAGACCAGACCATACCTGATCCCCTATCACAGGCACATGTAGGGGAGCTGGCCATGAATAGACATGGCCCTCTGGAGTCTATGGGAGTTACAGAGACAGCCAAGTCAGTGCTTCCCTTAGCCTTCAATGTACAAAGCCACTTGAATTTGAGGCCAACTTTCCACCTCTTGTTGGCTGGAAGGAATTGCTAACAGTCATCAGGTGTCATCCTGGAAAAAGAATGTCTGGTAGGTTGCTGGCTAAAATTAGCCTGCAGCCTAAAAAATAAGTGTATGAGTGTGCGTTTGGGGGCGGGGGTCGGGGGAATGAAAATTCTATGCAAAACTGGTTCTCCCAAGATGGTCATTTTAGCAAACAAATCAGAACTAACCTTTTATCTGGCCCCTATACTAAACATATTGCAGTGCAGTTTGATGTATCTCAAATTATAAGACTTGACTTATTCTCATGCCAGCTTTCATTCTGCTTTCATCTCCTCAGGATAGGTCATAAATATCAGATTGGCAGGGGCCCGACACCCGGCACCCCCGTCGATCAGCTGTATGAGGAGACGGCACGCGCAGTGTGCACTTGCCGTCCCCCATCTCTCTTCCTGCAAAGACCAGGAGAAGGGTGATGGCACGTGCGCACTGCGTAAGTCATCTCTTCATACAGCTGATCGGCCGGGTATTTTTCGGCAGCAGATCGTGATTAGACAGAAAATCGCAAATCGTGAGCTTTCAGCATGCTGAAACATCATGATTGCCCGATGAACGAGCATTTGCTCTTTCATCAAGTAAATGGCAGCAGTATTACTATGAACGCTTGTTAGTGATCATCTGGCAGAAAATCTGGCAGTGTAATAAGGCTTTAGTTTCAACAGTGTGTCACTCGTGTGCAAAAACAGCTATAGAACGGAACATCATTTTTATTTAATAAAAAAAAGGGCTTTAAAGGTACAGGCTGGGGCACTGACACAAATGGTCTTCAAGAGAACTGAATAGACTTGGTTGAATGTAAATGCAGGGGGATTAAGGCTGCCAATGCTTGTAGCTCACATAATAAAAGTAGATAATTTGTGCTTCTCTGATAATGTTTACTTTTTCCAATCTGCAGTCCAAGGTTTTTGGCACAGAAAAAAGCAAGAGTATGGCAACCCTCATCAGTCAGAGCAGTGCCAAATGACACATTTATTCATGCTGTATCAGAGAAATGCTGGACAGCGTCATATAAACATGTACGCAAAGGGGCATAATGATTGCGGTCGCAGAGGGTGCGACCAGGCACGGCGGAGGGAGGGGGCTCGCTGCACTCACGTGTAATAAGAGCGCTCTGACGGGACCCGGTTTGAAGTACAGTGAGAATGCTGGGCCCCGTCAGAACGCTCTTCAAACATGGGGGGGGGGCGCACTCACCCGGCCCGGCAGTTCTTGTCACTGCCGGGCTGTTTGTTTTCAGAGTGAAGCAGGGAGACCTCTCCGCTCCTCCAGCACAGCCAGCAGCGCGATGTAAGTGTGGGAGCTCGTCATCAGGGAAGAGGGTAAGTATGTGGTTTTTTTTCTCCATAAAGCTGCAAAAAGGGGGCAACAACTAGAGTGAGGGGGCACAAAAGAGCATAACCTCTGTAAGGGGCACATATGAATCTGGGTATAATTACTGTGAGGGGGCACATATCTGGCATAACTACTGTGAGGGGGCACATATATGGGCATAACTACTGTGAGGGGGCACATATCTGGCATAACCACTGTGAGGGGGCACTTATCTGGAATAACCACTGTGAGGGGCACATATCTGGCATAACTACTGTGAGGGGCACATATCTGGGCATAACTACTGTGAGGGGCACATATCTGGCATAACTGCTGTGAGGGGACACTTATCTAGGCATAACTACTGTGAGGGGGCACATATCTGGCATAACCACTGTGAGGGGCACTTATCTGGCATAACTACTGTGAAGGGCACATATCTGGCATAACTACTGTGAGGGGCACATAATCTACCACAACTACTGTGAGGGGCCCATATCAGGCATAACTACTGTGAGGGGACACATATCTGGGCATAACTACAGTGAGGACTCACATATCTGGGCATAACTACAGTGAGGGTACACAAAAGTAGGCATAACTACTGTGACAGGAACAAAGGTGGGCATAACTGCTGTGAGGGGCCACAAGGAGGACATAACTATTTTGAAGGGACTACAAGGTGGGCTTAATTACTGTGAGGGGCCACAAGATGGGCATTAGTACTGTGAGGGCCACAATGTGGGCATTAGTACTGTGTAGTAGCATTTAGGGGAAATGTCCTAGATTACCCTGCTATACATTGGCATGGCTCAGTCTTACAGGCCAGCACAGCGCCCCCTGCTGGTGATTTCACAGGGGCAGTCACCATCCCTTCCTTATGTGATTATTCTTTTTTTCTCTATCAGCACAGGGACCTTGTTCTGGATCCAGCGGACACATCACGCCGACGCCAGCGACACCCTGAATGAGGTAGGACCAGATTTTATTAGGACTGGGTGAGTGTAGCCATGCATTGGGCTTAGGGCTCTTTAACACGAGCGGATCCTGTGCAGGTAATCCGCTGTGTGAAAGAGAGCCAAGCCCCGTCCCGGACAGCAGAGACACGGAGCAGTAACATGATTGATAATGCTCCGTGCCTCTCTGTGATCTTTTTACTACAAAATCACAGTGACAACTTTATCTCATTGTGATTTTGTAGTAAAAAGATCACAGAGAGGCACGGAGCATTATCAATCATGTTACTGCTCCGTGTCTCTGCTGTCCGGAGCGGGGCTTGGCACTCATTCACGCAGCGGATTAACCGCACGGCATCCGCTCATGTGAAAAAGCCCTTAGTGTAAACAAAATCTGCTGCCTCTTTGTAAAAATGAAGGGGTGGGCCCCAATCCAAAGTTTGCACCGGGGCCCATAACACTCTAGTTACGCCTCTGTTTGCACATGCATATAAAATGTGAAATATGCAGTCAGACATTGTTATTGTAAATGGAAGCTAAGGAAACATCAATGTGAGAAGCCCTGGACACCCCAGTCCATGAGCTTATGTTACTGCTTGATGTCAGAACCGTTCAGCATATACATTTATATTCAGTCCATATGCCATAAGCATCTGTTGTAGGAAACCTATTTAGGAGGCAGTTCCCTAAAAAGCTTACAGTATTAGAACATTTGGGTAATCCCTTCTAGGGGTTGCCTATTGAGTGACAAACCATGCTTACCTTTTATGACTAGTGTTGAGCGAACTTGTGTTTTCAAGTTCAGCGTACAAGGTTCGGGTTAACTAAGAATTCAGTTATGGTTCCTGCTACCACAAACCATAAGTTATGTTCCGTTGTAGCCGAAACCATAACTGAATTCTTAGATAACCCGAACCTTGTACCCCGAACTTGAAACACAGGCTCGCTCATCCCTATTTTTGACTTGTTCTTTAGACAGGTTATAAAGGCGTGTAGGGTCCAGGTCCAGCCTCTGGGAGCCCCACTGATTCCGAGAATAAGTGCTTGGTAATGAGAAGGTTACATGTCTGTATGTCACTGCCCACAAAATGCTTAATTTCTGGAGAAAGGCATACAATCTTGTGTGCTGAACCTTGAGGCCAGAGCTGAAAGGGTTTGTCTCTTGGACAGTAGAAAGTGGAAGATGAGACACTTCCGTAATTTTCTCCCTTTTATTTCATAATTGGTTTATTTTTTTGTATGCTATTTAACTTTTTCCCTTTTTGCTTTTTATATGCATTGTAGCTTATTTGTATTAAAGCCTAAATGTTAATGTTTATTCCTTGTATGCACTAAGAATCCATAGCCTTTCAAATATGTTTTACCTGTTTGATGCCTAAGAGCAGTGTGTGGCTGTGAGTAATTGCATGCTAATGGAGTGGCATCTTGTGGCACAGTGTGTATTTGGTGAGCGGGGATTCTGTTTGGGTTGTGATTTATGCTCCATTTTCATCTTGAGGGGAAAGTGTGTGCAAATGCAAAATGGAGTGAGTGGAGATAGATGGAACACTTGTGGTCGCGGCCGCATCACATACTGGGATGGTGCATACATGACAGGTCCAAGTCCTCTTTTTTTTTTCTTTTTTTAATCGATAGCAGGCTAAGGTTGCTCAGACAATTTTAACATTGTGTTACCTGGAGCATACTGTGAAGTACCTCCTTACATTGCTCTATGACAGAGTAAAAAGGCCTAAGGCATTGAGAAATCTAGACAGTGGCATTAACTCTTATTTACTCATTTCTAGACTTAATGCCAGCTTTCCATGCAGAGTTATAGTGATGCCAGTGCTGACCGCACACAACATGACCACATGGAGCCCTGCATGGTACACTTTGTTAACTCTCATCCCCCAATATGGTGTATATAACCTTTACACATATAAATATACCATATTCATACACTATATATAACTACCCTATACAAATGCCTAATTAGGCCTCTTGCACACGAACACCAACCGTGGGGCAGCCGCAGCGGATCGCGGACCCATTCACTTTAATGGGTCCGCGATCCGCCCGTTCCGCAAAAAGATAGGACATGTTCTATTTTTTTTGCGGAACGGAAGTACGGGACGAAACCCCACGGAAGCACTCCATAGGGTTCCGTTCCGTGCTTCCGTTCCGCACCATTCCGCATCTCCGGATTTGCAGACCCATTCAAGTGAATGGGTACGCATCCGTGATGCAGAATGGCCACGGAACGGTGCCCGTGTATTGCGGATCCGCAGATGCGGTCCACAATACAGCAACGCAGCGCACACGTTCGTGTGAAAGAGGCCTTATACTGTAGGGTGCTCAAATGACAGATCCATACACTGGCAAAACGACATTTCTATACAGCGGCCTAGACAACAGTCCTATACAGTGCTACCACTTCAGCAGCAATCTGAGGATGTAGTATCATATAGTGGATAGTATGCTCTAGGGAGAATACACTAAGCAGTGCTACATTCACCTCACGTGAGCTTTTGGGCCCATGATGCAATAATGATAAAAGTTTTTCTTATTTTTTCCTTGTTTAGAAAGAAGAAGCCATCATGGTTCCTTGTGGACCAGCTTTATCAGTTGTCCGATGTTTACTCAGAAGGAAGATCGTAACATTAGACAGTCTTGAAGATTCTAAGCTATGCCGCTGTCTGTCAACTGTGGACCTCATCGCTCTGGGAGTTGGAAGCACTCTTGGAGCTGGAGTCTATGTTCTTGCTGGAGAAGTGGCAAAGTCAAACTCTGGACCAAGCATTGTCGTTTCCTTCCTTATTGCAGCACTGGCATCTGTAATGGCAGGCCTCTGCTATGCAGAGTTCGGAGCTCGGGTGCCAAAAACTGGATCAGCTTACTTATATACATATGTCACAGTTGGAGAACTCTGGGCATTTATTACAGGCTGGAATCTTATTCTATCTTATGTCATAGGTAAGGCCCATGTCATACTAGCTAGGTTTTGCCATTGGCCTCCTTTGTAAGGAGAACTACCTGTTGCGCCACAGCCTTGTTCACATGGGTGGTTATTGTCCATATTCCTATACCATTGTACTCTTCCCATTCATATTTAAAATGTTCTAATTTTGTCTGTGCATGGGTTTCATTCCCAAAGCTAGTCTATAGACCCAAGGGCATGACATGTATCCATTTAGTCCCATAGCAAAACTCTCTCCACCACAACCACTTACAGCAGAAAGTTTAGAAAATGAAAAACGTATAAGTATGTGTAAGTATTTTGGCCTGCTAAAGCAGAGGCATAATGCTCAAAGTCATGTACTGTGTAATGTAGTTATTGATGTCACAATACAGGAATAATTGTGTGATAATGTACGCAGTGAGGTTGGGATAATACACAAAGTTATGTCACACGTCAGGAATAATACACATAAAAAAGTTACCATGTTCACAATGACATCACAGCATGTTATGTCACATACAGGTATAATGGCAATATAATGTCACATGTCATCACTAACTGCTCTTTATGTCTCAATTGAGATGGGCCTTACAGTATATTAGCTGCTGTGTCTGCTACCCTAGTAGTTATGGAGATACAGTATTAAAAACCTAGAGTACCTTTGTTTAAGAGCCCAGTAAAAAAGGTCTGCCGGCCCTGAACTGATTGTATCATAGTGTTTTATGATGCAGTCACATGAGAGTACAATAGATTTGAGAACAGACATGACCTGACTGCATCACAAAACATGATACAGTCAGGTCAGTTCAGTGGAGCAAGGTCGGCCTGGGAGATCTTGCAGACACATGGAACGTTTTTCCCGGGCCGATGATGTTTGTGTGAAACAGCCTTAAAGGCTCACTGAACTTTCAAAAAAACATATTATATGACATAGCGACATAACAAAGGTTGAGTTCTGAGCCCCCCACTAATCGCTAGAACAAGGAGAGAGAAGAACTCTTCTCTGCAGTAGACAGGCTCAATAAAAAAGTCTCTGGGCCTTTCTCGAATCTGTCTCCTTCAGGGAGGAGAGAAAGCACAGTATGTGAAAGCTTCCCTGTCTTCTAGCGATTGGTGGGGATCTCAGCACTCCATCAATCAAAAGCTTTAATATGCCGCCATAACATATCAAAAGTTTTTTGAAAGTTAAAGGGGTTCTGCAGTTTTTTTAAACTGATGATCTATCCTCTGGATAGATCATCAGCATCTGATTGGCGGGCGTCCGACACCCGGGACCCCTGGCAATCAGCTGTTTGAGAAGGCAGCGGCGCTGGCAGTAGCGCTGCGGCCTTCTCGCTGTTTACCGCAGGCCCAGTGACGTCACAAGTAGTATCCAATGGCCTGGGCGGAGCTAAGCCCATTCAAGTGAACAGAGCTTAGCCCCGCCCAGGCCATTGATACTAGTCGTGACGTCACTGGGCCTGCGGTAAACAGCGAGAAGGCCGCTGCCTTCTCGAACAGCTGATCAGCAGGGGTCCCGGGTGTCGGACCCCCGCCGATCAGATGCTGATGATCTATCCAGAGGATAGATCATCAGTTTAAAAAAACTGCAGAACCCCTTTAAGTTACCCTTTAAAGCTACGTACATGTGTTTATTCAGATGATAGAATAGTCAAGCTGGATCTCAGCTGCTTATAACAGCAGGACAATAGTTGCCTCAAGTTGTACATTTGCTAGGTTTGTCCCAAATTTTCAAAGACAATCTTGGCAAATTCAGTCTGTCCCAGGCCAAAAATGGCTGGAGCTTTTATAAACACTGCCCATAACATGTTCTCTTGCTAAAGCTATTGAATAGTACTTGTTCTGAAAGGGTTATTCCAGGATATTGATAGTCTATCCTCATCATGAATTGTTGGGGGTCCAACACTAGGCACTCCCGCCATTCAGTTGTATCAGGGTAGCTCCAATGCTGGAATTCAGCTGCAAGACTGCATACTGTAGCTCCTTTCATTTTGTTGTGGACAGAGATGGTTACTGCAGCTCTTCTACACTTGAAGTGAATGGGGGTAGTGCTTCACCTACCAGCATCATCGACTACACAATGGATGGAGCTGTGCAGTACTGTCGTCAACCTCCAGTGCCGGAATTACATCCCTAGGACAAACCTGTTTCCTTTAACTAAACTCCAGGCTGGTATTTCTTAGCTAAAAAGGTGTTGTTTTTAAAATGTACAGTACAGACCAAAAGTTTGGACACACCTTCTCATTCAAAGAGTTTTTTTTATTTTCATGACTATGAAGGCATCAAAATTATGAATTAACACATGTGGAATTATATACATAATAAACAAGTGTGAAACAACTGAAAATATGTCATATTCTAGGTTCTTCAAAGTAGCCACCTTTTGCTTTGATTACTGCTTTGCACACTCTTGGCATTCTCTTGATGAGCTTCAAGAGGTAGTCCCCTGAAATGGTCTTCCAACAGTCTTGAAGGAGTTCCCAGAGATGCTTAGCACTTGTTGGCCCTTTTGCCTTCACTCTGCGGTCCAGCTCACCCCAAGCCATCTCGATTGGGTTCAGGTCCGGTGACTGTGGAGGCCAGGTCATCTGGTGCAGCACCCCATCACTCTCCTTCATGGTCAAATAGCCCTTACTTTCAAAGTTTCCCCAATTTTTCGGCTTACTGACTGACCTTAATTTCTTAAAGTAATGATGGCCACTCGTTTTTCTTTACTTAGCTGCTTTTTTCTTGCCATAATACCAATTCTAACAGTCTATTCAGTAGGACTATCAGCTGTGTATCCACCTGACTTCTCCTCAACGCAACTGATGGTCCCAACCCCATTTATAAGGCAAGAAATCCCACTTATTAAACCTGACAGGGCACACCTGTGAAGTGAAAACCATTTCAGGGGACTACCTCTTGAAGCTCATCAAGAGAATGCCAAGAGTGTCCAAAGCAGTAATCAAAGCAAAAGGTGGCTACTTTGAAGAACCTAGAATATTACATATTTTCAGTTGTTTCACACTTGTTTGTTATGTATATAATTCCACATGTGTTAATTCATAGTTTTGATGCCTTCAGTGTGAATCTACAATTTTCATAGTCATGAAAATAAAGAAAACTCTTTGAATGAGAAGGTGTGTCCAAACTTTTGGCCTGTACTGTATGTATATATTATAGTGTGTGTGTATATATGCAAACATGTGTGTCCAAACTTTTGGTCTGTACTGTATATCAATGGTAGGTGTATCAAAATGTGTACCATAGGTATTTGCTATGTATTAGTTTATTCAGTGAGTTATAGAATAGAAAATGAACTCAAAACTGCATCTGCATTGAGCTACAGGGGCGAGGGGAGAGGATGGTGGTAGCTGTACTCACAGTGGCAGGTCTTACATTGGTGCTTCCTGGACCATTGAGTGAATGGATGGGCACATCTTTTCTTCCCTTCGGGGTACATCCTGATCTTGAAAGTTCTCTAGCCTGGGGTTAATTTGGGTGCCCTTGTATGTGTTTGTGACGTGCAAGGCAGGGCTCTCTGATGTGTGAAGCAAGGTTTAATGCAACAAGTTTACTGTACGTTACTGCAGAAGTTTGTGGGTTGTTCACTCAAGCACTGTACACTGTAGAGCAGTCTTTACAGTTAGGATATATGGTTTCCCGAAGTTGTGTGTGTGAGAGATAGTGGGCAGTTTACTATTTCCTTCTGAGTCTCATTTTCTCCAATCAGACTGTATAGTCTCTGCAGTCCAGCCTAAGGGGTGCACTTTTTAAAAATTTCCGTATCATTCTCAATTTCTGTTGTGTTCAAAATGCAACACATTCCCAACTACAGGGTGTAGCTTTTTCCTACAGACAGATGGCCAGGCTGTCTCTTAATTATGGTGAGGTCCCTGAAGTTTATTGCCCAAATCAATATGCAGTTAAGTCTATAGCCCCAAACCGCAGATGTTACCTTATCTGCCAATTATTTCCCCTTCTTTCTTTTTAATGGCAGCTGTAACTTCTTTTAAGTTCAGTCTTCATTTTCTTAGAGCAGGGTTTCTCAACTCCAGTCCTCGGGACCCACCTACCAGTCATGTTTTCAGGATTTCTGTTGCTGCATTCTCTCACACAGCTTACTCTCTGGCTCTCAGCCATGCATTGACTCAGCAGCCTCTTAGCGAGAAGGGTGGAACAAGCCACACCTGGTTACTGTAGCTAAGGGGCTGGCAGAGAGGTTAACTCCCTATTCTCCATACACAACCTTTGGGATACACAGTGCACAAATACAGTGACATAACCCTAAAGTGGTTGTCTCATCATAGACAGACAATAGGGCATATCGCTAGGATAAGGGACCCGCACCTATATCGAGAACGGAGTCCCGCAAGGTGGTGGCTGGAGGACTCCGGTCCGGCCACCACCAAGCTAGTTCGCATAGAAGTGAATGGGAGTGCACCGCGCATGACCGGCCACCGCTCCCATTCACTTATATGGGCTCGACGGAAATAGCGCTCGGCTTTTTTCAGTGGCCCCATATAAAATGAATGGAGGGGCGGCTGCGTCCTCTTTCACTTTTGGGGCTCCGTTCTCGATATAGGTGCGGGTCCCAGTATCCTAGCGATATGCCCCCATTGTCTGTCATGAGACAACCCCTTTAAACCTATTATCGGTGGAGCAGTGCATATGAAAGTCACACAGGGTCGGACTGGCTCACCGGGAAGCCGGTGAAATGCCCGATGGGCCCCTTGCCTGTCTGCTTATACTACAGCCAGAGCCACCAGCAGGGAAGTTACTATTCTTTCAGGCGCCTGGCTGTTATCAGGTGCTGGACTGCAGCACTGGCACATATCATTTTACTTTGGTGAAAGGGACAGCACAATACCTTGCAGCGCTTGTTCCTTTCTCCAAAGTAAACTTCACCGACCCGACAGGAGCGGACAGCCCCCCCTCCTCTCTGCAGTGTGATATTCCATCATGTGTGAAGAGGGGGCGGAGCCAGAGGAGATGATGGAGACGCTGCTCTCTCTGAGTCACTGTGCCTCCAGTATAAAGTTCAGTTCTCTTCTCTCACTGGTCCCACTACTCCACACAGCAGCACTGGGGTAAGTTACTGTGGGAGGGAACTGGGAAGTTAGGAGAGTCCTGAAGCTGCTGCCCCTGCACATCTTGTGTCCCCCTGTTGTTCTAGCCCCTCACAGACCTTTTCCCACCAACTATCTCACCTATAATTTATACAGAGCAAGAAAATATGTCTCCCAGTGTCCTCCTCTTCCCTCTCATCAGTGGCATTTCACATTTTCCCAGCCCCTCACCCCCACATAATATGTAATGTCTCTGGAGGTTATATCAGTACTGGAGAGTTATAAGAGAAGCAGCTAATATCAGTCACATAGGATGTAATGTCTTTAAAGGTTAAATCAGCGTTGGAGCGTTATCAGAGAAGCGGCTGATATCAGTCACATAGGATGTAATGTCTCTGGAGGTTATATCAGTACTAGAGCGTTTTAAGAGGAGAGGCTGATATCAGTCACATGTGATGTAATGTCTCTGGAGGTTATATCAGTACTGGAGCATTATAAGAGGAGCGGCTGATATCAGTCACATAGGATGTAATGTCTCTGGAGGTTATATCAGCACTGGAGCATTATAGGAGGAGCGGCTGATATCAGTCACATGTGATGTAATGTCTCTGGAGGTTATATCCGCGCTGGAGCATTATAAGAGGAGCGGCTGATATCAGTCACATATGATGTAATGTCTCTGGAGGTTATATCAGCGCTGGAGCGTTATAAGAGGAGCGGCTGATATCAGTCACATATGATGTAATGTCTCTGGAGGTTATATCAGTGCTGGAGCGTTATAAGAGGAGCGGCTGATATCAGTCACATATGATGTAATGTCTCTGGAGGTTATATCAGTACTAGAGCGTTATAAGAGGAGCGGCTGATATCAGTCACATGTGATGTAATGTCTCTGGAGGTTATATCAGTACTAGAGCGTTATAAGAGGAGCGGCTGATATCAGTCACATATGATGTAATGTTTCTGGAGGTTATATCAGTGCTGGAATGTTATAAGAGGAGCGGCTGATATCAGTCACATGTGATGTAATGTCTCTGGAGGTTATATCAGCGCTGGAGAGTTATAAGAGGAGCGGCTGATATCATTTACATAGGATGTAATGTCTCTGGAGGTTATGTCAGCGCTGGAGCATTATATGAGGAGCGGCTGATATCAGTCACATATGATGTAATGTCTGGAGGTTATATCAGTACTGGAGCATTATATGAGGAGCGGCTGATATCGGTCACGTGATGTAATGTCTCTGGAGGTTATATCAGCGCTGGAGCGTTATAAGAGGAGCGGCTGATATCAGTCACATAGGATGTAATGTCTCTGGAGGTTATGTCAGCGCTGGAGCGTTATAAGAGGAGCGGCTGATATCAGTCACATATGACTGTGGATAGGTCTTCAGTATCTGATTGGTGGGGGTCTGACACCCGGGACTA
Organism: Bufo bufo; assembly: GCF_905171765.1. Classification (NCBI taxonomy): domain Eukaryota; kingdom Metazoa; phylum Chordata; class Amphibia; order Anura; family Bufonidae; genus Bufo; species Bufo bufo. The sequence goes on along the minus strand of NC_053390.1, from coordinate 715,965,774 downwards.
GGGATCGACCGATATTGATTTTTTTTAGAGCCGATAACCTGTGAACTTTCAGGCCGATAGCCGATAATTTATACCGATATTCTGTGCATTTTAATATATATATTTTTTTTTAATCCTACACAAATCTGTTGTTAAAAGGATGAGATGCAATTATATATCTAAGATTAAATATTTATACTTAATATTTAGGTGTTTTTTATTTTTTATTTAATAACTATTTCCCCCTTAGGGGCTAGAACCTGGGATCTTTTGATCCCTTGTCCTATTCACCCTAATAGATCTCTATTAGGGTGAATAGGACCTCACACTGTCCCTGCTGCCCTGTGCATAGTACACACAGCAGCAGGTAGCTGACTATGGCAGCCGGGGCTTCAGTAGCGTCCTGGCTGCCATGGTAACTGATCAGAGCCCCAGGATTACACTGCTGGGGCTCCGATCAGAAGCTGCCACTGCCACCAATGAAGATAACTTGCCCATTAATTCAAATATAGCGACACCTGACCTCTATGAGAGGTAGCTGCGATCCGCGGCAGGGGTTAACAGGGCAGGTGCAGCAGGGGTTAACTGCCGCGGATCGCAGTTACCTCTCATAGAGGTCGGGTGCAGCTATATGATTCACCCGCCTCCTATATTTGAATTAATAACTGAGTTAACATCATTGGTGGTGCAATAGCCACAGCCCCTCCCCTCCTCTTCCCCTCTTGCCTCTCACTGGTGGCAGCGGCACAGGGGGGAGGGACTGCCTGCTTCTCCCCTGTGCTGCTGAGGGAACATTGATTGCGTTAATAGCAGCGCGATCCATGTTCGCGATTCGTTATCGGCATATCGGCAAGGTTGGATGCTGATACCGATGACTTTGAAAATCCTGAATATCGGCCGATAATATCAGTAAATCCGATAATCGGTCTATCCCTACCTGGGACCACTGCCGATCAGCTGTTAGAGAAGGCACCGGGGCTCCTGTGAGCTCTGTGCCCTTCTCTGTGATTTTTCTGGGCCATGTGACGTCACGTTCATTGATCAAGTGGCCTAGGAGCAGCTCAGCCCCATAGAAGTGAATGGGGCTGAGCATGATACCAAGCACAGCCGCTATAGGATGTACGGCGCTGAGCTTGGTGAGCTGTGAGGAGGCCGGGGCACTACTGCCAGCACTTCAATAAACTTATCCTTTTGAATATGCAGGAAACATTTCTTTCACTTTGGATATTGTTTAGGCTGGCTGGGGGACTGGGTGGTTCATCTAGGACATGGAAGGTCCACGTGTGACTGCTGTCCACACTACTGACTGTACATAACAGATACAGTCATCAACTAAATGAGTTGCTTAAGGAGAAACAATTTGATATAGTGCAGTGCACAATACTGTTCTGTTTAGCATGCTGTCTGTATTGTGTGCTAAAATGCATACATTTATGTGTGCGAGACTGAAAAATGAACAAGTAATATCTCCAGCTCTAGGGTGGGCCCCCAAAATCAATTCCACTGGTGGGCCCTAGGCGCCCCAGTCCGACACTGAAGTCACACATGCACTTAGAGCAGTTCTGTAATAGAGAAGGTAACTACACTGATCAGTGATCACAGAGCAGTTTTTGAGGGTAATGTCCAAGAAGATGTTATAATAGTTCTGGTTACTTGAATCATCTCTTTTTTGCTTTATCTTTGCAGGTACCTCCAGTGTGGCACGGGCATGGAGTGGCACATTCGATGAACTTCTAGGGAAACAGATTGGTCAGTTTTTTAGAACATATTTCAGGATGAATTCTCCCGGTCTGGCTGAATATCCTGACTTTTTTGCAGTTTGTCTTATATTACTTTTATCAGGTAAGAATCTGACTTTAAAAGGGATATTCCAGGACATTTTATGCAAAACATACTTACCCGCTCCCCACTGCTCAGTTCCAGTTTCATTACACTTTGGCCATCTCATGTAAATTTCAGGTATGGGCGGGGTCATGTGTGCCGCTGCAGCCAACGACTGGCCTCAGTGGTAACGCATCCCCAAACGTAGTAAAGGTAACCCATGGAGTATGAACTGAGTGGCAGGGAGCAGGTAAGTATGCTTCCATTTATGTCCATAAATTCTGACTTCAAATGAATTCTGGCTTCAAAAAGTAGCAAAATAGGTGTTTTTTTGCCATGTTGATAAATTTGAAGCACCATACACCAAGGCTAACTTAAGCAAAAACTGATTTACAAAATTTGCCCTTTTAATAAATTACCCCCATAATTTGGGGGAGTACAAAAAGGGGTCACATAAAGCCAGAGATTAGTTTAGAGACAATGTTAAAACCATTGTGGTGCAGTAAACCTACACGTCATAAAGGTCATGAGAGGTTTGTTAACTATGGAGAATCACCTGCAATGTTTTGATCGGTACATGGGTTGTTTTGTAGCTTTGCCCATATAGTTATCACTTATTTTACTATTCGGATTCTATGAGGCCACGGCGCTCACCAGAGCACAGCGGCCTTTTCAAATAGCTGACCCCCACCAATCAGATACAACCTTTCATTTTAGATTTAAAGGGGTTATCAATCCTATAAAATGCCCCTCTCATATGCCGGGCCAGTCACATTGAATATACTTACCTGGCTCCCTGGTCCTGCATAGCCGCTGCTGCTTCTCCCCGTGCACGGATGAAAACATCCGGTGTCGGGAGGGTGCAGCCAATGGCAGGCGGGGATGAGGACGAGCCTTCCTAGCATCGCAGGTGACGCTAGGGAGGCTCGTCCCCGCCTGCCATGGGCTGCTCCCCCGAGGGGGAAGAGGAGTGGCGTAGGGAGCGGGGAGCCAGGTAAGTATATTCAATGTGAGGGGCCCGGCATATGATGGGGGCATTTTATAGGATTGGATAACCCCTTTAATCTACCTTAGATACATACCTACAACAATAATGTAACCAGTCTTGTTCATAAAGTACAAGTTTATTTTGAACAATGCACACCAAAGATTTAAAAATTTACTTCCAGGTCACTTTTGTTTTATGTTGTAAAGTACTTTGCTTTTATTTCCCATGCCCTGATCCTGGTAATGATTGATCTCACAACTGATTGAATCTTAGGTCTAAACAAATTACCATTTGAAATTTCTTAAAACAGTAGTTTTCTGGTTATCTTTGAGTGGAAATATCTGTGATATAAATGGAATATATGCTTTGTGTATACAGTTAGATTCCTTTCTGCTTAAAGGGGTTCTCTGGAATAAAAATTAAATTTTTAGAGAATTCTGAGTAAGGGTCCATTCACACGTCCGTGTGTGTTTTGCGGATCCGCAAAACATGGACATCGGCGATGTGCGTTCCGCAATTGCGGACAAGAATAGGACATGTTCTATATTTTTTGGGATCGGAATTGCGGACCCGGAAGTGCGGATCCGCAATTCCGGATCCGGGCAGCACGTCGTGCTGCCCCATAGAAATGAATGGGTCCGCAATTCTGTTCCGCAAAATGCGGAACGAAATTGCGGACGTGTGAATGGACCCTTAATGGGGTTCTCTGGGAATTAATAAAATAAAATGAAAAGATGGAGTTCATGAGGAGACAGCTGAAGTAAAGAGACGAGGGACAGGACAGACTGTGGTAATGTAGCCGACTGGATAGAAGCGCTGCTGCTTATTAGCCCCCCCCCCCACCCTCCTCTCTGTACTTTATTAACTCCATTCCTGTAGAGCAGGGATGCCCAACCTGCGGCCCTCCAGCTGTTGCAAAACTACAACTTCCAGCATTCCTGGACAGCCCACAACTATTAGGTCATTCTGGAGGGCCGCAAGTTGAGCATCCCTGCTATAGAGATTCAACTGTATTCAGGATCATAATCCCTGACAAGCAGAGCAGAGAGGAGGATGAGGTAGGTCTCTACCTCAGTGATCTGAAGTAACTTGTCGTCCTGTGTGATTAGGCCGGGCTTTGTGTGTACTAATAGGACGGTGGATCTCGCATGTACAGCACATTGATTTCAAATGGCATCCTGTAATACCTCATTTCTCCTGTGGAGGCACTGCAGGCAACTGAATGCTTGTTTCCACTTAAATAATAACAAAATGTGCAGCAGTTAAAATAGAGGTTCACTCTGGATTCCCTAGAGGTGGATACAAGATTTTTTTGGCTTTTGTAATCTTTCTTTCAAAAAATCTAGCTGAAGGTTTTATAACCCATTTACAATAATAATTTGCCTTGCGTGATGGATAAATTGACGAAACGTTTGTAGCACATGGGTGTAGAAAGTTAGTTCACAAGGTCCAGAAATACTGATGCCTTAATCTTCTCCTAATGAGGAGCGTGATTATGTTTGAAATGCTCAGTTCAGAAAGATTATATTGACTATACCAGTATACTTGAGAAAGCCAGATTACTGTTCAGCTTACAGATTCCATGTGTGGGTGTTATATATATATATATACACGCCTTGTCTTTCTCCATTGACACGAACATGCGGGATAGGTTAGTTTATGGGGAAATAAAGGGACATGACAACACCTTATGCTTGAGCTATCTGCCAATTACATAAAATGCCACAGTCTAGATGTGCCGTTTATCTAATTACTCATTGCTGTCCATTGACCTGTTATAGGGTTGCTATCATTCGGTGTAAAGGAATCCGCCTGGGTGAACAAGGTGTTCACAGCAGTCAATATTTTGGTCCTTTTGTTTGTCATGGTTGCTGGATTTGTGAAAGGAGATGTACAAAATTGGAAAATATCAGAGTCCTTTCTTCAGAATATCTCAGCTCCACCTGGGTAAGATCTACAGTATATTAATGAATGAATACATTAATTCATGGTACAGTGATGCCAACAACTACTGTAGGTCTTCTATCAAATAATGACAATGCCAACCTTATCACCTCTCATAACTAGACTATCGTTCCTAAACAATCTCCATCACCTTCATTCCACTGTAGATGCACATATTACATGCGGGGCAATGAAAAATGCTGTCTCCCCATGCTCACTGAGCAGGTCGGCCCATGCTGGGGCGATGAGAGAGCTGTACGGTTTTCTCCGAGCCAATCACAACCCCACTCTGCACCTCGCCCTCTTACTGGAACACTCAGAACCTGCAGCTGCATCTCCCTCCTCCCAGTCTTTTATTCACTCTTTTACACTTGAAGAGATTTCTGAACATTTACAGGGAGTCTGAAGGCAGGTTAAGGGAAACTGCATCCTGCAAGAAAGTGAGAAAGGTGCAACTTTCACTTAAAAAAATATATTACAAAATTACTATACTGCCATTTAGATGAAGAGGTTGGCAGTGGAGGCAGATGGCTCTAAAAAAACAACCTAAGACTACTTTCACACTAGCGGCATGGACCTCCGGCAGGCTGTTCCAACGGGTGAACAGCCTGCCGGATCCGTCCTGCCACTAGTGACTGTGTGCCCCATTGACTATAATGGGGGCGGGGAAGGAGTTCCGGCGGAGGCACGGCAGCGCACGGCAAGAGGCTGCCGGAATAAAACATTTATTCCGGCAGCCTCTCGCCGTGCGCTGCCGTGTCTCACTGGAATGCTGCCCCCGCCCCCATTATAGTCAATGGGGTCGGAGTGGCAGTCCAGGGGCACACGGTCACTAGCGGCAGGACGGATGCGGCAGGCTGTTCACCCGACGGAACAGCCTGCCGGAGGTCCGTGCCGCTAGTGTGAAAGTAGCCTAACGAATACACTTTTTTTTTTTTAAAAAAGGTTTTGTAAAAGTTTCTAAAGTAAAAGTACAAACCTCTGAATACATCTTCATTAAAGAGTTACATACATTTTGGGGGTTCAGTCACTAGCATAGCTTTGTTCTTGGGGATATAAATCTGCATTATATTATTTCTATTTGTATCAATTATTATTCTTATTATAACTAGTGTAATTGTGTTATTTTTATCTTCTAAACAATAAATTAATACATTTTTTGTACATTAGAAATATTACAATTACAGTGTGACTTAATATTCTGTCTTCTCTCAGCAACTACGTGTCATATGAAAATGTGACGAGTAAACACGGAGCTGGAGGTTTCATGCCATATGGCATGACTGGGATGCTGGCTGGCGCAGCTACTTGCTTCTATGCCTTCGTTGGATTTGACTGCATTGCAACAACTGGTAAAAACTAGTGTGCATACGACCTTTAAATAGACGGCAGAGTACTTGATAGCCCTATTGAATGAAGCTAGCTGGAATACCGTTCTTCTAGTTAGGAGGAGTAGAGGCAACTATGTAGTGTATGGATATGTACTTATCAACACTTATTGTGTTACCATAATGCATAGAGCGTAATATGCTACTTAGTAATTATGAAGAGTCACCTGTACTATATATATATATATACAGTATATAGTATCTGAAGTCACCATTTGAGCTGATCGCCGCAATATACAGTCAGGTCCATAAATATTGGGACATCGACACAATTCTAACATTTTTGGCTCTATACACCACCACAATGGATATAAAATGAAACAAACAAGATGGGCTTTACCTGCAGACTGTCAGCTTTAATTTGAGGGTATTTACATCCAAATCAGGTGAACGGTGCAGGAATTACAACAGTTTGCATATGTGCCTCCTACTTGTTAAGGAACCAAAAGTAATGGGACAGAATAATAATCATAAATCAAACTTTCACTTTTTAATACTTGGTTGCAAATCCTTTGCAGTCAATTACAGCCTGAAGTCTGGAACGCATAGACATCACCAGACGCTGGGTTTCATCCCTGGTGATGCTCTGCCAGGGCTCTACTGCAACTGTCTTTAGTTTCTGCTTGTTCTTGGGACATTTTCCCTTCAGTTTTGTTTCAGCAAGTGAAATGCATGCTCAATCGGATTCAGGTCAGGTGATTGACTTGGCCATTGCAGAACATTCCACTTCTTTCCCTTAAAAAACTCTTCGGTTGCTTTTGCAGTATGCTTTGGGTCCTTGTCCATCTGCACTGTGAAGCGTCGTCTAATGAGTTCTGAAGCATTTGGCTGAATATGAGCAGATAATATTGCCAGAAACACTTCAGAATTCATCCTGCTGCTTTTGTCAGCAGTCACATCATCAATAAATACAAGAGAACCAGTTCCATTGGCAGCCATACATGCCCACACCATGACACTACCACCACCATGCTTCACTGATGAGGTGGCATTCTTAGGATCATGAGCAGTTCCTTTCCTTCTCCATACTCTTCTCTTCCCATCACTCTGCTACAAGTTGATCTTGGTCTCATCTGTCCATAGGATGTTGTTCCAGAACTGTGAAGGCTTTTTTAGATGTCGTTTGACAAACTCCAATCTGGCCTTCCTGTTTTTGAGGCTCACCAATGGTTTACATCTTATGGTGAACCCTCTGTATTCACTCTGGTGAAGTCTTCTCTTGATTATTGACTTTGACACACATACACCTACCTCCTGGAGAGTGTTCTTGACCTAGCCAACTGTTGTGAAGGGTGTTTTCTTCACCAGGGAAAGAATTATTTGGTCATCCACCATAGTTGTTTTCTGTGGTCTTCTGGGTCTTTTGGTGTTGCTGAGCTCACCGGTGCGTTCCTTCTTTTTAAAAATGTTCCAAACAGTTGTTTTGACCACGCCTAATGTTTTTGCTATCTCTCTGATGGGTTTGTTGTGTTTTTTCAGCCTAATGATGGCTTGCTTCACTGATAGTGACAGCTCTTTGGATCTCATCTTGAGAGTTGACAGCAACAGATTCCAAATGCAAATAGCACACTTGTAATGGACTCTGGACCTTTTATCTGCTCATTCTAATTGGGATAATGAGGGAATAACACACATCTGGCCATGGAACAGCTGAGAAGCCAATTGTCCCATTACTTTTGGTCCCTTAACAAGTGGGAGGCACATATGCAAACGGTTGTAATACCTGCACCGTTCACCTAATTTGGATGTAAATACCCTCAAATTCAAGCTGACAGTCTGCAGTTAAAGCACATCTTCTTCGTTTCATTTCAAATCCATTGCGGTGGTGTATAGAGCCAAAAATGGTAAAATTGTGTTGATGTCCCAATATTTATGGACCTGGCTGTATATATATATTGTGGCGATCAGCTCAAATGGTGGCTTCAGATATAGCTCAAACAATAGTCTTTTTTTATTTTGTCCAAAATGGATTCAACAAATACTCGCTTACTTCACCATGTAAACACACAAAAAAGCATAGTCCATGTGAAGTGGTCGGACTCACAGTCCTCTGTAGTTCCTGGTTTCCACCACTAGCTTGAGAGGAAAAAGACTTGGCAATAGCAGGCTTCTCCGCTGAAACACAGCACACAGCTGTACTCCCAGTCTATCACACTTCCTAGTGGAGAAAACTTCTCTGTCAGAAATCTGCCCTTGTATGGCTATTGGGCAATTTTGCCAACACTAGCTATAAATGGCACAGTGGTATATTTGAAAATCATTACACAGTGGCATATTAGTAAATTGGCAAAGTAGCATTTAGGTAAATAGTAGCATACAGGTGAAACTCGAAAAATTAGGATATCGTGCAAAGTTCATTTATTTCAGTAATGCAACTTAAAAGGTGAAACTAACATATGAGATAGACTCATTACATGCAAAGCGAGATATTTCAAGCCTTTATTTGTTATAATTTGGATGATTATGGCTTATAGCTTATGAAACCGCAATATCACAATTTTGAGGTCCCCTTTGCTCAGGGGGTATGGATTAATTAGCTGACTAGAGTGTGACACTTTGAGCCTAGAATATTGAACCTTTTCACAAAACTCTAATTTTAAGCTGCATTAATGCAATTCCTTTTAATTTGCATTAGGCCTCATGCACACGACCGTTTTTTTTTACGGTCGGCAAAAACGGGGTCTGTGATCCATGACCGTTTTTTCGTCCGTGGGTCTTCCTTGATTTTTGGAGGATCCACGGACATGAAAAAACAGTCGTTTTGGTGTCCGCTTGGCCGTGCGGAGCCAAATGGATCCGTCCTGAATTACAATGCAAGTCAATGGGGACGGATCCGTTTGACGTTGACACAATATGGTGCAATTTCAAACGGATCCGTCCCCCATTGACTTTCAATGTAAAGTCAGGAGTTAATATACCATAGGATCGGAGTTTTCTCCAATCCGATGGTATATTTTAACTTGAGGTGTCCCCATCACCATGGGAACGCCTCTATGTTAGAATATACTGTCAGATATGAGTTACATCGTGAACCTCATATCCGACAGTATATTCTAACACAGAGGCGTTCCCATAGTGATGGGGACGCTTCTAGTTAGAATATACTACAAACTGTGTACATGACTGCCCCCTGCTGCCTGGCAGCACCCGATCTTTTACAGGGGGCTGTGATCAGCACAATTAACCCTTCAGGTGCCGCACCTGAAGGGGTTAATTGTGCGTATCATAAGAGATCAGGGGCTGCCAGGCATATCATAAGAGATCAGGGGCTGCCAGGCAGCAGGGGGCAGACCCCCCACCCTCCCCAGTTTGAATATCATTGGTGGCCAGTGTGCGGCCTCCCCTCCCCCGCCCCCCCCCCCCTATTGTATTAATATCATTGGTGGCCAGTGTGCGGCCTCCCTTCCCCCCGGCCCCCCTCTATTGTATTAATATCATTGGTGGCCAGTGTGCGGCCTCCCCTCCCCCGCCCCCCCCCTCTATTGTAATATCATTGGTGGCAAGTGTGCGGCCTCCCCTCCCCCGCCCCCCCCCCCTCCGTCGGCCCCCCTCCCCCCCTCTATTGTAATTTCATTGGTGGCCAGTGGGAGCCCTCCCCTCTCCCCCCCCCTCGCCCGATCATTGGTGGCAGCGGAAATTTTGATCGGAGTCCCAGTTTAATCGCTCTGTGGCTCCGATCGGTAACCATGGCAACCAGGCCTGGTTGCCATGGTTACTTAGCAATATTACAATATTAGAAGCATCACTTCATACTTACCTGCTGGCTTCTGCGATGTGTGTCCGGCCGGGAGCTCCTCCTACTGGTAAGTGACAGGTCTGTGTGGCGCATTGATCTGTCACTTACCAGTAGGAGGAGCTCTCGGCCGGACACACATCGCAGAAGCCAGCAGGTAAGTATGAAGTGATGCTTCTAATATTGTAATATTGCTAAGTAACCATGGCAACCGGGCCTGCAGTAGCGTCCTGGTTGCCATGGTTACCGATCGGAGCCCCAGAGCGATTAAACTGGGACTCCGATCGGAATCTCCGCTGCCACCAATGATCGGGCGGGGGGGGGGGGGGGGGGAGAGCGCCCACTGGCCACCAATGAAATTACAATAGAGGAGGGGGGGGCGGGCGCCCACTGGCCACCAATGAAATTACAATAGAGGGGGGGAGGGGGGCCGACGGAGGGGAGGCCGCACACTGGCCACCAATGATATTACAATAGGGGGGGCCGCACACTGGCCACCAATGATATTCAAACTGGGGAGGGAGGGGGGTCTGCCCCCTGCTGCCTGGCAGCCTCTGATCTCTTTTAGGGGGCTATGATATGCACAATTAACCCCTTCAGGTGCAGCACCTGAGGGGTTAATTGTGCGGATCACAGCCCCCCGGCAGGGGGCAGTCATGTACACAGTTCTCAGTATATTCTAACTAGAAGTGTCCTCATCACTATGGGAACGCCTCTGTGTTAGAATATACTGTCGGATTTGAGTTTTCACGAAGTGAAAACTCATCTCTGAAAAAGCTTTTATGCAGACGGATCTTCGGATCCGTCTGTATAAAAAGTAACCTACGGCCACGGATCACGGACGCGGATGCCAATCTTGTGTGCATCCGTTTTTCTTTCACGGACCCATTGACTTGAATGGGTCCGTGAACCGTTGTCCGTCAAAAAAATAGGACAGGTCATATTTTTTTGACGGACAGGAAACATGGATCACGGATGCGGCTGCAAAACGGTGCATTTTCCGATTTTTCCACGGACCCATTGAAAGTCAATGGGTCTGCGAAAAAAAACGGAAAACGGCACAACGGCCACGGATGCACACAACGGTCGTGTGCAGGAGGCCTTACTGAAATAAATGAACTTTTGCACGATATTCTAATTTTTCGAGTTTCACCTGTATTACTAAATGACATAGTGCCATACTGGTAAATGGCACAGTGGCTTATTGGTAAATGGCAGAGTGGCGTACTGGTGAACATTGGCACATTCTTATGTATGACACCTAATATTTTAAAACATAATAGCTACTCCTGGGCTATTTAGGGAAAATGTAAAGGGATTTTTTCTCACCATAAACATGTATAGCAGATATATTGGATAAACCATTATGTCTGATTTCTGGAGGTCAGACTGCTGAGAACCTGGTCCCCTGGTCCTAGCCTGACAGGTAGGTGAGCATCTATTGTCACTCTCCCTTATAGGCAGAAATACAAAAACTGTTCAGTGCGTCCCCACCACAGCTGATTCCATCCCTCATATACACCACAAATAAGAGTGACCGTGCGTTTCCAATACTTCTTCAGTGGGAATAAAGGATCGGGCGCCCCGTTCTTAGGACCAGAGATGTCAGAACTTCATGGCATATCTAATCAATATACCATGTAGTAGGAAATCCTCTACCCTATATGATTTGCTACAAATCAGAGAGGGTTCGTAGCGGCTATGGTTGTTAGCTTTTACTCTACAATCTCTCCTCATTAGTTTGTTTTATACCTGTTCTGATATTATGTATACTGAGCCATGAAGATAACGCATGTATGGTTCACGTGGAGCCAGTGATCACGACATCTTTCTCACATGTACTATGACCCGCTTGTTTGCAGGAGAAGAAGTGCGAAATCCACAAAAAGCAATACCCATTGGGATTGTGACCTCCCTGCTGGTGTGCTTCATGGCCTACTTTGGTGTGTCAGCAGCCCTGACATTGATGATGCCTTACTACCTGTTAGATGAGAAGAGTCCTCTCCCGGTCGCCTTTCAATATGTTGGCTGGGGTCCTGCTAAATACGTAGTGGCTGTCGGGTCCCTCTGTGCGCTGTCAACCAGGTAAACTCCACGGTGACTTGTGCTAGTAATTGCCTTTATTACTGGGTTAGGCACAAGCTTCTTCTAATATGGAGAATACATTCTCAAGTTCTGGCCTTGTGAGCATATGGCTCATGTCATCTATTTTACGGGTTACCCACATAGGTTTGCACTAAATCCACGCAACAGACATCCACAGTTGACCCCCTTCCCTACAGTTGTGGTCCTCAAGATCATTGTCTGGGACCTCATTTCAGGTAGAATGTAGAATGAGGTCCTGGTGATACCTGATCACTGATTCACCGCTGTCTTAGTTGGCAATGGGTTCTGGGAGCTGCACATGCAGACTGAGCCATCCCATGGAGCTCCTGCCCTGAATTAGTGACCAAGGATCACTGGATCCCCATTCTCCTAATGTGTGGGGGTCTCAGAGACGTAAATAAGTACTTCATCCTATCAGCTGACAAGTAGTTTATGTTCAGAAAAGAACAACTCCTACAAGTGGTGTCACCCCGCTTTTACAAACTCATGAATAGCAAACCTGTCTAGCTGTGCATTAGTAATATGGGGTAATAAATGAAAGGGAACCTGTCACCTTGAAAATGCATAGAGCAGGAGGAGCGGAGCAGACTGATATATACCTTTGTGAAAAGATTCAGTATCATTTTTAGTTAGATTTTATTTATATTAATTTTATATTTAAATTGTATTTTCTTTATATTCACTTTAGTTTTTGCTCATTCTGGGCTTAGGAGTCCAGTGGGCGGTCCTGTCCTTGATTGACAGCTGTCTATAGTGCGTATGCACAGTCAGATAAAAGGTTTCACCACCAACTGGACTAAGCCTCAGAAAGAGCAGAAGTTTAAATGAATACATTACAAAGTATACTGAATCTTTCCCATCCATCGGCCCTGCTTCTCCTGCTCTACACCGTGCTGCCTGCAGATGGCACTGCATTTTCATGGCGACAGGTTCCCTTTAATGAATAGTAATTCATTAGCTGCAGGTTACCAGTCCCAATGGGAGCTGACAGTATACCTTAAAATGGCAGAATAGAATACTTCAGTACCAGGTGACAATGACAATAGATATAGGTGTGTTCTGGGTGTGTTTTTTCCCCCCTTAAACTACAGTCTAGAATATAGGCTCTAGTTAAAGGGAAGCTGATGAGCATACTCTGGCAGCATATTAAAGGACAAGACAAGCCTAGCAGATAAATGTACAGTTTTTTGTAAAAGATTCAGTATAAGGGCTCAATCAGACGGCCGTATGCTGCCCGCAAAAATGCGGATCTTTTTTTTTTTGCGGATTAGATGCAGACCTATTAACTTCTATGGGGCCCTTTTCTTCCGTTCTACATCTTCGCAAAACAAATAAAACATGTCCTATGCTTGTCAGTGAAAATCAGGATGTGGCCCCATTGAAGTCTATGGGTCCCCAAAAATGCGGAATGCAATCCGCTTTTTTGTGGACACGCTGAACTGTCCTCCCAAAAAGGATCCGCATTTTTGCAGACAGCATACGGGCATCTGAATGAGCCCTAAGTTGTGATTTATTGACTTAAAGGGGTTGTCTGGCCAAGGAGCTGGCCAACCCAATGCTCGGAACCTGAGCCCAAATTAAAGACACCTGTCTGCAGTCCCACCATTTGTGCACTGCAGCAACATTCCTGGCTGCTGCGGGTCCTCCACACTTCAGGTCCTGCATTCTAGCACATGTGACCCTTTGAGGCCAGTGATTTGGAACAAGGCCATGGCACGGGAACGGAAGGACTGCAGACAGGAGAGTGTTTTTTATTTTATTTGGGCACAGGTTTTCGAGGATTGGGCAGCTCCTAAGCGAATAACCCCTTTAACAGTCTTAGGAGTCCAGTGGGCAGTCCTACTTGATTACTAACGACTTCACCCGCTAGGCTCATTTTAAATTAGTAAATTAGAATAATTTACAAGTGATAGGAGATTTTTCCCATCAGAACTATATCTGCTCAGCTCCTCCTGCTCATAGAGCAGCATTTTCAACATGACAGGTTTGCTTTAAGTCATGGGAATCTAGCTGAGTAATTTTATAGGAATATGGTCACCTTATCTACATTGTCGTTTGTGCTTTTTGGTTCTACAGCATTACATGTTTATATGGCAGATGTACACTCTATAATGCACACATCGGAATGTGCTTTTGCCGTAACAATAGCCATAAATGGAAAACTATTCTGCATTCAGTGAATCACATGTTTTTAAACTGAATATGCTTTGGCCACATGGGTCAACGTTCTTACAGTCTGTACTCTATGTCATGTTTTATCAGGTTTTGGCCTGAAGTTCCCAACAGTTCATATTTGAAGGATGACTTTTAAAGCGGTTTTCCAAGATTTTTAAGAAATTGCCATAAAATAGGTGACAGTATAAAATTTAAAAAAAAACGTACTCACCTTTTAAATGTTCCACTGCTCCGGCAGTGCACATGACTACGGAGGGCGGTGATTGGCTGCAGCATTCATGTGACTCATAAACAGCATGTGACCACTGCAGACTGGAGCAACTGGGACCGGAGTGGCAGTGCTGAAGCGGGGAGACATTTAAGTGGTGATTAAAGGGGACCTCTCCTGACATGTATCCCACATGTAATAACAATTGTGGAGCCTCTATTCTTATGTCTGTATATTGTTCCATTCCTTTGTTATTCCTGTAAGAAGTAAAAAATCAATCACCTGCAATGGCCAGTTTGAACTTAAGATACAGCTGGGTGTTACCAGTTGGGTGTGTATCCTTGCACAGTCTGACATTATCCAATCAGTGCTCCCAGTGTCAGACAACTGGTAACCCCCATTTGGACCTTAATGGCAAACTGCAGGCAATTCATTCATGAACTTCTAGTGGGAATAATAAAGGGATGGTAAAACAAAAGTCATAAGAATAGATGCTTCAGAATTGTTATTACATAGAGAATGCAAGTAATTGCTAAAACAGACATGTCACGAGAGGTGAGAGGTCCTCTTTAATTTTTATTTCTTTATTTTATACCGCCCCTTGCTCTGTGCCAATTTTAATTTTTTTTTTTAATCTGAAATAAGAAACATTTATTCATATACATATTAGCACATTTACAAAGAAAGTCATATTAGATTCAGATGGGCATTCTGATTTCCGTCCACAAAACATAGACATACGTGGGCGTCCATATGGCATTAGGGGGCATCCATTTTTTCCCCCCAGACTCATTGACTTTAGTGAATGAGTCTCTGTACTGATGTGTGAGTTGCACCAGTTGCTTTAATGGATTTATGCGCTGTGCAGTCCAGATAGCACATGGACAGAAAAGACTGTCATCTGGATCAGGCCTTACACTACTGTTACTGGTATATGCCTGCCTTTCAGTAGATTACAGTATGGTGCCATTTGGACTAGGGACACAGTAGGTTTCATGGACAGCCCCTATAGCCTACTTGACTGTCCATCTTTTCCCTATGATTGAGACTTTAAATCATGAACTGTTGGGGATAGTGAAAGACGTTCTCCACCTACATCTGCTTTTACAAAAATATGATAACTGCAGAATTCAGAGGCAATGAAGGGATATGTTATGTCCTGCCAAGCCTAATTGCTTCTTCTGTGCTGTATATTACATTGACAAATATGCTTGATTTAAAGTGAGACCTGCTGCTGCCTGACAACACCAGCACAGTACATATTTAGCAACCGGACTGTCAGACATATTTTAGCTAGTCAGCTGAAAATAGGATTGGCACTGACTGCAGACATGGGAAATGCCTCTTGGCAGCCATCATCTCACGCTAATGCCAACCCTCATCTCAGCTTGCAGTATCAATGCCCTTTTTCTAAAAAAATTTAGGTGGAGAACGTCTTGAAAGACCAGGGGTAAAACTTTGGTCTAAATGGTCAAACAGATAAAAGAGTGCCCCCTGCATGGCATTAAACTTTTCAAATAATAATATACAGATATAGCAGTGTTTAACTTGACACTTAAAGTTGCACCAAGGTGCGTGATGTAAAATGTAGCGAATGTAATCTTCTTACCAGTGACTGTATTTGTGAGTTATAACCTCCCTTCTGAACCTCAGCTGTGTCATGTGACTAACACTATGATCTCCAACTGACACAGGACAGGAAGTCAGTTACTTCTCTGTATATTCCTATGGGACTGACATTAAGGCTCCCATAGGAATACATAGAGAAACTGACTTCCTGTCCGCACATAAAGCGCTGTTTTATTTGGAAAGTCTGAGTGCTGGTCACATGACACTGCCCAGGTTCAGAAGTGAGGGTATAACTCACAAATACAGTCACTGGTAAGAAGATTACCTTCACTACAGATTACATCATGTACCTTTCTAACAGGTCAGAGAATAAACATTTTTGAGTGCTTCTTTAAATTGCAGTTACTGCAAACTTTTACTTTTGCTGTGTTAAATGTCAATCTAAAGTTTGCTGCGGTTGAGTATTTGACATGTTAAATGTCAAGATAAGGTTTGCTACATCTGTATGTAAGGCCAATGGTCTGGGTGCAGGTATAGGGCTAACACTCTAGGCTTTTGTATACTATGGTGGTGGTGGCTTATTGACTGTAATTACTGATTAATTTCTCTCTCACAATCTTGCATGACCGGTGTTTTTGCTGTGTTGCATGTGTTTGATTTCTATTCAGTCTGCTCGGATCCATTTTCCCAATGCCTCGCGTAATCTATGCTATGGCGGAAGATGGGTTGCTTTTCAGATTTCTAGCTCGGATCAGTCCCAAGACGAAGACTCCTGTAATTGCCACCCTCTCGTCTGGTGCAGTGGCAGGTGAGACCGCTCAGGAGTCAATGGCACAAACCAATGTGTACATGTTAATGTAGATTGTATTAATAATGACATCGTGGTTTGGTTGTTATGTCTGTTTCTCCTGATTCCCTGAACCTGTCGACCTTCTTTGCTCCATTTCAAATCCTGAATCCATTTTTAGAGCCTACTTTATTCCTTTGTCATGAAAAGGTTTTAACCACATACCCTTGAAAACCACATGTAGTTATGAGATTGATAATTTGGGTAAAATTACAAACACAGCCCTCGCAACAAAGATCCTGTGGTAGTCAAGGGTACACGAGTTGTCATCATTTCTTCAATCCCTCTCACTTCGGGCTTGCTGACTTTACACCCATGTAGTTCTTTAGTGCTAAGAGCAGCCTTTCAACATTCATCATTTTTCTATTCTAGCCTGCTGGGCTCTATGTTTCCTCTTCCCCGAATTCTGTTTGCCATGGCAAGAGACGGTTTACTATTTAGATTTCTTTCCAACGTGAGTCGACGGCAGTCACCAGTTGCTGCCACACTGACAGCTGGTGTGATCTCTGGTAAGATGTGAAAAGGAAGATCATGGCTCGTGGTGGTTTGCATGCAAGGTTGTCCGTGGGATCTGCTTTGTGTCTTTCTCTGCATGTAAGTCAGGACGTCTGTCAGTAGATTTGTACCTATCACACTGGCTGACCTGTTACATGTGCACTTGGCAGCTGAAGGCATCTGTGTTGGTCCCATGTTCATATGTGCCAAACATGATGAGGAAAATGTTTTAATACATGCAAATGAGCCTCTAGGAGCAATGGGGGTGTTGTCATTACACCTAGAGACTCTTCTCTCTCTGCAACTGCTGCACCCTCTCCACTTTGATTGGCAGAGCCAGGCAGGCGTTATCACATTTATACTGCCTGGCCCTGTCAATCAAAGAGCAGAGACCGCGGCAGTTGCAGAGAAAGCAGAGCCTCTAGGTGTAACGGCAACGCCCCCATTGCTCCTAGCGGCTCATTTGCATATATTAAAGCATCATTTTTCTCAGCAATGCAGACACATATGAATATGGGACCAACACAGATGCCTTCAGCTGCCAAGTGCACATGTAACAGGTCAGCCAGTGTCATAGGGACAAATCTGCTGACAGATGCCCTTTAATTTAAGAGGCAAAAGTTGCATTTTTGGAATAACTGTAATAAATATTCTGTTTCTAAATGCTCCTCTGTAATATATTATGTCTGCATGCATGAATTGCATGAGGTTCATGGTGGAAATGATAAAATAGGCATACACCAGGCAAGCATTTTATGGATTGAACCAATAACCATGAAACTGATGTCATCGATGCATCATTCATGACATCACAAGCTTGTTGGTTATAGGTTCTGATCACAAATTGTTTGCTCCAATGGGCCCCTGTTATAAAAGGCAAACAATGCATATCCATGACACCTATATTTGCTATCACTGTGTGAATCTTTGGAGGTTTTGTTCCTTTATAGGGCCAATTTGGGTCCCATCAAATGTAGAAGGAACCACCTGATGCATCATTTAAAGGTAACTTGTCATCAGGAGTGCACTTATCCTTTCTTCTGCCTGAGGCGAAAACTGAAACGACGTCCCCCCCCCTATTTGTCTATATCTCACAATGAAAGAGATCATTGCCCATGGCCCTTCAGCTACCCCCCCCCCTTCCTTGCCTCTACCTGGTGCTGCCTGAGGGGATCGCCTCACCTGGCCTCATTGGTGGTGCACCCCTGTATGTCATCAAAAAATGACCTAAATCATAACAAAAAAAAATTCTATGTCACTATATTTTAAGAAATTCTGATGTCATACAGTTTTCACACTGGCCACTAGGACTAAAATATGTCAAGTCTTCCTTTTCTTTGAGAGCAGCCACCGTGGGCCATAGACACAATGGACAGGAGCTGACCTCATTGACTTCTGTGAGAGATGTTTCTATGCTGTATGACCTGTAGGGAGTAAATAAGCTGTTATCTTTATATAAGTGATATCTATCATTTTAATCCTGCCTGTGATGACAATGAGATAAGTTACCTGTACAGAACAGGGAGCCTTGACATATTTTAGGCCTATTGGCCAATGAGAAAATGGCGTGATTTAGGTTTTTTAACTACTAATAGTGGCATTGAAAATTTTTTAAATCCCCCGAAATTAAAAAAAATAAAATGTTTAATATAAAAACATGATTTGAAGAATACGTAATTTTTAATGACCCAACTTTCAAATGCACACCACCTTGTTCTATGAATCCTAACATGACATGATGAATATCTTCAATGTACTCAACTCCTCATTTTGCCTTCTATGACTGAGGTGCATTGTGTGTAGAGGTCGGGCATATTTACTTTATTCACAAATTTGTAGAATGTAACACATTTGCTGTCAGCGTTTCCATCTCTCCTTGAGTCACTAAGTAAACCTTCACGTTTTTGCCAGCAAACAATCTTATTAAAGTGAATTTTCCTTGCAATTATCCAAGCTGTCAACCCAACACATCTAGTTAGTATAGTATTTAATGCTAAAGCTTCACGTTTCATTCCAGGCATTGAAATGAGGGATTTTAAGTTTGCTATAATACATGGAATTGCATATCTCAAATACCACACCATTCCCCATGTGAGGCCTACAGCAAGAACAGCAATAGTAATAAAAATAGTATAGAACAATTTAAGTAAAAACACATGTGCTGTAAAAAGGCTATATTCCAGTTTTGACTAAATGGAGAGATACCGTACATGATTAGATGCAAAATTAACATTGGCAACATGTGTACAGCATAACAACCATATAGAGGAAAGATATGTTTTTTTTTTTCAGTTTCCTTTTTATAGTAACACGTTATATATGGATATGCCAAATGTTAATGACATGAAATACACAGCTGCAGTATCGTTTAACTTAGCATTTTGGGTTTTGCTGTGTTAATTACAACAGTGCACTTAACGTGTTAAGTGCAACAATAACATTTGGTACATTTTTATGTACCATATCACTATAAAAGCTTCTTAAAGCGACCCTCCCGTCCAAACTTAAAGGGAACCCTATCACCATGAAAATATAATGTCATTTGCAGGCACCATGTTATAGAGCAGGAGGAGCGGAGCAGATTGATATAAAGTTTATGGGAAAAGATTCAGTAAAACTTGTAGTTTATTCAATTAAATTTCTGCTCTTCTGAGCTTTGCAGTGCAGGAGGCGATCCTATCAGTAATTGACAGCTATCTCTGTATACATAGAGGGAAGGTTGTCAATCACTGATAGGGCCGCCTCCTGGACTTCAAAGCCCAGCATAGGCAGGAATATAAATATATAAATTACAAGTTTTGCAGAACCATTTCCTATAAAACTATACATCAATCTGCTCAGCTCCTCCTGCTGTATACCATGCTGCCTACAGATTACACTTTATTTTTTTGGTGACGGATTTCCTTTAAAATTTGACCATTCATGACACAAGTCTAGTCAACATACCTGGAGTCTTCTGTTCCTTCAATGCGGTCTCTGTTCCTCCGCTCTGGTCCCCCTTCAGATTCTATTCAAGATGGCCATGACTACAGTATCTCAGACTTCCCCATGTAGATTGCTGTAAAAAGTCTAAGACAAGACTCCCCCTTCCCTCCACAGGTCAGTTAATGAGGGGCTTGTCCAAAACTCTCCTACAACGATTTTGATGGTGAAGTCTGAGATGCTGGTGGCTATCTTGAAAAGAGTCTGATAGGAGACTTCAGCAGAGGAACTAAGGGATGCATGGGAGGAACGGACAGTATGTTGACTATACATGACACAAATCATAGGTTTGGACTGGATAGTCACTCCAGTGATGAGAGTACTAGTATAGACTCCACATTCCTCATTAATTCTTAAGTGTATAATGGCCAAGTGTTAATGAAAACTCTTTCATACTCCTCCTGCCCCCCCCCCCCAGTTCAGTGTTTTTCCCAATGTAATTCAGGTTGAAGTGCCCCAATTTTTTGGTTAGCCCTCTTAAACACAACCATATCTGTTTTGCAGTCAGCAATTGCGGATCTGCAAGGTATGGATGCGGTCCATGTGCCATCCGCATGCTGTTTACAGACCCATTGATTTCAGTGGGTCAGTGGTCCGCATTTTGCAGCATCCGTACTTTGCGGATCCACGATTTGCGGGCTTCCAAATGGATATGGGCCTTAGGCACAGCTTTGATTTGCTGCATACATCTGTCTCTAGCTGCAACAATCTCTGATTTATGCATGGACCTTAACCTGTGGTGGCATCACTTTGTTCTGGTTAGTGAGGCTGTAGTGGAAACCATTTGGGAAGTCCTGCTGTAATGAATAGATATCCTACAATATGCACTCTCCTTTTAGGTAAATCGGCCATAGCAGGGTATGTACGGTATGTGTACTTCCAGGTGCCCTCTCCTGACACTCGCCACAGTTGGGCCACAACACTTTGCCTGGAGTCCCTTTATATATTTATTATAAGTATGGCTGGCAGTAACTGGAGGTCCATACATTTGTTGACACTTTGGAGAGTTGTGGGAATGTTTTGCTTATGTGATAATAAACTCTGCCATATGCACATCATGCTATGGTTGTCTATGATATTCCAAATTTACAGCTATAAACAGTACTAAAATGGTAACTACAGTATATATATATATATATATATATATATATATAAAATTAAAGTATATAAAACATTTCCTCAAATAAACATAGCATGGTGATTCTATATGCATATAAAGTGTTTCATATTATTGACAATTTTTCTTTGGTTCGGAGTCTGAAAAGTATAATTTGCATGTATTTTATTTGGTGTGTTCTACTTATAGTATTTATTTGTAATCCAAAAGGTTATCTTATCATATTAAGATGATGTTTCCCTGTGGGTTTTTTTTTTAACACAGCTTATCATGGGGTTAATATTTGAAGCTAGGGTTCCAATGGCACGCATTGCGCAAAATTTATCAAATGTTACATGTTGTTTGTTAAATTTTATACATCTTTAAAACTAACACCTTTGCCTAGAAATGCTACTCCAGTTTTATTGCACCCCCTAGTGGAGTGAGTTTGCAACTTTGAAAAAAAAACACAGTGATAAATCTGGAGTTAAACCCATTAACATTGCTAACCAGGCCCACTTTCCTACCAACTTTTCAGAAACGGAGTTAGTGGTAAAATGCAAAAAGAAACAATTATCTTGTGCAAATAAGCTCAAAAAGTCACATAAGCACGATTTTTGGCTTTTTAAAGCCAGAATTCTGGAATGCAGTGATAAATTCTCCCCAAAATGCTTCACAATTTACATAGAGATCTGGTTATGTAATCTTGTAGTTAGAAAAACAAAAAAGACCAAGGGTGTCCAAATGGGATATGGAAAACAGTGTCCACCTGATATAGCCACAGAGGACACCCGTAACAGTAACTCGGTACTAGCTCCCGAGTGAAATAAGCGAAAAAACAAGAGAGAGGAGCTCATAGTACTAAAAGTATAAATATATTTTATTGTAACATGATTAAAAGATATGTATATAGAGAAAGAAGTAAATAATATGCCATTAAAAAGTGAATGGGAGCAGAAAAAGGGGCGCCACCCTGGGATAGCACACGTAGCAAATGTAAAAAATATATATGTTGATCAATGGAATATTTCATTCCATTGATCAACATATATATTTTGGTACATGGTTAAATGAGTCAGCAGTCAAAAATGAACCTACACGGCAATGGAGCAGGGTTTGTATTGCGAGTGCAACATGGAAAATAGAAAACAAACCCCAGTGAAGACCAGGTGAAAAATATAACCTAAGTCAAATGCCGTATAGGTAAAAAGAGAACAGAGACTCACCAAAAAGAGACCGTGTGCTATGTGACCCAGGATGACGCTACCCCAACCACTTTTAGTCTTGTAGTTAGTAGACATCAACTTGTTAGCACTACGATATACTGTAAATTATTACTGCAATGCTTTTTGAGATACGCACTCCTCAACATTGATACTACAACAGCAAATCGAGGAAGTAGCAGGTGTTGCTAAGATCTGCAAATGATCAAATAACATTTTCAAGCACCTAGCATGTGGGCATAAAAGCAAGATTGAAAGCAACGTTTTTTAGCCACATGAAACCTCAAAAATCAAATCAAGTCGTGTGAGATGTTGTGTGATGTCTCTGGTTTGTCAACGTGCCAGTTATTACCACTTGTCACAAACCGAGAGGAGCAGATTCTTTGAACTGAGAGACCTTGTTTTATCACTCTGCATATTGCTACGCGCCTAGTCCAAGATGTCATATTTGTTCAACATTGCATGTCTTGTGGTTGGGAGAACAGTGATGAAATGCAATTACATCAAGAGGTGCACAAAGGCAAACCTCCCCATGGATGGATTGTATGATTAGAAGGATGGCGCGTAGTGATCCATTCTGTACCTCAAGTGAAATTGGATGCCACATCCCAAGCATAGGCCAGCAAACAGTGTCTACACAAATCATCAGAAGACATTTGCATGACACTGGAGTTCAAGACTGATGTCCTACCACAGGTGTTCCATTGACCTCCCACTACCACTCTCATAGGCTATCATGGCACACGTCAAAATAGCAGTCGAGGCTAGAATGGAGGTCTATCCTCTTCAGTGATCAGTCTTGCTTTTGTCTTGGCTGCAATGATAACTGGAGGTTGTCCTGGACACCAGATAGGCAACGCCATGAAGAGGCCTTCACAAGGGAACACCACACCCGACCTACTCCCAGAATTATGGTGTGGGGTGGCATAATGTACAGTAGCCTCTAGTCTTCATTTCAGGTACACTAACAGAAGTTACATTAATTTGGTTGTGGAGCCAGTGATATGGCCATTTCTCCAAAGTGTCCCAGGAGCCAGTTTTCAACAGAAATAGATGGCTGGCAGGATCTCTGGATTTGTCGCCTATTAAACACATCTGGGACATCATTAGTCAGCAATGGTAGCGGCCAGCAGCAGATCTTGATTTTTTGTGTGTTAAAATGCATTCAGCGCGGCAGAGCATTCCTCAGATAACCATTAATAAGCTCATTGATAGCATATGGTGCTCATACTGGATACTGAACAAATCAATATGTTTTAAGTATTTTGTTTCCATTTTTTATCACTTGCCTATCATTAACATGTCTACCAGTGATTTCCATATGTCCATGACTTCTCCTTCTTGGTGTTGCAATTTCAATGTTCAGGAGTGTAAGCAATATCTTCTTATCGTGTAGATTTCATATTATAATCTATATGATATTTTCTCTTAGGCTAGTGTAAATATCAACCCATTTACCAGCTAGAATTCAAAATATCTTGACATCCAATTAAAAGACATGTAATTATGAAGAGACCAATTATCAGGATGGTGCTCTTAAAGGGAAACTGTCATACTGAAAATGCAGTGCAGTCTGAAGCATATTATAGAGCAGGAGTAGCTGAGCAGATTAAAATATATATTTTAGTTCGAAAAGATTTAGTATAACTTGTATATCAATCCTTTGAGCAGTCTGTATACTGCATCTTTTCCCACAAACCTATACGTCACTCTGCTCAGCTCCTCCTGTTCTGTAGCATGTTGCTTGCAGCTCAGACATCATGTTCTACGTGAGAAGTGCCCTTTAACTGTATGCCTATACTTACTGTTATGTAACTAGTTAGTGCTAAAACATGTCACTTTTTTTTCCCCATAGCTATAATGGCATTTCTGTTTGACCTAAAAGCTTTGGTTGACATGATGTCCATTGGAACGCTCATGGCCTATTCCCTTGTGGCAGCCTGTGTCCTCATCCTCCGGTAAATGCATGCTACTGTATATTGATCAGCATCTTCTCAATTATTTACAATGGACTGGGGGTGCTGTTCATACTAATTACTTTACCTTGGGTTTGAAGGTCAGAGTAGCGTAGCATACTGCTTTATACTATCCATTAAAACGCAACAAGTACCTGATAGGCACCTGTTATACCAGTTATGAGTCAGTGGGGAGAAAAAAGCACCAAAACACATGTAATAACAAATTATATTATAACCGATAGCTAATGAGCTTCACAGCATTAGCATGATCTAAGGGGGCTCTTCCATCATTTCCAGTGACCCGATCAGAGACTGATTAAACTCTAAGGGTACTTTCACATTAGCGGCAGGGGACTCCGGCTGGCTGTTCCAGCAAGTGAACAGCCTGTCGGATCCGTCGTGCCGCCAGTTCACGTGTGCCCCCCGGACCTCCGCTCCGTCCCCATTGACTATAATGGGGATGGGGGCAGGGTTCCGGCAGGGTTCCGGCAGCCGCACAGCGGCGCACGGCGAGAGGCAGCCAGACTAAAAGTACTGCATGCAGTACTTTTAGTCCGGCTACCTCTCGCGGTGCGCTGCCGTGCTGCCACCGGAACTTCGCCCCCGCCCCCATTATAGTCAATGAAGACGGAGCGGAGGTCCATGAACTAGCGGCAGGACAGATACGACAGGCTGTTCACCCGCTGGAACAGCCAGCCGGAGTGCCGCCGCCGGAACTTCGCCCCCGCCCCCATTATAGTCAATGGGGGCGGGGGCGTGAACTAGCGGCAGGGTGGAGTCCCCTGCCGCTAGTGTGAAACTAACCTAAGCAGTCAGCCCTGGGGACCTAGAAAGGAATTAACAGGACCTGTCACCACAAAATGCAATGCAATCTGACAGCACCATGTTATAGAGCAGCAGGAGCTGAGCAGATTGATGTATAGTTTTGTGGGAAAAGATTCAGTAAAACCTGTAATTGTTACATTTACATCTCACCTTTTTCCAGCTCCTGTGAATACCTATCAGTACAGGAGGGGGGTGTTATCGGTGATTGACAGCATTGTGTGTATAAGTGTACAGTCGTGGCCAAAAGTTTTGAGAATTACATAAATATTGGAAATTGGAAAAGTTGCTGCTTAAGTTTTTATAATAGCAATTTGCATATACTCCAGAATGTTTTGAAGAGTGATCACATGAATTGCATAGTCATTCTTTGCCATGAAAATTAACTTAATCCCAAAAAATCCTTTCCAGTGCATTTCATTGCTGTCATTAAAGGACCTGCTGAGATCATTTCAGAAATCGTCTTGTTAACTCAGGTGAGAATGTTGACGAGCACAAGGCTGGAGATCATTATGTCAGGCTGATTGGGTTAAAATAGCAGACTTGACATGTTGAAAGGAGGGTGATGCTTGAAATCATTGTTCTTCCATTGTTAACCATGGTGACCTGCAAAGAAATGCGTGCAGCCATCATTGCATTGCATAAAAATGGCTTCACAGGCAAGGATATTGTGGCTACTAAGATTGCACCTCAATCAACAATTTATAGGATCATCAAGAACTTCAAGGAAAGAGGTTCAATTCTTGTTAAGAAGGCTTCAGGGTGTCCAAGAAAGTCCAGCAAGCTCCAGGATCGTCTCCTAAAGAGGATTCAGCTGCGGGATCGGAGTGCCACCAGTGCAGAGCTTGCTCAGGAATGGCAGCGAGGCGAAGACTTTTGGAAGATGGCCTGGTGTCAAGAAGGGCAGCAAAGAAGCCACTTCTCTCCAAAAAAAAAATCAGGGACAGATTGATCTTCTGCAGAAAGTATGGTTAATGGACTGCTGAGGACTGGGGCAAAGTCATATTCTCCGATGAAGCCTCTTTCCGATTGTTTGGGGCATCTGGAAAAAGGCTTGTCCGGAGAAGAAAAGGTGAGCGCTACCATCAGTCCTGTGTCATGCCAACAGTAAAGCATCCTGAGACCATTCATGTGTGGGGTTGCTTCTCATCCAAGGGAGTGGGCTCACTCACAATTTTTCCCAAAAACACAGCCATGAATAAAGAATGGTACCAAAACACCCTCCAACAGCAACTTCTTCCAACAATCCAACAACAGTTTGGTGAAGAACAATGCATTTTCCAGCATGATGGAGCACCGTGCCATAATAGCATGATAACTAAGTGGCTCGGGGACCAAAACGTTGACATTTTGGGTCCATGGCCTGCAAACTCCCCAGATCTTAATCCCATTGAGAACTTGTGGTCAATCCTCAAGAGGCGGGTGGACAAACAAAAACCCACTAATTCTGACAAACTCCAAGAAGTGATTATGAAAGAATGGGTTGCTATCAGTCAGGAATTGGCCCAGAAGTTGATTGAGAGCATGCCCAGTCGAATTGCAGAGGTCCTGAAAAAGAAGGGCCAACACTGCAAATACTGACTCTTTGCATAAATGTCATGTAATTGTCGATAAAAGCCTTTGAAATGTATGAAGTGCGTGTAATTATATTTCACTACATCACAGAAACAACTGAAACAAAGATCTAAAAGCAGTTTAGCAGCAAACTTTGTGAAAACTAATATTTGTGTCATTCTCAAAACTTTTGGCCACGACTGTACATAAGAGATAGCTGTCAGTCACTGATAACACCTCTCTCCTGTGCCGATATCTCTTTACAGGGCTGCAGATGTAAGTTTTACTGAATCTTTTCCCACAAAACTATATACGAATCTGCTCTGCTTCTCCTGCTCTATAACATGGTGCTTTCAGATTGCATAGCATTTTGTGGTGACAGGTCCTCTTTAAATAAGGCTGCTAAATAGTCATTCTTAAATTGAATAAAAAATATAATAAAACATGTCTTAAAAATAATTACATTAATTAAAAAAATTGTCACATAAAATACTAGTCCATATACATTATATAAAAACCAAAACATATTCACTCAGTAGGCATCCACATGACAGTACTAACCTGATGAATTAATTTAACAGATTACGGTATAGATTTCCAATGTTAAACATTAACAGCATAAAAACAAAAAAAAGGCAAAAATCTATTTTTCTGTATTTGTCCTTGTTAAGCTGCCTTCATATTTGTGGCACAGCTCTCCGGCAGGCTGTTCTCCGGATCCAGCATTGCTGGATGTTACTGGAATGTCTGCTGGCCCCATTGTCTATAATAGGGTCTGATGGACATCCGGCTGTTACACGGCAAATATGCTTGGAATTGGCATAATAAAAACTGCAGTACGCAACAGTTTTTGTCCGGCTGATTCCCAGCATTCTATGCCAGAACAGCCAGCCGGAGAGCTGTGCTGAAAATGGGAAGTAGCCTTAGTTATATAAGGGTGTACTGAGGTACTTGTTGGCTTTTTAGAGGTCATGATATGAAGATCTTTCCTTGCATTTCAGGTAGCCCTACACTTTAGACAGCTGTTGGCCAGACAGTCATTCAGCGGACAGCTATGTTTCACGACTCCCCATACTGTACACTTGCATGCTCAGCTGAATGTGCTCTTATTGCCTCATGCCCGACCACGCTTGTATTGCAGCCCACACTTGAACGGGTCCGCAATCCAGAATCAGTAGCGGAACTGAGGCACGGAACGCAGAGGGAGCACACTATTTTTTTGCGGTGCAGATGGATGACGAACCCATTCTAGTTGAATGGGTCTGTATCCGTCTGCGGCAACCGCACAGATGTTGCCCATGCATTGGGGACTTCAATGCATGGAATGGCTGGCACACGTTCATGTGCGTGAGGCCTAATTGGGAGACTGGAGTAAGCCATGGCCAGGAATCAGGAGGAACCCATACCAGTCATGCAGAAACCTAACGTGTATGGGCATCTTAAGTTTTGATCTAAGAATTGTATTACAGTAGAATTGCATCAGAGCCCTGTCTGAGCCCAATCTCCATATACTGTAGCTGGGTGATCCTGCCAAACTGGCCTTTAGACTTTTTCATTGGCTTATGTGCAAAGAGAATGAGGGGCTTAGTGCATATTTTTAAAAATTGTATACATTTTTGCAAATTGGTTTCAGTGTTGAGGACACATAGGTCCTTATTTATGTACGATGGCGCCCGCGCTGCCAGTGGAGACATGTCATCTATGACGAGGCGCAGGTCTTGTCCGAAATGATTTCATTCATTATTTATGCCTGTTTCTGATGTCAATAATGATGAATTAGCCAGGACTGACGGCTCTGACCTCACAACACCCATACTCCTCTCTCACGACGCCCGCTTTTTGCAGATTTGGTGAGATCAATGTAAAATGCAGATTTTGGGTAGAAAAATCGCAAATGCATTTGAAAGTCTAATATCCAGTGGATTTGCGACCTTTCTACTCCAATAAGAGGCATAAGGGGAATGATATATTCCCCCCAAAGTTTCCAATTTGATTTGTAGTCCTCATTTATAGAACTGCAGGGAGGTATCAGAGAGGCCCTTAATCATTAGCGTGCCGTCCCAGTCTTTTCAGTACAGTCTGATCCCATTATAGGATGACTGGAGTTACTGACCCATTCATGCTTTTGTGATCAGCTTTCTTTGCATTGGGTGGTCTAAATCTGCAAACTGTTAGTGAGGATTTTAGCAGAGAAGCTGAAATTGGCTTTTGCCGCACAGTCATGTGTCCGCTCTTAGCTATTTTTTTCATTCTATCAAGTCCTTCACTTCCACTTGGGAATTTGCCTTAACTGGCCTTACTGCTGCCCAGAGCTGTAGGAGATACCTACCAGCAACTGCTAAAGTAATAAATGATGGCCTGTAGAGAAAAACATTATTAACATCACATTTACAATCATCTTTTTTTACAGAAGAGTTTTGCAAATTTAAAGGGATCCTGTCACCACAAAATGCAATGTAATCTGCCAGCATCGTGTTATAGAGCAGTAGGAGCTGAGCAGTTTGATATGTAGTTTTGTGGGGAAAAAATTTGTAAAACCTGTAATTTATTCATTTATATCTCTGCTCTTTTTATGCAGTGGACGGAGCCACTCAGTGATTGACAGCTAACTCTGCATGAGTAAGCATACAGGGAAGGCTGTCAATCACTGATAGGACCGCCCACATGACTCTGATGCATAAAAAGGGCAGAGGTTTAAATGAATAAATTACAAGTTTTACTAATTCTTTTCCTACAAGACTATATATCAGTCTGCTCAGCTCGTCCTGATCTATAACATGCTGCCGGAGCATTGTACTGCATTTCATGGTGACAGTTTCCTTTTAAGTACAGATGTAGCAGAGACGAGTTATATATATATATATATAGGTATATACAACAGTATATAGATAGATAGATGATAGATACAGGTGAAACTCAAAAAATTAGAATATCGTGCAAAGTTCATTTATTTCAGTAATGCAACTTAAAAGGTGAAACTAACATATGAGATAGACTCATTACATGCAAAGGGAGATATTTCAATTTGGATGATTATGGCTTACAACTTACGAAATTCCAAAGTCTCAATCTCAGGTCCCCTTTTCTCAGGGGGTATGGATTAATTAGCTGACTAGAGTCTGACACTTTGAGCCTAGAATATTGAACCTTTTCACAAAATTCTAATTTTAGGCTGCATTAAAGAGGACCTTTCCCCGATTATTACACTATGAACTAACTATACAGACATGTAGAGCGGCGCCCGGGGATCTCACTGCACTTACTATTATCCCCGGGCGCCGCTCCGTTCTCCCGCTATGCCCTCCGGTATCTCCGCTCACTAAGTTATTGTAGGCGGAGATTCCAGTCACTAAGTTATGGTAGGCGGAGTCTGCCCTTGTTCTGCTCTAGCGCTGGCCAATCGCAGCGCAGAGCTCACAGCCGGGGAGGTTATTTTCTCCCAGGCTGTGAGCTCTGCAATGCGATTGGCCAGCGCTACAGAAGAACAAGGGCAGACTCCGCCTACCATAACTTAGTGAACGGAGATACCGGAGGGAATAGCGGGAGAACGGAGCGGCGCCCGGGGATAACAGTAAGTGCAGTGAGATCCCCGGGCGCCGCTCTCCATGTCTGTATAGTTAGTTCATAGTGTAATAATCGGTGAAAGGCCCTCTTTAATGCAATTCCTTTTAATTTGCATTACTGAAATAATACTGAATAAATTTTGCATGATATTCTGATATTTCGAGTTTCACCTGTAGATGGATAGATGGATAGATAGACAATGAAATTGTATCTAATCCACTACATTATCGGAGAAACTGGTGTCATCAAGACAACCCTTTTCCATATGCTGTTATGGCCTATAGACGTTATAAAGAGGGAGGCTGCCTCATGGGCTATCCTCTCACTCTGGAAGACCCAGCACATTCATGTAATTACATGTAATACAACATTTTCCTTTTCCGCAGCTTCTGTATGTATGTCTGCTTGTCCCGCAGCTGATTGTTAGACTGAAGTATTCTGTCCAGCCGACAGCTATTCCTCAAAACACATGCATGCCCTGCTTGGCTGAGTGTGCATGTGTTCTGAGTGGGGAGAGGAAGTTACTACCAGATGCCTCTAGCAGCGGATTATCCCCAGTGAGAACAAAGGTTTGTGGTTGTTGAAACCCAACATGCACAATCCTTGCTGCCCTTACGTCCTCCTTCAGGAGGGCGCTGAGACACCCCCATATACTAGATATTAGATCAGGGATGGCCAACCTGAGGCTCTCCAGATGTTGCAAAACTACAACTCCCAGCATGCCCAGACTGCCTACAGCTATCAGCCTACAGCAGGGCATGGTGGGAATTGTAGTTTTACAACAGCTGGAGAGCCACAGGTTGGCCGTGCCTGTATTAGATGGCCGGCAGGTCCTGCTGAAATCAGCAGGTTAGTCCAGTGTTGATCTAATATGTACACCTCTAGGGTCCATTCACACGTCCTTAAGTTTGAGTCCATGTCCATTCTGAAATTTTGCGAAAATAAATGCTGAACTATTCATTTCAATGGAAACTCAAATGATGTGGACAGCATACCATGTACTGTAGTTCTGTTCCGTTCCAATTTGCGGATCCACAAAAAAAAAAAATTGATTGTCCTACTTCATTCAGTTTTTTTTTTACTGTGATCATCATGGTCTTTCAAAAACGAACATTTTGTCACAATAATTGCCTAACGTACATGGGCCTTAGTACATAACCATGTTCCTCAGAGTCTTCTGCTCCATACTACATACATTATTGAACAGAGAAACATATACGAAACATGTATCTGTAAATCCCAGGATTGTATAGTATAAATTTCTTAACGCATATCTACTGGTCAGTTCAGAAAGGGGACAATGTCAGGGACAACAGGAATCAGGTGAAATGTAGGAAAACCCTGTAAATACTGCATGGGTATAGTAAGATGTAATGCTTGATGTTTGCTTATGATGCGAGCTAGCCTTTCACTCCTACATACTGCAATATCAATACTAGTAAAAGATACACAACTGCAAATCTTATCATGTTAACGTATTGATGTCTGTATAGGTACCAGCCCGGCCTCGGTTATGAGAAGCCTAAATGTGTTCCAGATAAAGAAATGCTGTCTGCATCAGAGAGAGAGTCAATGACGAACGAATCCCAAATCATTATCCTACAAGAACAGGGATTTAGCTTTCACTCCCTCCTGCACCCCCCCAGCGTACCGACAGAACAGTCTGCCTCTGTAGTCAGCTTTCTTGTGGGAATTCTGGGTAAGATCAACTATATGTATCTGTACAAGGGTTACGTCATATTGCCGATATCTAAGATTTTCCTTGGACTATTGCAGTAAAATCCAATGATCTTGTCTTCTCCCTTCTAATCACACAAGGGAGACCAGTATTCAACATCACATTGCCTTAGCCATAATTGGCCTAGGTCAGTGTTCAGCAACCTTCGGCACTCCTGCTGCTGTGAAACTACAACTCCCAGCATGCACTCTTGCTCAGTTCTTCTTGTAACTCCCATAGAAGTGAAGGAAGCATTCTTGGAAATGTAGTTTGAGAACAGCTGGAGTGCTGGAGGTTGCTTACCCTTGCCCTAGGTGACAGAGCAAGAGAAAATATGGTTTGATCTGTCACCTTGCTCCGCTTGATGCAGGTCAGAGCTGTTACTTGAAGTTCTTGAGCCCCAATATAAAATGTGTACCAGGATTTCAAAACCATTATGTGTCATGGAGGGACTATTGTGTTACTGCGACTTTTGTTGTATTAAGTGTGGACCTCATTCCTGCTCACCCTGGCTGTGACCATGGCTTAAAGCCCTATTACACCTACAGATTCTGCAGGCGATTGTCGGGAGGGAAGTGTTCCTTCCTGGCAATCGCCTGCTCGCTAGCGGAGGAGACCGTTGGCATTGCATGCAGCGATCTCCTCCTCAGTATGGGGAGGAGCAATTGCTAACCCTAACGGTTCATTCCCCTACTGAATCATTGCTTGCCGACGGCAGACTGTGATTACATGGCACGATCTGCCGCCAGCAAACGATTATTTTTAAACATGTTGAAAGACACCGGTGATCGCCGGCAGTATTACACTGCCAGATCATCGCTAACGAGCATGCAATGCTTGTTAGAGATGATCTTAGTGATTATCTGTAGGTATAATAGGACCTTTACAGCAGCATGACATGACTTGCCTTGAGTTCAGTTCTTAATGTAAAACTATCTAAAAATTCAATTTGTGTCACATCCGAGAGGGGAGAGGGAAATGAGTCACCACCAGTTACCAGTTTACATACAGTAGATTAGTCTTTATTTAATAGTGGCAGGGGCCGCGTGTCTTGCTCGAGACCCCTTTATTTTAGCTAGTTGTGAGAGGCCTCTGGATGACGTCAGAGTAGAGACTCCATATAAATACATTGGCTTCAATAATCTCTGCCTAATGCGTGATGTGAAATTGAAGCCTCATGCAGACAACAATATTTTGGGGCCATGTCCATCTGTGAGCTGTTCACATTCATGTGACCGGTCCGCAAATTATAGAACATGCCTTGTATTTTCCACTACTATAAGGAAATTGCGGCATGCACATTGACGGTATCTGTTGTTTGCAGATTCATGGTTTGCACACCACAAAATCAATATGATCATGTTCATGAGACCTAAAGGGAATGTGTCACCAGGAAATGACCTATTGTTTAAATCAAGTTTTTCTGTTAAACATATATATATATTATTTTTTTTGGTGATTTTTTAAAAATGTTTCAATGTCCTGATTTATATTTAAAAAATTTACCTAAAAACATGCAGTTTTCACACTGACCACTAGGTCAAGATCCCTGTTCTTTGACAGTAGCCACATGGGCCATAGACACAAGACTGAAGCTGACCACATTGGCTTCTATGGTAGAGTGACCATATTTTGGACACTTGGAGCCAAATGGTGGCATGGGGCGGACAGACACCTGCACTTTGCGGAAGGTGGGGGATGTAATTTCATGTAATTGTTGCTGCTCTTTTGGCTGTTGCTGTTTGTGTCTATTGTATGTATATGGCCAACCAATGCTGGCATGCAAGAAGGTGGATTATAAAGAGAAAGGCAAGGCCGATTCTAGGTTCTCATCTGCCTGAGGTAAAAAATCTCAATCCAACCCCTCCTTCCCAGCCCTACCACTAAAGACATATTTGGATGGACATTACATTTCGAACATACAGGAGAATACAGCACTACATAACTGTTCCATCCAGTGATGTCCCCTCTGATGTATTCTCTTTCCTCATCTTCTCCATTCAGACCAGACCGCATTGATAATTTCTTTCAGTCTCAGTTCTGCAGAGTTTACCCACCAGATATCTTAGGTTCCTAATCTCCTCAACACAGACAGTCCATCCTGGTGCCCCAACAGTGCCATCCTTCTGCTACCTCCAATACTGTGCCCACTTTGCTCCCCAAGGCCCCCAAATACTGTACTGCAGAAAAAATAGTGCCATACACAGTCCCCCACATAATAATAGTGCTCCCCAAAGTTCCACAAATAGTAATCATTCTCTCTCTTTATTAGTAATAGTTTGCCCAATAGTGATCCCTAATGCTTCCTTAGTAGCAATGCCCTCTATACTGAGCCCAGTAAAATAAATGCCCCCACAGTAGCCCAAGTAGTAATAATGTTACCATTGTGCCAGTATTTATAATGCCCCCTACAGTGCCCCCTCTAGTTCTAATGCTACCCTGCAGTAATAACCCCCCGGTAAAATAAAAAATTTCTAGGCATGCTCTATGACCTATGCAGAGGTCAGGAGGGAGTAGATAAGCTGTGATATCACCTATTTTTAATGGTGGATCCTGTGTTATCTATACAGGGGTGATATCTGGCATTAAAATTATGCAGAAAATTAAAACAAAAAGCGCCAAAATTAAAAAAAATATTCTATTTGATATAAAACGGGATTTAAACAATAGGTCATTTTCTGATGACACATTCCCTTCAAATTTCAGCAGTCCTATTTCATGAACTGACTTTCATAACCTGGAGGAGGAACTCCAATCTGAAATGGGGTTCTCCAAGTTGGACAGCCCCTTTAACATGTAAACAATATAAAAGCTTCAGTCAACTGATGAGTAAACTTCTCCTATTTTGGGTTTTACTGTACTTATGTGTTATAGATATTGAAGTCGATAAGAAGTAAAATAAATATTTTTTTCACCTGTTTTTTTTTTCTTTTGCAGCATTTATAATTTGTGGACTGAGTGTCCTGACAACATATGCAGTGGAAGCCATAGGAAATGTGGAGTCATGGAGTATCGCACTTCTTACTGTATTAATTTTACTCATCATATTCATTGTTTCAATCATCTGGAGACAACCTCAGAACCAGCACAAAATCACGTTTATGGTAAACACACACATTACTGCTCAGCACTGCATCTTACACTACCTTCTTTGTGTCTAGACATTAATGTACGGCTATAACTTATATCTGAGGGGGTGATGTCAAGTCCTTTGTGTATCCCTACCTTTTAATCTTATGACTTTACGTGGTGCCTTTCCTCTAGTTTTGGTTCTAGAAGTTTATAAATAAATTGACCTCTGGGCATACCCATTTAACAAGGGAATGGTAACATCCAGTTGGCAATTTATTTATAAATTTATAATAAGAATAATAGATGGACGGCACAACATACAATTAAAAGAAGGGATGCTCCAGAATAGTTTTTTTCATGGGATGCAAGTAGTTACTAAAACAGAAGTGTCAGGAGAGGTGACAATTCCTCTTTAAGGTCTCTTATTTCCAATATGTAAGGTGGTGGTCAAGGGTTCCCCTCCATAGGCCAATTGCACCACATAGCTTTCAATTTTGTTAGCATCAGGCTCTTCCCTAATGAATATTTCTACTGTCAGCTACCATGGTGGGACATGGTGGCAGCGTTACATACCGTTGCCCAGTGGTGTAGTTAGAAATTACTACCTTCCCCCCCTTAGCAATTTCTTTGTAACTCCATCCTCCAGTGCAACCCCCATGCTTGTGGCTAGTTAGCTGCTCCATCCATTTCCTAAAATGTTACTGTATAAATGTCATTGTATATACTGTTGAGAGGATCTGAAAATAACATCTTTTAGTCCTCCTCCTGGGTGGGCTCATTCTAAATTCAGGCCCCAAAACAGCCGCCTCCCCTGCTCTTCCCCTATAACTACACCCCTGCTGTTGCCCACAACTTCTTGAACCAGTGGACCTTGAAGTGCACAAAGAGTATGTGTGGAGCACTGTACAAACCAGCTGAATACAATATATCATAAATCATGCATGTCATACGTAGTATGATGTTTTTTATACATATATTATTATACTTCAGGGGGAAACATGACATTTACCTCCTCTTACAAATAACTTTAACTCCAAACCTAAATTCATAATGCAAATTCCTCATCCAGTTCCAATTCTTATTCTTCACTATCTGTAATGTCTACATTCAGTCCATAAAGCAAGTTCTCGTGCCATGTTCATGACCCAGGATAATATTATAATGTATTTATGTTTGAAATGTACCTTTCTAACTCCAGCCAAGTATACCATTTCTGTCCAACAGTAGTTAGCGGTTAGGTTCAAACCACACCTTTGCATCCTGTTGAAAGGTAATTGTTTTTTTGTTGGGGAAATGTACTATGAAAACAGGATGCAACAGGACACAACCGTGGTGCAGACTCCTCTTTTTGTCCTTTTGAGGAAGAGGATGCATATGGGACCTGCTTTTGTATTATAATAGTCAATGGCAACATTGTCTATCCTGTGGCATCCTGTTTAAAAGGTACCTTTTTTAACCCCTTAGTGACCACACATACGCCTTTTTACGGCGGTCACTAAGAGGCGGCGGGGAGCGGGGGCCTGGCTCTCACATGTTAACAGCCCGGACCGGCAATGGCGCCCGCCGCATGTAAAGTCCTGACAGAGGGAGCAGACTCCATCTGTGTCCCATCAGCACCCCACAAATGCGATCGCAGGGTGCCGATGTGTGTGAACGCTGGCTGGGGTCTCGTGTAGTCCCCAGACCAGCCTTGAGTCATTTCCAGCAGGCTGCGCCTCTCTGGCACCAGTCTGCTGGTCAATTTCAGAATCGCACGGATATTAAAATGCAATGCACTATAGGGATAATGCATTGCATTTTAAAATCAATCAGAATGTTGTCTGTTACAGTCCCCTTGTG
The DNA here is from genome assembly GCF_905171765.1 of Bufo bufo. Lineage (NCBI taxonomy): Eukaryota > Metazoa > Chordata > Amphibia > Anura > Bufonidae > Bufo > Bufo bufo. The sequence continues at coordinate 715,928,694 of NC_053390.1, read as the reverse complement.
GGACTATTAAAGAGAACCTGTCACTTCCAAAAACCACCCCAAGCTGCCAGCAGTACCTGAGAGTAGCCAGCAGTACCTGGTGATTATTTTCTTCCTGAAGGCAGATGCAGCAAAAGCTCTAAAAAGCGTTCTTATATCCCCTGCCCGTGCGATTTTCTAGTTATGCTTGAAGTCAAGGGGGCAGCGGCCTCCTTGCTTCAAGTCAAGGTAACCACGCCCCCTTCCCTGCCCCTTCGCCTGTGACTGACAGCCGGCTGTTCCACAAACCCAGCCGAACTCTGGTGCATAAGCGTTGTCAGTCACAACAAAGGGGCAGGGAAGGGAGCACGGTTACCTTGACTTGAAGCAAGGAGGCCGCTGCCCCTTTGACTTCAATCATGACTAGAAAATCGCGCGGGCAGGGGATAAAAGAACATTTTCAGAGCTTTTGCTGCATCTGCCTTCAGGAAGAAAATGATTGTCAGAAACACACTGCTCGCTACTCTCAGGTACTGCTGGCAGCTTGGGATGATTTTTGGAGGTGACAGGTTCCCTTTAAGTGGTAAAAAAACAAAAACATTTATTCAATTTAAAAAAAATCCCATAAAAAAAAATACGCTTTTCAATGAAAAAAATTGCAAAAAAAATCTCCCCCATATGTTTGGTATTGCTGCGTCCGTAACAACCCCTACTACACAAATATCATGTAAATTATCTCCTATGGTGAACACTGTAAAAAAAAATACAGAATTGCTCATTTATTCTTAGTTGCCACCGAAAAAACGTGATAATAAACGATCAAAAAGCACCATTTACTCCGATATGAACAAAAATAAAAAAGTTATAGGTCTTGGGAAGCGGCAATGCAAAAACATTTTTTTCTTTTTAAAAAAAGGGGTTTTATTGCTAAAAAAAGTAGTACAACGGAAAAAAATATATATTCATTTGGTATCACTGTAATCGTAGTGACCCAGAGAATAAAGATATTATGTTATTTTTTATACCGAAAAATTAATGCCATAAAATTTATAATGTAAAAACGCAGTGGCAGTATTGCTGTTTTTCCCATCTCTCTGCCAGAAAGAGTTAATAAAAGTTAATCAGAAAGTTATGTGTTCCCCAAAATGGCGCCATTAAAAACTACTTGTCCCGCAAAATACAAGTCCTCATAAAGCTATATAGACGGAAAATAAAAAAGTTATAGCTCTTGGAACGCGACGATGAAAAAAGGAAGAAAAGCGCTTGGTCAGTAAGGCCCAAAACAGGTCACTAAGGGGTTGATCAGTTGAATAACTGTGCCTCAAACATGTGGCTAGTCTTATAAGCTGTATCGACTCAAGTTATCTTTTTACCTTTTTCCGTACAGGTTCCACTTCTACCAGTTCTGCCGGTTTTCAGTGTCCTGGTAAATGTGTACTTAATGGTACAGCTGAGTGGTGACACGTGGATCAGATTTAGTATTTGGATGGCTCTTGGTAAGTAATACTATACTCTTATTTTTTACCTTAATATATATACACTGTATATATATACAGTACAGACCAAAAGTTTGGACACACCTTCTTATTCAAAGAGTTTTCTTTATTTTCATGACTATGAAGGCATCAAAACTATGAATTAACACATGTGGAATTATATACATAACAAACAAGTGTTAAACAACTGAAAATATGTCATATTCTAGGTTCTTCAAAGTAGCCACCTTTTGCTTTGATTACTGTTTTGCACACTATGGGCATTCTCTTGATGAGCTTCAAGAGGTAGTCCCCTGAAATGGTCTTCCAACAGTCTTGAAGGAGTTCCCTGAGATGCTTAGCACTTGTTGGCCCTTTTGCCTTCACTCTGCGGTCCAGCTCACCCCAAACCATCTCGATTGGGTTCAGGTCCGGTGACTGTGGAGGCCAGGTTATCTGGCGCAGCACCCCATCACTCTCCTTCATGGTCAAATAGCCCTTACTTTCAAAGTTTTCCCAATCTTTCGGCTGACTGACTGACCTTCATTTCTTTTTTTTTTTTTGTAAATTCTTTATTTAAGATTTTTCAATTTTTAACAACCCAAAGCATGGTGGACAATGGGACTGATAATGAATACAACTCATTAATAAAGCATGAGTACAGTAAATGACAAATGACAAGTCAAAAAATTATAAAACCCTACTCGGGAATACCACAATATCATGTGGAACAATAAAAAGCAAATTGAATCCGAAATCACTGTCACGAAATAAAGTAGACAAGGACAGGGGGGGACAGGGAAGGAAAGAACAAGGGTGGAGGGAAGGGAAAAGGGAAGGGGGACATCATACCCAAACCTGCACTCTCATTCAGATGCTATGAGTGTTTTTCCTTCCACCGATTCAAAGAAGTTCAACCAATGACTCCAGGTCTTGGTGAAACTTTTTTCAGTATGTCTCATTGATGAAGTGAGGTCTTCCATTCTCATAATCTCCTGAACTCTATTGATCCACATTGATATGGAGGGAGCAGATGATTGCCTCCATAGGCATGGGATGCAAGCTCTGGCCGCATTTACCAAGTGCCTTACCACAGACTTGTTGTAGGATGACAAAGGAATCTCGCACTGATGGAGCAGGAAAAAAGCAGGTGTCTTAGGGAGGGTATATGTAGTGAACTTAGAAGTAATTTCCCATACAGAGTTCCAAAATGCCGATAGAAGGGGACAAGACCAGAATATATGTAGTATTGTACCTCTCTCAGAGCCGCATCGCCAGCATAGGGGTGAGGTAGATGGGAATATGGAGTTAAGTCTAGTGGGGACCCTATACCAGGGTGACATGAGTTTGAAACCCGATTCCTGAATATTGCTGGCCATAGATGTTTTGTGAATGCACGTGAAAAGTCTTAACCGTTGGTCCGAAGAAAGTGTGATATCCAAGTCAGCTTCCCATTGAGAGACAAAGTTGGGAGGAGGTTGGTCTGGGGGAGATATTAGTAAGCCATATGCGCGGGAGAGGGTGCGTTTAGTCACTCCAGACTGCTCGCAGATGAACTCAAAGTCCGTCTTTTCACGAACGTACGTAGACGCAGGAGGGAGTGTAGACATGAAATGTGTGAGTTGTCTAGACTGCCAAGGATTGAGAGTAGACGTTCCTGATAACTCTGAGATCTGTTGAGGGATAAGCCATTGGTTTGAGGCAGTCAGATGATGGGCCCTAAATTTGTTACATCTTATTAATTCCTTAAAGGGACCGCGCTCTAGTCCTGGAGGGAATTGAGGATTGCCCAGAATAGGAAACATAGGAGAGGGGGATGGAGAGATACCCGGGTGATTTTGATTGCTGGCAAAGGCTTTCAAGGAGGGGCCTATAGTCGGATGTAGGCGTGCTTCCAATGGGGTCTGGGTGGACAACCAAGGAATGGCTGACAATGGAGTAATCAGAAAGGATTGCTCAACTGATACCCATTGTTTATAGGCTTGGTGACGACACCAATCTACTATCCTAAGAAGGTGTGAAGCCCTATGGTATGAGAGGAAGTCCGGGAGCCCAAGACCACCCTCAAGCTTGGGACGGAAGAGTATTGACCTAGCTATCCTAGATGGTTTACCTGCCCATATGAAATGTGTCAACATTTTCAGAAGAGTATGGAAGAAGAGTCTGGGGATGTGGATCGGTAGGGCTTGGAAGAAAAATAGAATTTTTGGCAGGACATTCATTTTAAAAATAGATATCCTTCCAAACCAAGAGAACGTTCCAATATTCCACCTGTCTAGATCTGTTTTTATATTCCGGAGAAGAGGCGGGTAGTTGACCTGATATAGTTCCGAGAGTGTGGGGGTAAGTAAAATCCCTAGATATTTTAGAGATGACCGAGCCCATTTAAATGGAAAGTTCTCTGAAATAGATTGGACCGTAGAAGGGGGAAGAGTTATGTTTAAAGCTTCGGATTTTTTATAATTAATTTTAAAGTTCGAGAGGTAAGCATATATTTTTAGTTCCTGCAAGAGGTTTGGGAGGGTAACCCTGGGGTTGGTGAGAAAGAACAGAAGATCATCAGCGTAAGCTGCAACCTTGTGCGATGTCTCATGAATCCGTAGCCCTGAAATATCGGGGTTCCCCCTTATATGACACAGAAGCGGCTCGAGACAAATCACGAAAATTAAAAGGGAAAGGGGACAGCCCTGCCTTGTTCCATTGCGAATGGACAGAGGCATGGAAAACTGGCCATTCACCTTAACCACTGCCGTGGGGTTGGAATAAAGATTAGTAATCCGGGCCATCATTTTGTCCCCCATTCCCACGCAACGTAGAGTTTCAAACATAAATTCCCAATTAACCCTATCGAACGCCTTTTCGGCATCGGTAGATAGGAATAAAGTTGGGGTCTTAGAAGTGACGGCTTGGTAGATCATGTTAATTGCTCTTGTAGTACTATCACGGGCTTCCCTAAGGGGTAAAAAACCTGTTTGATCTAGATGGATTAGTTTTTGGAAATGTGGTAGAAGGCGAGTGGCAAGAATTTTAGAAAATAACTTTAGATCTACATTGATCAGGGAAATGGGACGGTAGTTTTGGCAATGAGAGGGATCTTTCCCTTCCTTGGGGACTACTGTGATGTGAGCTCTAAGAGTGTCATTTGGAAGAGTGCGGGCCCTATCTAACGAGTTAAAGGCAGCAATAAAATGATCAGGCAAAATGTCCTTAAATTGCTTATAGTAGGAGAGCGTGAGTCCGTCCGGACCAGGAGCCTTCCCAGTTTGGGAGTTTTTAATAGCTGCCTGTAACTCATATAATGATATGGGTGACTCCAAGTCAGAAACCGCTTCTGGGGGGAGAGATGGTAAGCCTGCAGATTCAAGATAAGCTTTCACTGAGGGCTTGAATTCAGGGCTAACGGATTGATGAGAGTCGTCTAGATTGTACAGGGTGTGATAATATGATCTAAATGCTTCTGTTATTTCCTTCGGGAGAGAGGTCTTTCTACCAGAAGTGAGTGACATATGGGGGACAAAGGAGCGTAATTTGGTCTTTTGCAAAGCCCGTGCAAGGGTTCTACCTGGTTTGTTACCATGTTCGTAATAATGCCTACGGCACTTAGTTAAGGTCGCTTTGGCTTTTGAAAGACATAAAGAGCGAACCTGATCTCTCAGCTGGGTAAGTTCCGCTCCCAGCTGCAAGTCCAGAGTCCGCTTATGCTGCTGTTCTATCTCGTGGATGCGCGATAGAAGAGTAGATATCTTTGCTGCTCTTTCCTTTTTCAAACGGGACCCTAGTTTAATAAAAGAGCCTCTGATAAAACATTTATGGGCTTCCCAAATGGTAAGGGGGTCGCTATCGGGAGTCACATTATTCACAAAATACTCGGCCAGGTCTCTCCGGACTTCAGAGGTGACCTGGAGGTCTTGGAGAAGTGAGTCATTTAATTGCCAGTGCCAGGCTCTGGGTTGATGAGTCGGGAAGGAGATGGATATGGAGACTAGGGCGTGGTCAGAGAAGGTAATGTGGTCAATCTCTGCTTTGGAGAGAAGGTCTAGACTAGCATGGTTCAGGAGGAAGTAATCTAATCTGGAGTAGGAGTTGTGGGGGTGGGAAAAGAATGTGTAGTCTCGGGATGTTGGATAGAGGATACGCCAGGCATCAGCGAGTTGGTGGGAAAACAAGAGCTCCTTGAGTTTGGTAATGGCGGAAAGAGGGAAGGAAACTTGGCCCTTGGAGGAGTCCACGCGAGGATTCAGGACAATATTAAAATCTCCTCCCAGAATCAAAAGACCCTCCGTGAACTCCTCCAAGGCCCTGAGGGTCTTAGATAAAAAACCCACCTGACCATTGTTAGGGGCATAGACTGATGCCAATGTAACCTTATAACCGGCTAAGTTACCCTTTAAGAATAGATACCTGCCTGCCCCATCAGTGCGAGAGTCGATCAGGTTCCACGAGATAGTGTTGGAGACGAGAATGGAGACACCTTTTGTCTTGGTATCAGGATCAGTGCTATGGTAGGCATGTGGAAAACGTCTGTCCGAGAGCTTTGGAGTAGAAGAGGAACGGAAATGCGTTTCCTGGATGAACGCTACATGTGCACGTTTCTTCCAGAGGAGACGCAGTAGAGACGATCTTTTTTCCGGTAAGTTCAACCCCTGTACATTAAGGGAGACCAATAAAACATCAGACATGTTTCAACAATCAGAGAACAAATATCAACAAAATATCTCAGTGAGAGTGAGGAGTGCTGACAGCCGGGATAGGAGGAGGCGAGGATAGGGGATGAGGAAAGTGGGAAGGAGGGAAGGTGGAAATCTAGCCCTCAGTCGAGGGACGAACACCTAACAAGGTATAAGTAACTGCGAGTATCCCGTCTAGTAGAGTTTACGAAGACAGGAATTCACAGTGCCCTAGTGGGGGAGGAGGAACAGATGGCGTCTTCTAAAGAAAAATGAAAACATAACACACGGAAAGCCATCCGTGACCAGAAACAAAAAAGTATGAACATAATTGCATCTCAAAGACCCCTTCCCCTGAGATTGTGGCATTTTGACTGGGGAGGATAGAGGAGGGTAGTGATAGGAGTAGAAACTCCCCAGAGAGAGGGAGAGGAGTTAGCACAGGGGAAAGACAAAAAGCACTTGAGAGGAGATATTAGGACTATCATAAGACCATAGGAATCCATGACAAATGAAAAGACATGGAGAGCGACTCAGTCGAGCCAACTTCAATAATACAAACAAAGAGTCTCAGCAGAAAAGGCCAGCAACGGAGGATCAGCGAGGAGGTGGAGGAAGACGTCGTGGAGGTTGGTATTGTGATCTGGAAAGATGGTCGCGGTGCGAGCTGGAACGGCCTGGAGATGCCCGCCTCGGGGAGGTGGATGACATTCTTTGCGGGAAATCCGGATCTTGTGGCAGACCTTGTAGAAAAGGAGGCAATGTCCAGTCAGGAACTGTGAAGGGACGGACGTCGAGGAATCTGAACAGTTCCTGTAGGTCAGCCGGAGAACGGACCTGCATTGATTGGCCGTTAGAGTACCGGACAATAATATGAAATGGATGACCCCAGCGGTAGGATGCTCCTGCGTCTTTAATTGCTTCTAACAGGGGCCTGACCATTCTTCGCATCGATAAGGTTAGGCGGGATACATCAGGCAGGATAGTAATCGGTGTTTCTTCAAAGTAGAGCTCCTTCTTTTCCCAAGCTTTGCGTAGGATACGTTCTTTGATTGTGTAAAAATGAACCCGACATATGACATCTCGTGGTCTCTCCACATCACGATTTCTGGGTCCTGCGGTTCTGTGAACTCTGTCAAGCTCAATCTTGGTTTGAGGAGGATTGTCCAAAACTGAGTTAAAAATGTCGACCACGGTGGAGTATAGCTGGTCGTTGGGAATAAATTCTGGGATGTTACGGAGCTTAATATTATTCCGGCGGCCTCTATTTTCCACGTCGTCGAGGTGTAGAGAGAAGTCCTGCATTTGAGAAGTATGTGCAGATAGTATCTCTGAGTGGGAATGAACCATAGAGGCAGTATTTTCATAGCGATTTTCTAGCGAGGATAAGCGGTCATCTAGTTGATGGACGTCATCTCGGACCGCTTGTATGGCCTGAGCCTGTTTGTTCTCAATACGGGCCACCTGTGCCTCCAGATCAGATTTCGTCGGCAGAGCCCTTATCATTTCCCACAGTTCTGCCAGCGTGCGGTCAATGGAGGGTGGGGGTAAGGGGGACCCCTGTGGCTCTTCTGAGTGCTGCGTCAGCGTAGAAAAGATGACCGGTATACTCTGGCTGGGGGATTGGGAAACTGGAACGGGCCCCATGTGACCCTGAGTGTGGGTAGCGGATACCAAGGGTGGCACCTTATCTCCCATAGAACCCCTTGGGGAGCTGGTAGCAGGGGAGTTCATATAAGCAGAGTCCCTTTCCAGAGGCTGCCCAGGCTCAGTCGTATTTCGACCTGCCGCGCAAGGAGAGGCGGCAACAGCCCGCAGGCCTTCCTTTTCAGTAGGCCCCAAAATGGCCTGAGTGACGGTACCTGCGTAATCCGGCTGGAGCGATGCAGCTTGGCGCCATGGAGGATTCGGACAGGCATCTGGATTCATCAAGGTAGGAGCCGTGTAATAGGTGGTTGCACTGCCCGGGTGCCGATCCTGTGTGCGGGCGGGCTCCGCTGCTGGCGCCATTGAAAACGGCTGCGCTGCTGGGCGTAGAGATGCTGGAGCTGCGGCCATTGCGGGTGAGTCACCGCCACCTTGTTGGTTGGAGCGGAGGAAGCGGCCGATAGATTGTTCAGGAGGGACCGCGGACTGACTCTTCGATCGTCTCCCTTTAGTCATGGCCAGGAAAGGCAGGTAGGGAAGCGGTCTTTTTAGGTTCTCCTGAGGCTGGTCACGGAGCTCTCCTAACTCACGTCTTCACGCCGCCATGCCGAAGCCACGCCCCCCCCGACCTTCATTTCTTAAAGTAATGATGGCCACTCGTTTTTCTTTACTTAGCTGCTTTTTTCTTGCCATAATACAAATTCTAACAGTCTATTCAGTAGGACTATTATCTGTGTATCCACCTGACTTCTCCTCAACGCCACTGATGGTCCCAACCCCATTTATAAGGCAAGAAATCCCACTTATTAAACCTGACATGGCACACCTGTGAAGTGAAAACCATTTCAGGGGACTACCTCTTGAAGCTCATCAAGAGAATGCCAAGAGTGTGCAAAGCAGTAATCAAAGCAAAAGGTGGCTACTTTGAAGAACCTAGAATATGACATATTTTCAGTTGTTTCACACTTGTTTGTTATGTATATAATTCCACATGTGTTAATTCATAGTTTTGATGCCTTCAGTGTGAATCTACAATTTTCATAGTCATGAAAATAAAAAAAACTCTTTGAATGAGAAGGTGTGTCCAAACTTTTGGTCTGTACTGTATATATATATATTTTTTTTTTTTATCGATTCACAAGTCCATTATAAATTGTCCTATGCCAAGCCAGCAGTTTGGACTTAAAGGTTGACACCCATCACAATCCAGAAACTTGAGTTTTCAGAAATATCCAATAATAGCTTATTTTCTTTGTGACTTCTGTTACCCTTGGCTTGGGGTGAATTATCAGATCTCAGTACACTACTGTCCAGCCAAACTCAGTGGCTGGACAATTGTATACTAAGATTTACCCAGGGGAGCAAAGAATGAGGATCCCTTTTGATGTCGGGAGACAGTTATGGCTGCCATCATACTTATTGGACTATTGGCTTAACCAGTTAAAAAAATCAAGTTAGAATAACATTGATAGACTCCGCGTGGCTATTTTTATCTTCAAAGGTGACTGGCAGGTGCTGTTTGGTCTGCTTTACCTATCTCTGTCTCTGCCACGAAGAAAAATGTCAGCCAATGAATCACTTTCTTTGAAAAACTCAAAGAAAGAAAAAGTGACCAAAAGTTCACTTATTCTAACATTTCTGCATTGTGAGTCCTGCAAACATCATCTCCAGATTTTAAGCTGGCCACAAACATGAGATAATTGTTGGCCGAAACCCATGATCCCAACAGTATTTTCCTGATTATTACCATTTCATTTTTTAAATCCAAATGTCTACAGGCTATCAGGTTGTCAGAAGAATGATTTACCATGCTGGATTTTGCATCCGGTAGTTGATTATAATCTGAAGTCTATGTTATAAAAGGCTGATTTCCAGCATCTGATGATCTTGGTCTGTACTTGGTCTTATATGTTTATATTCTATCTATCGGTTTCTATTTCATGCTCTTGGTCAGTGTAGGCTTTATGAAATCGCATGACTATGATTCATGTCTACAGTATAGGAGGCTTAGGAGTTGGAGCTAACCACACAGATTTTTTACTTTTTCTCTTTTCTTTAATTCAATGTAAAAATGAAGGAACATTTTAGAATTTTAGGATTTACGATTCTTCTTGTGAATCAGAATGTGTCATTGGAAACTTAATTTTACAGTATATTAACAAGTATGTCACCTACATGTAATGTTTCTTCATTATATAGTATGTCTTTATATGCACTCATGAACACAGTTTAGTGCACAACTTATTTTATACCAATTTTCACTTCTTTTGAAGGTCTTCTGATTTACTTTGCTTACGGCATAAGAAATAGTTTAGAAGGCAAACCCAAAAAACATGACGAAGAGGATGAAGATGGTGACTCTGACAACAGTGTAACTGAAGAGAAAATGGCAGCAAAGGAAAACGAAGAGGAAAACGCAAAGGAAAGTGATCATTTTATTTTACACGAAAGGACAAGTGAATGCTAGGGAGATCGGCACTGTGAGAAGATGTAAGATGCACCATTCATTCAAGCCACACACTGTACCTGCTTTAGGTTATGTTATCCATTATTTGAAATGAAACGTACTGTGCACAATGTGGTGGGATGCCAGAAGATGAGAGTCAGAAGAAGCTCTGCTGTATGGATCCATGTGTTCTCCCAAAAACAACTACCGTACTTTCTAGATTTTCCAAGTCTCCTAACAAGAGGAGCTTGAGGCCTTGCTGCTACATTGCTTTATTTTGTATCCGCATGTCTTAAGATGTGTATGCTTCTCACTGATTGCATCTAGAGTGAAATGTGCAACCAGAACCTCAACCTGCAATTTAAATATTTTTTTTTTTAGATTGGGCAGTAGGCCACATTCCTGAATTTCCTTTTATTTTCAGTAAAATTCAAAATGTAGTTTATCTTTATTTTTTTGGTAACCAACAGCATTCATGAGATCAGCAGCCATTTTTGAGAGAACTTTGCAGTGGACACAGTGTCTTAATATACAGTAACGTGTATCATATACATCACCTTCAAAGGGCTTTTCTAGGACTTTAATATTGTTGACCTATCTTTAGCAGATGATATCAATGATATTGGCTGGAGTTCGACTCCCAGTATACCTGACAATGAGCTAATTGAAGAGAATACAACTCACTGGAGTCAGACACAGCTCCAAACACCACGTAGTGGCCGGTTATGGTTACTGCAGCTCAGTCCCATACTAGTGAATGGTTATTCACATATTTATAACCTCTTTGAGACAGCCACCCAACATTGCAATAAAAACTGGTCTTCTAGAGGATTTGTCCTCTCTAAGAAGATGGTCAGGATGCATAGTGTATGATAGCAGAATATCATTCATAGGAAATCTAGTCTAGATAAAAGGGTAGTCTTTATTAAATAGGTGGTCTTTTTTAAGTGTGTGTATATATTGTTAACAGGGCAGAAATGGCCTTACTCCTTAGCCTATTCGTATTCCTTTTGCCATATGGCCACACACATTACATAGATTTTGACCACCAATTAAAGTTAGAATATTACAACAATACTATAAAAGCTCAGGGTAATTTCATGTTAGTATAATCATTGTTGTCATAGATGAGCCCAGAAACCTTATTAGTCCTCAGGAGAGTGAGAGACTCCTTTAGTATTTTAGTATTCCCTTAAAGGATCTTAAAGGGGTTGTACAGGATTGGAAAAACATGGCTGCATTCCTCCAGAGAGGGCACCACTCTTTCTCATAGATTGTGTCTGACATTGTAGCTCAGCTCAGTTGAGTTGTAATACCGCTCAGAACCTATAGAGAGATGAAGCGCCGTTTCTAGACAGGTGTGGCCCTGTTTAACACTTTAATTTGGGACATCTTTAATATTTTATTTAGGATTGGTTTCTATATTACTTTTATTGTAGAGTTATTGCTTAGAAACTGGTTATAAGGTGAATTTCAATGCCATTTTATACATTGTAAACATTTTTGTGAGCAAATCGTAGATTCTAGCAAAGAACATGAACCTGAAGCCATTACTTGCACACAGTGCAGGCAGCCATTTTGAACAGGCCTTTAAAGTGGTTTTTCAATTCTTTTTTTAAGTGATGGGAAGCCCCTCTGTCATTCTCAGGCTGCAGCCTGTGACATATTGTTTGGCTGCAGAGCTAACATTCTGTATACCTCTGCAGCCAGTCACTGGTCTCAGCAGGAAGGTGGGTGCAGACCTGGATTAAAGTGGGTGCAGGAAGGGAAGATTCATTATTTTAATATTTTACCAGATCCACCAACACTTTGATATAATAAAATAAAAATAAAATAACCCATTTTTGACCCAAACAAACCCTATTACTTTTTATTATATAATGGAGGAATTTATTAAGACTGGCATCTTTTCTAATAGTCTTCATACCAAATAGGCTGGAGTAAAAGGCGCTAAGGTCAAAGGTCTCTTTCTACCCATCGTCCGCCAGTCCATGCACTAGAAAGGCAAAGCTAAACCCGCTATGAGCTGCTGTAGACTTGCTCATTAATGTACACCAGTTTCTGCCATAAATTATGGTAAATCTGCCGGCCCATGGGAGGCCACACCCCCTCTCATTATGCACCATAAATACTCAAAGTCACAACATGTTTATGCAAATTATGCTTGTTGAAAAAGTGACTTTTGATTCCCCGCACACTCGGCTTGATACATTTCATGAGATGTTTCCTCCCTTTCAATACAAAAAAAGTGCATGACTTGATTTCTTGTTCCTGCAAATATCCCCCTTTTTCTTGATTGCCTTGTATCCATAAGCTGCATTATTTCTACTGCAGTCCTGTAATCCTCCTTGTTGAGTGTAACCTAAAATGAGTCTGCATCGCATGGAAGGGTAGTTTATTATATAGAATGTACACCCTCCTGTGGCAACCGTTGTACTACTAGCTACATGTTATCAAAAGGTGGTCACTCATTCAGGACGGAAGTGGTTGCTAGGCAACCTGAAGTACAAATGCACTAAAAGTGAATGCTGCACGCTGATTGTGTATTCATTTTGTGTATTCAGTTACTGCAATGGATCTAGGCTTTAACCTCATGGCCCACTCTAAGGGATTTTTGATAAGCATTGTAAGTAGTAGATACTGATTAAGAGCTGAGAACCCATGCCCTTAAAGGGGTTTTCCGGGAATACTATAGTGCTTAATAGATATGCTCATGTGGTTGCTTACCTCATATACATCTTCTCCATGTTTTTTTTTTTCAATTTGGACTCTTCTGACCTGTTTTCACCATGAAGACCAATCACTCTGTTTTGTTTCCATCCTGTATGTAGCACTTCCTGTATCCAACCAAACCCATGATGCACTTCTTTCTCTGCCACAGCTCCAACACCCAACTAGTTTATAGCTCCTCCCACCGAGCTAGTTACATAGACATTCCCCTATCACTGCTCCTAACACCCAGCTAGTTTATAGCTCCTCCCACCCAGCTAGTTATATAGAAACTCCCCTATCACTGCGCCTTTATGGACATACCATCACAGGAAACAGGAAAGAGCTGCATCGACATGGTCATGTGACCACCGCCCAGAACGGAGCATTAAAAGTAAAAAGAAATTCATTATAAAATTACAGCTACCTTCATAAGTGACTACTTTAAAGGCTGTCAATGCAAACCGGAAACCCCTTTAAGTATTCAGTGGTCAAAGACTACCTGATGGCAATGGATGTTTTACTTTAAGGTGGATTTACATGGGGCGACTAGAAGCCGATTATTGTGAAGGAAGCGTTCCTTCCCGACAGTCGGCTGCTCGCTCAGTGGAGGTGAAGGGCTGCATTTACATGCAGCGATCACCTCTACAGGATGAGGATGAGGGATCACTATTGCAATTGCTCATCCTCATACAGCTACAATGTTTCTGGGTAGCAGATCACTGTTTAGACAGCACGATCTGCTGCCCAGAAATGATCATTTACTTGCCTGCACTAACAACAGATTCACCCGATGAATGAACGTTTCGCTTGTTCATCCGGTGATTGACTGCATCTTTAGACAGGCAGATCGCTGGGTACGTGCGTTCACAGGAATGTTCGTTCCCGATAATCTGCCCGAAGATTGCCCTGTGTAAATCCACCTTTAGTGTTTCCTATTGTTGGTTCATACTGTCCTAGTGCATTGTGTTAATTTAGATTTTTTTCATTATCTTGTACAGTAGATATCGTTATTTACAAAGTATTTGCAAACTACCAGTAAAGTAGTAAAATAATAGCACAATAAAATAAACACTGTATTGGCAAATACCGTTTATGCAGGTATGAAGAGTTTGCTGATAACTATCTAGTCCTATATCTATATACATACAGTATGTCTATCCATTTATTCATAGTCTAACACTGTTACAGTAATGGCCCTATAATCATTACATTTACCATAACTAAATATATTTTGTATTTTATACACTTTGCTAAATCTGTAAGAGCTATGCTTTTCTACTATAATAAAACCAGGGTTTATCTTTTTGTATAAATTTGTATATTTGTTCTATTTCTTATATTGAAAGTGTTATTTTTTTCTTTTGTTGATATATGGAGTATTTGCAATTTAAAGTATAGAGTACAGTCTTGGTATTACTTAAGAAATAAATACATTAAATATACAATCAGTTTTTACAGATCTTTTTGCAAGTGGTATATTCTCAAAGTATTTTACCTGAAATTTAAAAAATAAACTAATCACCCTTACATTTCAAGGGGTTTTCTCCTCATGATAAATTCCTCCTGATAGGTCATCAGTATCTGATCCTGGGGGTCCAACATCCGGGACCCCCACAGATCAGCTGTTTGAGAAGGCACTGGAATAGTGCCTCAGCGTTCTCTCAGCTCACCAAGTAGAGCGCAGTACTTTGTTTAGAGGCTGTGCTTGGTATCACAGCTCTGCCCTATTCACCTCAATAGGGCTGAGCTGCACCTAGGCCACGTGATTGATGAACTTGATGTTACATGGCTTAGGCAAAGCCTCGAGAAGGTCGTAGTCTTCTCAAACATCTGATAGGCGGCGGTCCAGGGTGTTAGACCCCACCGATCAGACACTGATGTCCTATCCAGAGGAATTTATCATGAAGGGAATATTTGAACTCAATTTTCCTTCAGTCTGCGTTGTAGCACTTTGCGCCAAATTTATCAAACAGTGCACGTTGCTTGTTAAATTTGGCTCATCTAGAAACCTAAGACTTTTGTCTAGAAATGCTACTTGGCTTTGTAACTTTTTTTCGTAACTTTATATAAAAGTCCTAGTCATACATCTAAAGTGAAACTCATTAACATAACTAAGTACACTCATTTTCTCACCCACTTTCCAAAAAGTTGAACATTTCTTTTTGCAATAATTTGCAAGAATTCTGGATACAGAGCTTGATAAATCCCCCCTTCCCCCCCCAAAAAAAAAAACCTTGAAAACCTCTATATCTGGCGTTGGATCCGCCGAAGTTATGAGGAAGCGCCGGCCTCTACATATCTTCGTCGTATCCAGCGCCAGTCTAAATGTAAGACAGCTTCTTAGCTTTCTTACATTCAGACCAGGAGTATTTGACCGAGATATTTATCTCACCCAGCATGGGTATATGTAAAAAGACACCCCAAAACACATTGCCCAACTTCTCCTGAGTACGGTGATACCAGATGTGTGACACTTTTTTGCAGCCTAGGTGGGCAAAGGGGCCCACATTCCAAAGAGCACCTTTCGGATTTCACCGGCCATTTTTTTTACAGATTTTGATTTCAAACCACTTCTCACGCATTCGGGCCCCTAAAATGCCAGGGCAGTATAACTACCCCACAAGTGACCCCATTTTGGAATGAAGACACCCCAAGGTATTTCGTGATGGGCATAGTGAGTTAATGGAAGTTTTTATTTTTTGTCACAAGTTAGTGGAATATGAGATTTTGTAAGAAAAAAATAAAAATAAAAAAATCATCATTTTCCGCTAACTTGTGACAAAAAATAAAAAATTCTAGGAACTCGCCATGCCCCTCACGGAATACCTTGGGGTGTCTTCTTTCCAAAATGGGGTCACTTGTGGGGTAGTTATACTGCCCTGGCATTCTAGGGGCCCTAATGTGTGGTAAGTAGGTAAATGACCTGTGAAATTTTAAAGGTGCTCTTTGGAATGTGGGCCCCTTTGCCCACCTAGGCTGCAAAAAAGTGTCACACATGTGGTATCGCCGTATTCAGGAGAAGTTGGGCGATGTGTTTTGGGGTGTCTTTTTACATATACTCATGCTGGGTGAGAGAAATATCTCGGCAAAAGACAACTTTTCCTATTTTTTTTTATACAAAGTTGGCATTTGACCAAGATATTTAAACATGTGGTTAAACATGTGTTTTTTACGGATCCACGGATACATGGATCGGATCCGCAAAACACATACGGACATCTGAATGGAGCCTTATAGGGGGGTGATCAATGACAGGGGGGTGATCACCCCATATAGACTCCCTGATCACCCCCCTGTCATTGATCACCCCCCTGTCATCTGAATGAGGCCTTACAGGGGGGTGATCAATGACAGGGGGGTGATCAATGACAGGGGGGTGATCAGGGAGTCTATATGGGGTGATCACCCCCTTGTCATTGATCACCCCCCTGTAAGGCTCCATTCAGATGTCCGTATGTGTTTTGCGGATCCGATCCATGTATCCGTGGATCCGTAAAAAAACATACAGACATCTGAATGCAGCCTGACAGGGGGGTGATCAATGACAGCGGGGTGATCAGGGAGTCTATATGGGGTGATCACCCCCCTGTAAGGCTCCATTCAGACGTCCATATGTGTTTTGCGGATCCGATCCATGTATCCGTGGATCCGTAAAAAACATACGGACATCTGAATGCAGCCTTACAGGGGGGTGATCAATGACAGGGGGGTGATCAATGACAGGGGGGTGATCAGGGAGTCTATATAGGGTGATCACCCCCTGTCATTGATCACCCCCCTGTAAGGCTCCATTCAGACGTCCGTATGTGTTTTGCGGATCCGATCCATGTATCAGTGGATCCGTAAAAATCATACAGACGTCTGAATGGAGCCTTACAGGGGGGTGATCAATGACAGGGGGGTGATCAGGGAGTCTATATGGGGTGACCAGGGGTTAATAAGGGGTTAATAAGTGACGGGGGGGGGGTGTAGTGTAGTGGTGTTTGGTGCTACATATTACTGAGCTACCTGTGTCCTCTGGTGGTCGATCCAAACAAAAGGGACCACCAGAGGACCAGGTAGCAGGTATATTAGACGCTGTTATCAAAACAGCGTCTAATATACCTGTTAGGGGTTAAACAAATCGCATCTCCAGCCTGCCAGCGAACGATCGCCGCTGGCAGGCTGGAGATCCACTCGCTTACCTTCCGATCCTGTGAACGCGCGCGCCATCTCGCGAGATGACGCATATATGCGTGACTGTGCGCAGGGCTGCCGCCTCCGGAACGCGATCCTGCGTTAGGCGGTCCGGAGGCGGTTAAACATGTGACAATAATGTGATGTGAACACAGCCTTAATCTGGGAAAGCTGAAATGTTCCTGAATAACTAATATTTTTGGATAGAGAGTGGTCTGGAGGTGAATCCCTGCACGAATACATAGATTTGACATTGGTAGTTTAGAAAACCTGGCTAAAAGAGCTGTAATGTCAGCCATATTGGTTTCAGGATCTGAGGAACAAATTTATCTAAGATACGTGGGGTTTTATATTGATGAATATTTTATATATGGTGAATGGTATAACAGGAAAAAAAGCAGTATGCCAGTATGCCAGATTGGTCACTTCACCTAAAATAATAAAGTCGTACATACCCATAGATCACCTTGCAAAAATTGAGTCCTTAAACAGCCGTAGAAGGAAATACAAAAAGTTAATGGGTGTCAGATTATTGTGAAGCAAAGAAATTTTGTATAATGTGGTATCACTTTAATCGTACTGACCCGCATAATAAAGCTAGTGTGTCCTTTTTCACACACAGTGAACCCTGTAAAAAGAAATCCCATAAAGCCTTGGTACAAGTGCACTTTTCCCCCCAATTTTACAACATAAAAATATAACTAATTTGTTCACACCGGGTTTTCTCCGCTG
Organism: Bufo bufo; assembly: GCF_905171765.1. Taxonomy (NCBI): domain Eukaryota; kingdom Metazoa; phylum Chordata; class Amphibia; order Anura; family Bufonidae; genus Bufo; species Bufo bufo. Next base: position 715,910,881 of record NC_053390.1, on the reverse strand, counting down.
TGTATAGGGTTTCCACCCCAGAATGTAGTATAATAAAAATCACAGCAGTGAGAGATTTTCTTTGATTGCAATTTATTTTTTGCAGGTTATATGCGACATTCATGTGTGAACGCGTTTTCGGGCTATATTAGCCTTCATCAGACACTATGGAACAGAGAGTAATAGTGTCATATATATATACATACATATACAAGGCATATACATAAACCTATGTAGTAAACCATGGGCGACAATAAATCATAAAACGACATAAAAGGTGAAAAAAGAAGAAAAAAGGAACAAACAAGCAAAAATAAAGAAAAAAATGGCAAGCAGATAATTGATGAGAAATCATCCTGATGTAGAATTACAATTCAGTAGCTACATAATATTACACTGGCATATAACATAGGATTTACATGGCGATGTGATGGTTCCTAAAGAATAAAATTAAGGAAAAGCCATATCTAAACAGAGTCCTCTAATTCTAGTATGATGCCAATTCTAATAAGTCACAGACTAAGATTAATAACCCCAGGTATGCTAATGAGAACAACATATCAAACAGATAAATAAAGGAGCCTAATCCCCACTCAGGAGGACCTACCATTGCCGCTGGAGATGGAAGGAGAATGTGGAGGACACACAAGTGTAGATCAGGTGCTGTCAGCACCAGTGGTTTGAGGTGTGTGCCCATAGCAGTGCGATCCACTGCTTTAAATGAGTGCCAGGGAGCGCGCCAAGCGAGGGGGGCGGACCTGGGAGATGGAGCACGTGTGACGCCGTGCGTTCCATTGGCCGGAAGTGAATTGGCAAATGGAACGCATCGGGTCACATGACTGCGTTCCAACGACCGGAAGTGAATCGGTCTGTTGGATGCAGTCATCTGAAACAACACTGGGGACTTTAGGAAGAAACAAAAGGATAAGGGATTGTATAGTATAGCATAATAGAAGGGAAAAGAAGATATGAACATGGCAATATGTGATTGTATGTGAAGGGATAATATTAATGGATGAGTGTACATGGCCAAATGTGTTAGTATATAAACTGGTAATATAGTGCAGTGTATATTTAGAGCTAAAGTGATGTAATAACAGTGTGAAGCTAGATGAAATGGTGTGAATGGTATATGTGAACGGCACTGATGTGTAGTGATGTTGTATTGGTGTAAACTAATAGAAAATATAGATCAAGGATACAGTAGACGGCACGTGGTCCAAGAGGTGGGGATCAGGAAGCCTGTCAGAAAAAAGGAGAACTAGGATTTAATATGATAATTGGACACACATACATAACCGCATTATAATAAACATTGGATCTCATATTCTTTGTTCATTCCTTTTGGATGGAGCGTCTGCAGTGTGTGAATCCAATAAGCCTCTATGAATTTGAGGTTTCTGATCCTATTACCCCCTCTGCGAGGTGGAGGTACCTGTTCTATAATCTGGTATTTTAATTGGGATATAGAATGTTTGTGTTTATCGAAGTGCGCCGGGACTGGTAGCAGTAGATTTTTCCTCCGTATCGTTGATTTGTGTTGACAAATCCTGCCTCTCGCTTTTTGGGTAGTTTCTCCTACATAAGCCATTCCGCAAGGGCATTTTATGAGGTAAATGACAAAGTCAGTGTCACAGGTAAAGAAGCCATTTATATTAAACGCTTTGCCAGTTTGGGGGTGTGTAAATTGGGAGCCTTTCTGTATGTTAGAACACTGGGAACATGTGAGGCATGGGAATGTGCCTTTCCTCTGGGTCTGTAAAAAGACCTGTCTAGGTAAGTGTGTCTCAGAGCCCAGGTCTGCCCTCACCAAGTTGTCTCGTAGATTGCGGGGACGACGATTGCATGAAAGTACTGGATTGTGAAATTCCTCTATTTTCGGATACACCTTCTTGAGAATTGGCCAGTGGTTGCGGATGATATGTAAAACTTTGTTGGAGCTAGGATGAAAGGTGTGGACAAATGGGATTCTTTTATTATTATTTCTAGGACTCCTATTTCTGATGTTAGTCTTGAGGGTATGTTCTGGGTAACCCCTGGTCCTAAACCTCTGTTTCATCTCATCCTCCCTTTCTATTAGTATGAGGGGATCATCTACTATGGTCTGTATTCTTTTAAATTGTGAACATGGTAAAGATTTTTTTGTCATGGGTGGATGGAAACTGGAAAAATGAAGTAAGCTGTTACGGTCAGTCGGTTTGCGATATAGATCAGTTTTGAGTTTGCCCTGAGAATTTATGGTGACGACTGTGTCCAGATAGGCTATTGATGAGTTGCTATGGTGGATAGTGAACTGGAGCTCTGGCCAAATGGAGTTTAAATTAGGGGTGCACCGAAATGAAAATTCTGGTCCGAAACCGAAACCGAAAATTCAGGATGCCCTTGACCGAAAACCGAAACCGAAACCGAAACTGCCTTTTTGCCCAAATACTTTTAAAATACTTTTTTTTTAATGATTTTATTAATAATTCTTTTTCATGAATGAAATTCATCTGTGGGTGGCGCTGTTATGGAGAGGGGGATCTGTGGGTGGCGCTGTTATGGAGAGGGGGATCTGTGGGTGGCTCTGTTATGGAGAGGGGGATCTGTGGGTGGCGCTGTTATGGAGAGGGGGATCTGTGGGTGGCGCCGTTATGGAGAGGGGGATCTGTGGGTGGCGCCGTTATGGAGAGGGGGATCTGTGGGTGGCGCCGTTATGGAGAGGGGGATCTGTGGGTGGCGCCGTTATGGAGAGGGGGATCTGTGGGTGGCGCCGTTATGGAGAGGGGGATCTGTGGGTGGCGCTGTTATGGAGAGGGGGATCTGTGGGTGGCGCTGTTATGGAGAGGGGGATCTGTGGGTGGCGCTGTTATGGAGAGGGGGATCTGTGGGTGGCGCTGTTATGGAGAGGGGGATCTGTGGGTGGCGCTGTTATGGAGAGGGGGATCTGTGGGTGGCGCTGTTATGGAGAGGGGGATCTGTGGGTGGCGCTGTTATGGAGAGGGGGATCTGTGGGTGGCGCTGTTATGGAGAGGGGGATCTGTGCACTGTTATGGGCATAACAGTGCACAGATCCCTTTCCCCATAACAGTGCACAGATCCCTTTCCCCATAACAGTGCACAGATCCCCCCTCCCCATAGCAGTGCACAGATCCCCCCTCCCCATAGCAGTGCACAGATCCCCCCCTCCCCATAGCAGTGCACAGATCCCCCCTCCCCATAGCAGTTCCATAGACCGATCCCCCCTACCCATAACAGCCCCGGCCCTGCTGCTCACAGCATCTTTATTTTACCTTACAATCGTGAGGCTCCAGTAACTAACAACTCTGCAGGCAGAGCGGAGGGCGGCGTAACGTCACTTACTCATGTGACGCACCTGCTCCGCCCACTTTATGAATGAAGGAGGCGGAGCAGGCGCGTCACGTGAGTAAGTGACGTTACGCCGGCCTCCGCTCTGCCTGCAGAGTTGTTAGTTACTGGAGCCTCACGATTGTAAGGTAAAATAAAGATGCAGTGACAAAGTAAACCGCCCGCCCGCAGATGGTGGGTGACAAATCCCACACCCCATATTTTCGGCCGATATGTAACAATATCGGCCGAAGTGGATTAGGTGCATTTTCGGCCGATATTTTCGGCTGCCGAAATTTCGGTGCACCCCTAGTTTAAATGATTGTGGAATGTGAGGAGTGATTCTTCTGTTCCAGTCCAGATGCAGAAAATGTCGTCTATGTATCTTTTCCATAGCCTACAATGTGTTATAAAGAGATCTGACGGGTATATATAGGTGGTCTCGAAATGTGCCATAAAACAATTTGCATAAGGAGGGGCCACGTTTGACCCCATAGCGGTACCCTGTACCTGTAAGTAAAATGTGTCCTGGAACATAAAAAAGTTGTGATGAAGTACTAGCTTGAGGAGGTCAAGGCATAATGAGATGATGTCTTTGTGTAAATTGGTATTGGTCAACATAGTCGTTACTGCATCAATGCCCTTTTCGTGTTTAATAGAGGTATACAAACTAGTGACATCCCAGGTAACCAGAAATGTGTTAGATGGTAATGGATCCAGTTGTCTGATTAATTTAAGAAATTATGTAGTATCTAAGAGGAAAGATCTGGTACGTTTAACATGAGGGGTAAGGACCTTTTCAAGAAAAATAGACAGAGGAGATAGTATGGATTCTGTGGATGCAACTATTGGTCGGCCAGGAGGATTATGGAGATTTTTATGGATTTTAGGTAGTACATAGAAAACTGGTGTGATGGGGTAGGCTTTGGTTAGAAAGTTGACAGTTGAAGTATCAATGGTGCCCTTTGTATGATGATATCTTAGGGTATTGTTGATTAGGGTGGCTATAGATGCCGTGGGGTTGTGGTCTAATTTTCTATAGACTGTTGTATCATTAAGTTGACGGTGTATTTCTGCCACGTATTGAATTTTGTCCATCACGACAAGTGCTCCCCCTTATCTGCAGGTTTCAGAATCAACTTTTTTGCCCGTTTTAGTGCCTCTAGGGATACTCTTTCTGTATTGGTCAAATTATTCATGTATTTATATTGGCCCTCTCTGACCCCTTTGATAAAAGTATCGAGAACTTGACTTTTTCAGAAATATTCGCCTTCGAGCACATTTCGAAGACGAAGATAGGGAAGCACATCCTACTCCTGATAAGGAAGGATCACTTATATCATCCCGGGACCTAGGCTTACGTACCAAAAGTACATACATGCCCCCACGAAACCAACCAGCCGTGGAAACCTTTATCAAATTAGTACAAAGAGACACCGATATTCATGAAGCTTTATTTTTCAGTTCATTTTACCTTTCTGATGTCTGTATTCAGCCCTTAGCCAGCCTATTTCAGCATCTTCCTAAGATGGCCTCTACTGCACTTCCTGTGGTGATGTTTGCCCTGTCCTTGAGGCCATCCTGTATTGCCCTCACTTCCCATAACCCCTTGCTCGCCTCACATGAACTAGTAGGACCAATCAGAATGAAGATAACTTCCCCACTACCCCAGAGCAGTGTGTATCCTCTCACATACAGCTAACGAGAGACAGACAAGACCAATCAGAATGCAGATAACTTCCCCCACTCCCCCACAGCAGTGTGTATCCTCTCACATACAGCTAACCAGAGACAGACAAAACCAATCAGAGTGCAGATAACTTCCCCCACTACCCCACAGCAGCGTGTATCCTCTCATATACAGCTAACCAGAGACAGACAAGACCAATCAGAGTGCAGATAACTTCCCCTACTACCCCAGAGCAGTGTGTATCCTCTCACATACAGCTAACCAGAGACAAGCCCTGCAATTACATGAAATTAGTAAGTATTTGTTTTAGCCTCTTAATAGTCACATTAAAAGTTTTGGGGTATATATAGTGTATTAAATAACTTTTATTATTTTATTTTATTTTTACATTATTTTGTGGAATCTTTTTACGGCGTTCACTGTGTGGTAAAAATAACACCATTTTATTATGTGGGTCACTACAATGATGATAATGTCACATTTCTACATTTCTATATATTTTTTACTATCTTTTTTCCCTGTCAGCTCTGCAGCTGCTCCCTCATTCTCCTCCACACTAACAGGGAGGGGGGCAGCTGCTTTAACTGCTCATATATCTGGTTTGGTACCAGTATTGTTTGAAAGCTGGCATTTCAAGATTCCAGACAATACCGGAATGAAAGCAATATGTTCAGTACAGGGGAAGATATCACTGATAGAAATTGGGATGCAGTGAATGCAGCTGAAAGTGAAAGTAAAAGCAGGTTTTACCCGCAATTATTCCTGACTTGATTTTTAACAGTGATTTCTCCTTTGTATGTATGAAAGCCTGAAATGTCAGTTTTCAAACAAGACCAGTGGCATGTTTCTAGCTGCTACCATGCAGGAGATAGCAGCATCTAAAGCAGCCCTCCCCTCTCCACAGGGCTGTGCTCCAGAGGAGACGGCTGCACATGACAACGCTGTGAGAAGAGCCTGCAGAATATCAGGTAAAACTGAAAAAGATTAAATTATAAAGCACAAAAGCACTTATACAGCAGGGTGTACTATACCATTAGGGTATAAAAAATGAAACGGCAGTTACACACTAATAATTTCTTTCTAGCTTTCTGATGCATCATATGGAATATTAAATGAATTAATTAGAAAGGACAAATTGTCCCACAAAAATGCAAACCCCCATACGACTATGTGAATAAAGAAAAAAAAATGAAAAAGAAAAAAATCGAAAAATGACTGCGGTGGGAAACCTGGATGAACGTCCATCCATCTAATGTATAGAAGGCTTGAGCCTTTAATAACTTCTTCTGCCATATGGCTGTATTTGAATTGAATAATTATACACAAATATACAGAGGAACACCTTTTGATATATGTGAGCTCTTGGGCAACAAAATCAAAGTCGGACCCTTAACTTTTCTATCTTAGACTTGGTAAGAGAATGTTTGACCAGATGGCCATTGGCCTCCCAAGCATATTGAGCTACGACGCCTGCCCAGGTCTACTTAGTGCTGACCCCATGATATATACATTGGATATTAATGAAGCTACTCTGACCATAGCTAGTGTCAAGAAAAGTCAGTATCTGTCACTGGATTTAGTGGTTTATATTTAATACTTAACTTGCATAGGGAAGAGTGAGCCATTAGCCATAAACAAAACAAACTGGAGGTCACAAATATTGTTTTAAAGAGGTCTTCTGGCATCATTTATTGATAGACCATCAATCAGTTGAGCAGGGGTCTGACTTAGCACCCCTGTTGATTGTATGAGCGCTGCACCTATCTGTACCTTTTATCTATGAACCTCTAGCAGCAATAAGAGAAGAATGGCACAACACAGAGTCAAAGAACAGGTCATCCAGAATTGTCATTCCATGTGAAATACAAATATTTACCTAAAGAGACATATCAAGGATGGAGACAGGTCCTCTTGGGTTGGCCATTTTCTGGTTACTGCTGATGAATGTGTTTGTGATATGATTTTAAGGCACTTACTAATATAGTCTTTGATATTCTGGACCATTTTCTATATTTCATTACATTTGCCCCTTTTGTGTTGGCAACACGGAGGTCTGGTACATAAAATGGCTGCTGATTGAGGGTCATGTGACCAGGCAAATCACTCAGTTCAGACACAATGGGGGAGATTTATCAAGACAGTCGCTTTCTTCGCTAGTCTTAATATCCTCTGCACCGCTGGAGGATGCACCACATTTATGAAAAGGCTCAGACCTCATCAAAAATTAGGCATATCCTCCGGCTGTCTGTTCATCTAAACATAAATCTACGACAGTTCAGAGCTGCCATATTCCTGGCTTCATTTGCACCAGAAAACTGGCATAAATTAAACTAATATTGTCTCGACTGTTGGCCACACCCTTTTCCTACCCTTGTCATGCCCCCTTTTGGAAACGTGGCGGTGTAAAAAAAAGGGCAGTGTAAAAAGAAGCACTTGCAACTTTTTGTTTTTAAACACCCAGCTTGCAACTTTTTAAAGCCACTTTTCTGGTGCAAGGGAGATGATAAATCTCCCCCAGTGTGTTTAAATGAAGGAGGCTGAATGATGTATCTGGTCACATGACCCCCCACCCATCAGCGGCCATCTTATGGACAGGACCTCTGTGCAGAAAGCACAGAAGATTTGCTTAATGAGGGGACATAGCTTATAAAATATATAGCACGTCTCTATTAGTAAGTGCCATATAGTCATCTTACATACACTTTGGTCATCAGTTGCCAGAAAGTGGCCAACCTCTTTAATTTCTAACTCTATAGCACCATTGTGTCCTTTGTGCAGCAGTGTAGCTTTATGGGGGGCAGAGGCCCCTCTGGTACATAAGAAGAAACCAGTATAACTAATGGCAGATGCTAGATCAGTCCGTCTTCATGGGTGCTCGTCAATGGTTGACCCATTTCCACCCAAGGATCCATTTGCCAATATAGCACAATTTTAGATAGTACACAATGTGATTTTCAAATATGCTTATTAATTAATTTCAATTCAGCCATAGGCATCGGAGTAGCAACGTTTCGGGCCCTTCTAGTGGTGGGCCCTTTCTCAAGCAAGTCTTATGTGCTTGTCTATACATGTCAGTCGAGCCCCGCAGACAAACGTGTCAGACTTTCTTGAGAAAGGCTCCCCACTAGAATTGCCTGAAACGTTGCTACTCTGACACCTACGGCTGAACTGAAATTAATTAATATATTCACGTTGGTGTGCTGTCAATAATTGTGCTATAATGGCATATGCTACGTAGGTCGGACCCCTGTTACAGATTTGGCATGGGAGCCCGGGAGCTTTATGATACAACTTCATCCTCTAGAATTTATTGGCTGCTTCTCCTAAATTTCAGATGAACTAGAAAATGGTTCCCTATCCTCTGTGTGGTCAAAAAGATTTACCATAAACTAAAGGGGGCTTCTCCAGTGGCTGCTAATTTTCTTAAATGACAAAAAGTACAATGAATTAATAACATCTTCAAGACGATCGGCCTTAGGCTCCTAAATAGTTCAAATAAAAGTTGTCAAATCAAATCACTTCATTTATTGTCAGTCCTGCTCCTTGCAGTCAGAATCGATGGTGAAGTCAGACTGGTTGCTATGTGTGACACTTTTTGTCAGAACTATTTTCGCCCTTGTTGCACGTAGCAACTAATTCATTGATCTTTTATCGTTTCTAGTGCAGTTCACAGAATTACTGCTGAACTCTGTTTGCTATGGGTAACAAGTATACGGGAGAAGCGTGATTAGGGTACGTCCATATCTATGGCATGCCTTATCTGGAACAAATGCCGGCTGGCAGCCAGACAAAAACCGCTGCATGAAATGTTTTGTGTCAAACCGAACTCTGGCGTTTATGCTGGAAAGCAGTCGCATCACCGCCGGACGGTTATAGTCAAAGGGGATCTGGCGGTGAACTGAAACAGCCTGCCACAGATGTAAACGAACCCTTACACTTTTTCCTTCTACCAGGTCTTGTATGCTTTGATTATAATGGGACCTCACACTGCCATCAATGGTTTCATGTGGCTGATTTACTTCGTGGCGATGTCAAGCTTTACATATGTATAATGCATGCGTTATTTCTCATCTGCTACCTATACATTGACCCATCTTTATACACGATGGACCTTACGGATCCCACTTGTTTTATAGAATATTTGGCCTTGTTGCAGCATCCGACCAGTCTAGGTTCTGTGTTTTCTGGATGGCACTGGAAGATGAACGACTGGTTGAAATAGATGAATGAAATTCTTTCATTTCTTATTTTCTTATGTACAGGATTATGTGCAGTGTTAGCATGCCGTTATAATGGTGTCTGTCAAAATATAAGCTACTCTAATGTATTTTTACTCGTTGTAATATATGTTTTATAATAATGGATTCTCTTCCTGTATTTTTTATTGTATGGTATATAAAATAAAAGAAAAAAAATCTGTTTTGTCTGGAAAGCATCTTTCAAATAGCAGACTGGGCCGATATGCAAGTCTTTGTCAGGCTACAGCTTCATTACTAGTTACAGACACCTTTCCAATCGACCATTCCAACATCTAAAGCAGGGGTGCACAACGTTTCCTGGTTGGGGGCCACATTGCCAGACTGAACCAATGACGAGGGCCGAAATTAAAATTTAAAGGTGCATTAACAACTGAAATATTGTACTTATGGCATATTGAACACACATTATATACCATTAATGTCTAGTTACACTTCCAGGACTCCCATCTAATGGGAGTAATACATGAAAAATACATATGAGCAGCCACAAGACATAGGCATACATGTCTGTTACCAAATGGTTGGGGGCCGCACAGAATAGTATCAAGGGCCGCATGTGGCCCCCGGGCCGCAGGTTGTGCACCCCTGATCTAAAGTCATAGATGCACATACAGTAGCTATAGATAGTGAAGAAGGGAATTGTGGAGACATTACATACCATATGTATCTCTGGGGCTGTTTGTGAGGGACTATTTTCTAAGCAGGGAAGAAAGAGGTGAACAAGTAAACTCAGTAAACAGGCCAGTTGGTATCAATTAATAAGTCTCTGTTTAATAAAGTGCAGGATAGGAGTAGTAGTACATCCAACAATAACCATTCACAGTTCTAAGTTCTAAACCACAGTGCAATCCTTTCCCACAAGCAGTGCATGGACAGCAGCAATGATGGAAGTTGTAGTACTCCTTCTCTTTCTCTTTAGTACTCTGTCACTCTGAAGTCTTTCGACAGAACCATAGGCAGGTAATGAAGTACTTGTTAACTGTTTTTGCAATTCCCAAGCTGCAGGATGCATATATAAGATATGGTATGCCAAACTTTTTCCAAGTATGAAAGGGTACATTAGCAATGTTCCCTCTAACAGCAGCAAAGTCTCTCAGCCATAAATTTGCATAGTACATTGCTGACTGACTCCAATGCACTGCATGTAGATTCTGGACATTCTGTTTCCTTCTGTCTAGAGCACTTGATGATGATGATAAAGTAGCTTCCCTGGCTGTAAAAGTCTCAAAGAGGAAAGTAGAACAGACTCCCACTGACTAATCAGGCGACGGACCTAGGTCCATCTCCTGCCAACCTAACAGGATAAGCCAATATTTTAATCTTTAATTGTCCATACAATGCTATAAGGTACACAAATATACCAAATCATAACATTTACCTTTGCACTATAACATTACATCAGTTAATCCTTTGAAGTGACCCTGTTCTGGGGTACTGCAGAGGCAGGTGCTTGATTGTCTCATGTGAGCAAATGCTCACCCACAGAAAGGGAAGAAAGTCCTCGAGAAAAGTAAGTTTAAAAAAGTTTTAAACTCATAGGATAACCCTCCCCATTCTGCTGGACCTGTATTAGGAAGGTGACTTACCTACTTCCCGATCCTGGCTCCCTGCTCCTTCTCCTCCAGGCCTGTGATGCTCCGATGGACTCCAGCAATGTCAACAGCTGGTTTGACATTGCTGCAGCCTGGTTGCTGGCCGCAGAGGTGTCCTTGATCCCCTTGCGTCACATGACCATTTGTCATGACACAATGGGAACCGGACACCGCCGTGGCCAGTGATTGGCTCGGCAATGTCAAACCAGATGTCGACATTGCTGGAGCCCAGTGGAGCATCACAGGCCTGGAGGAGAAGGAGCCAGGAGCTGGTGCCTGGATGCAAGTAAGTCCTCTTCACTTTGCAAGTCCGGCAGAATGGGGGGTCTGCCAAAACACCACATTCTTGAACATTCCCTTTATAGAAGCAGTTTGGCAAATTTTTTCGTGGAAACATAATGCAAACTCCCCAGCAATATTCCACAAGTGTACGTTGTTTCATCCCATTATGATTGCATCCATACATTTGGGACTCTTTCAATATGGGGAGCTGTGTCATGTGAATCCAGCATGACCATCAGTCCATAGCTTGCTCTCTTGTGTAGTCAAGTGGTCCATCTCTCCTGTGTTGCTAACTGACTGTAAATCACAGGATTACATCATCATTTATCAAATCTCTCCTGGCATCTCTCAGAAACCTCATCTCCCAACCAAGCTTCACCATCATTGTTCCTTCCATTAAATTAGTGCTGATGAAGATATCATTATAACTTGTATTGCGCCAACAGATTATCTGATCCATATTTGTCCAATCAAAATAGTTGGTGTGTATATCAAAAGACCTGTCTGTGTATAAGTGTAATATAGCACCTGGGTATGTACACTGGTCCCTCAAATTACAATATTATCTGGCTCCATGATGACCATTGTAAGTTGAAACTATTGTAACTTGAGCCCATAACTCTATGGAAAACAAAAATGGATTCCAAAGCCCCAAAAAGTCACCGCAGAATAAGAAAAAGTGATTCAGGAAAAAAAAAAAAGATAACCAAGACATATGAAGCAAGTCCTTACATAAAACAGACAGAAATAGATGCTGGAAGCTGGAAATGACTTTCTATGGTGAGGGCAGGGGCTTCTTCAGGGTCCTGAATAGAATAAACACGTACCAGAAAAATCGAATGGAGTCCCAGCTCAACTGGTGTCCAAAGGAGCAGCTCATCCTCCATGCATTGATGAAAACACCACTGCTCCCTGCAGTGTATATATATATTAAATAAAAAATCACAAATAGTAGAGAGAGTACCGGTATATTGAACAATAAAATCACATCTGGCATTTGATATAGGTAATCCTAGTTAACCCCTTTCAAAATTGATTCCATGTTAGGTTAACATTCTCGCATTCTTGAAAGACCATGAAAATATGTAGTATGGGTAAAGCTGATATAACTGGGTCCTGCCAAGAAAAAATAACTGAGGTGCAACACTAGTTACATAGAAAAAGCATATCCACAAGCAAACCTTGTGGTTATCATTGTGCACTCAGGTCATATCCTCAGAAATGTCAGATGGTGTTGCCTGGTGCTAGACCTCTTGGCCATATTGAGGTTGGGCTCATCGTTATGGCATAACCTATTAATACAAGGCCCTGTGAAATAATTTTCCCATCCATTGCCAGACCTTACCGATGCGCAGCCATTCTTGGCATCGGATGAGGAAGAGGAGGTGGCAACGGCCGCCACCCAGGGGTCTGACGGTTCCCGCTGTTGCTGCCTACTCTGAGATCTCTAATGTCAGTGATGGTGAAGGTGACGATGATGACATGTCGATGGACATCATGTGGGTGCCCACAAGAGAGGAAGAGGAGGGGAGTTCAGAGGGAGAGACGGATCAGCAGATAGGGAGGAGAAGGAGGCAGAACTCGCAGTGCACAGGAGGCAAAGAGCAGACTGCAAATGTATCTGGAGTGAGCCATCCACCATGCACGGTCACATCTGCCGCTCCCAGGACGCCGGCACATGGCTCCGCAGTGCAGCCTGTGCTGTTAACGCATAAGTCGCGGTAAGCCCAACACTCACCTAGGGACGACCACCTTTAGATGGCACCTGGCCTCCCATCACCGAGCTCAATGGGAGAAACACCGTCAGAACCCACAAAGCCACACTCCCGGTGCTCCACGTCTTGCCTTTTCTACTTCTTCTCCTCTCAATTGTCCTCCACTCCACCCTCCAGTCTTTGCGTTCATCTGGCAAAAGGCAGGCTTCCGTGGCCCAAATATTCTAACGTAAAAAAGTTGATGATGCCAGATAACCCTCTTGCCAAACGGCTGACCGCCAGCTTGTCGGAACTGCTAGCCTGCCAATACTGCCATATAATTTGGTGGAATCGGAGGCCTTTAGAAAATTTGTGCCCATTGGCACACCGCAAGGAAATATTTCTCCCAGAAGGGCATCCCAGAGCTATATGGCAAGTGAATGTATCTCTGGCACACAGTGTTGGTGCCAAGATACATCTGACCACAGACACGTGGTCTAGCAAACACGGGCAGGGAAGGTACATAACTTTTACTGCCCACTGGGTGAACCTACTGACGGCTGTCAAGCATGCAACCCATGGCACCCGTGTGGATTTGGTGTTACCGCCACGGATTGCATGCAGGCCTGCCTCTTCTTCGCCTCCTCCTACTCCATCCTCCGTCTCCTCCTCGGCTGACTCTTCCTTTTCCACTGCTAGCACCTCTTTCACTGCACCCCCCCAGCTCCCCAGAACCTATTCAACATGCCAGGTGAGACGTTGCCATGCTGTTGTGCCTGGAAGCCAAGAGCCACACCGGTCCTGCACTCCTTTCAGCTCTGTGCTCACAGGCCGATCAGTGGCTAACCCTGCTCAATTTGACAGTTGGCAAAGTGGTGTGCAACAACGGTGCCAATCTGCTGAGCGCGCTGAAACAGGGCAAAATGACACACGTGTTGTGCATAGCACACGTCCTGAACTTAGTCGTGCAGCGACTTGTTGCCAAATAATACAGGGTCCAGGACATCTTGCGGCAGGCCAGGAAAATCTCTGGCCATTTTAGAAGATCTTACACGGCCATGGCTCGACTTGCTGACGTTCAGCGGCGACACCACCTGCCCGTCAGACATCTGATTTATGACTGCCCGACGCACTGGAACTCCACCTTGTATATGCTTGATAGGCTGCTCCAGCAGAAATGTGCCGTTAACGACTACCTGTACGAACTCTGCGGCAGGACAGGTTCTGGGGAGCTTGTTTTTTTCCCCCAGCGCCAGTGTCTGCTCATGCGCGACGCATGCAGACTTCTGCGGCCATTTGATGAGATCACCAAACTGGTCAGTCGCAGCCCAGGCGCCATCAGTGACACCTTCTTTCTGGATCGTGCATTGCGTCATGTCATTGATCAAGCCGTTGAGGAGCAGGAGCAGGAAGATGAGGAAGTCGCAATGCTGAATGAATTCCCAGGGGGGCTACTCCATCTGAGACAAGTCAGCAGGAGTCTGAAGACGAGTCAGAGGAAGATGGTGCCTGGGGGGATGAGGAGGAGCAAGAAGAGCAGGCTTTAAACTTTTCTGGGATCCCTGGTGTTGTCCGTGGATGGGGGGAGGAGACCAAGGACAACATTCTCCTGGGCGATGAGCAGGAGCCAGGGCGCTCCGCCGCTTCCAATTTAGTGCAAATGGGGGCCTTCATTCTCCAATGTTTGAAGAGGGACCCCAGTATAAAAAGCATAAAGGGCAAGGACCAGTACTGCGTGGCAACATACTTAGACCCCCGGTACAAACACAAAATGGCGGACATGTTGCCAGCATTACAGAGGGCTGTCAGAATGCAGCATTTCCAGGCCTTGCTTCTAGAGATGCTGCATTCTGCTGTCGCAGATCCCACAGGGAAACAGTTGCGGGTACGAATCCTACAGCGCATGCAAAAAGAAGGCGGTTTGAAGATGTGTTGGTCACTTCGGATATGAGATAATTCTTACAACCAACCCATTGACAGCCACCCTCCGGATCCATCCTCAGGGAATGCCTAGACCGACAGGTATCCGACTACATCGGGTTAACAGCCGATGTGGATGCTCTGAGAAGCGAGGAACCCCTTGACTACTGAGTGTGCAGTGGCCTGCAGTAAAATTGATATCCATTGACCGCCTTATATACCTCCAGCCACATATCACTTGAGGTTTTCTGTCCAGTGAATGAATAATTTTTGGGGTCTGTAATCTAACTGGCCAACAGTAAAATTGTTATACGGTGACCCCTAATGTACCTCCAGCCACATTATCAATTGTTTTTTTCTGTACTGTGAATGAATAATTTTTGGGGGCCTGTAGTTCACTGGCCTGCAGTAAAATTGATATCCATTGACAGTCTAACATAGCTCCAGCCACATAATCACTTGATCTTTTCTGTACGGTGAATGCATAATCTTTGGGGCCTATACTCCACTGGCCTGCATTAAAATTGATATCCTTCGACCGTCTAATATACCTCCAGCCACATAATCACTTGATCTTTTCTGTATAGTGAATGCATAATTTTTGGGGCCTGTAATCTAACTGGCCAACAGTAAAATTGTTATACGGTGACTGCCTAATGTACCTCCAGCTACATTATCAATTGCTCTTTTCTGTACGGTGAATGAATTTTTTGGGGGGCCTGTAGTCCACTGGCCTGCAGTAAAATTGATATCCATTGACCGTCTAATATAGCTCCAGCCACATAATCACTTGATCTTTTCTGTACGGTGAATTCATAATGTTTGGGGCCTGTACTCCACTGGCCTGCATCAAAATTGATATCCAATGACCGTCTAATATAACTCCAGCCACATAATCACTTGATGTTTTCTGTCCGGTGAATGAATAACTTTTGGGGTCTGTAGTCCACTGGCCTGCAGTAAAATTGATATACATCGACCGTCTAATATACCTTCAGCCACATAATCATTTGATCTTTTCTGTATGGTCAATGCATAATTTTTGGGGCCTGTAATCTTACTGGCCAACAGTAAAATTGTTATATGGTGACCGCCTAATGTACCTCCAGACACATTATTAATTGTTCTTTTCTGTACGGTGAATGAATAATTTTTGGGGCCTGTAGTCCCAAAAAGTTGCTAAATCTTATTACATTTTTTATTTTATTTTTAATTTTAGCCTTTTATTTCCTAAATCTTAAAACTGACACAAAAATGTATTATTGCAATGGGTTCCCTATTTTGTGATGATCGTTTTGAAATATAACATGTATAGGTTTGATTGAACGGGGCAACTATGCTGACGGTTTCCATTGTTGACTGCATTTTTTTTTATTTTTTTTTTTATTTATTTTTTTTAACTTAGATTTTTTTATTTTTTTGGCACATAATATGTCCCGCAGGAGGTCATTAAAAGACCTCTTTAGGACACTGACTTTTTTTCCCACTATTTCCACTGTAACTGGGGCATCCACAGGAGCCCCAGCTACAGGGGAAAACAGCCCCCAGTGGGGGCATTACAAACAGTCAGAGCTGATCACGGTCTCCTTAGACCCTGCAGCTCTGCACCTGCCCCTGACACCCCCGTTGGTCATGTGACCTCCAGGACTAACAGAGGAAGCAGTTCCAGAGGAAGCCGCTGCATTTAGAAGTGGCGCTGGATCTGACGAAGTTAGGCCTCTTTCACACGAACGTGTGCTGCCTGTGCTGTGAACTGCAAATTGCGGTCCGCAATGCACGGGCACAGACCGTGGAGTAGCCGCATGCGGATCGCGACCCCATTCACTTTAATGGGGTCCGCAATCCGTCCGTCCTGCAAATAGGACAAGTTCTATCTTTTTGTGGAACGGAAGCACAGAACGGAACCCCACGTAGGCACTCCGTGGTGCTTCCGTTCTGTGGTTCCGTTCTGTTCCGCACCACATCTCCGGATTTGAGGAATGCACATGGACGGTGTCCCGTGTATTGCGGACCCGACGTATGCGGGCCCGCAAAACGGCTGCGGGCAACACACGGCGACTCTTCAGAACTTCGCCGATCCACCGCCAGCAATGGGGCTTTATTAAGACTGGCGTCTAAAACGCCAGTCTTAATAAATATGCCCCAAAGTTTGAGGTTTAATATACAGGCAGAAACCAGACCATTTCTGAAGCAGTTTAAAAAAGTTTATTTATTTATTTTTATCAGTTAAAAAAACTGCTACAAGTCATATACATTTACATAGTAACATAGTAGCATAGTATATAAGGCCGAAAAAAGACATTTGTCCTTCCAGTTCGGCCTGTTATCCTGCAAGTTGATCCAGAGGAAGGCAAAAAAAAAAACCTGTGAGGTAGAAGCCAATTTTCCCCACTTTAGGGGAATAAAAAATTCCTTCCCGACTCCAATCAGGCAATCAGAATAACTCCCTGGATCAACGACCCATCTCTAGTAGCTATAGCCTGTAATATTATTACGCTCCAGAAATACATCCAGGCCCCTCTTGAATTCCTTTATTGTACTCACCATCACCACCTCCTCAGGCAAAGAGTTCCATAGTCTCACTGCTCTTACCGTAAAGAATCCTTTTCTATGTTTGTGTACAAACCTTCTTTCCTCCAGACGCAGAGGATGTCCCCTCGTCACAGTCCTGGGGATAAATAGATGATGGGATAGATCTCTGTACTGACCCCTGATATATTTATACATATTAATTAGATCTCCTCTCAGTCATCTTTTTTCTAAAGTGAATAACCCTAGATTTGATAATCTTTCAGGGTACTGTAGTTGCCCCAATTCCAGTTATTACTTTAGTTGCCCTCCTCTGGACCTTCTCCAGCTCTGCTATGTCTGCCTTGTTTACAGGAGCCCAGAACTGTACACAGTACTCCATGTGTGGTCTAACTAGCGATTTGTAAAGTGGTAGGACTATGTTCTTATCACGGGCATCTATGCCCCTTCTGATGCAATTTATTATCTTATTGGCCTCGGCAGCAGCTGCCTGACACTGTTTTTTGCAGCTTAGTTTGCTATTTATTAAAATTCCTAGATCCTTTTCTATGTCAGTGTTACCGAGTGTTTTATCATTTAGTATGTACGGGTGACTTGCATTATTCCTTCCCATGTGCATAACCTTACATTTGTCAGTGTTAAACCTCATCTGCCACTTATCTGCCCAAGCCTGCAATCTATCCAGATCCCTCTGTAGTAGTATACTGTCCTCTTCAGTGTAAATTACTTTACACAGTTTAGTGTCATCAGCGAAAATTTATACTTTACTATGCAAGCCTTCTACAAGATCATTAATAAATATATTGAAGAGAATAGGGCCCAATACTGACCCCTGAGGTACCCCACTAGTGACAGTGACCCAATCTGAGTGTGTACCGTTAATAACCACCCTCTGTTTTCTATCATTGAGACAGTTACTTACCCACATACAGACGTTTTCTCCCAGTCCGAGCATTCTCATTTTATATACTAACCTTTTATGTGGTACAGTGTCAAATGCTTTGGAGAAGTCCAGATATACGACATCCATTGATTCGCTGCTGTCAAGTCTAGAACTTATCTCCTCATAGAAACTGAATAAATTAGTTTGGCATGACCGATCCCTCACGAAGCCATGCTGATATGGCGTTATTTGCTTATTTCCATTGAGATGCTCTAAGATAGCATCTCTCAGAAAACCTTCAAACAGTTTACCCACAACAAATGTTAAACTTACCGGCCTATAGTTTCCAGGGTCTGTTTTTGGACCCTTTTTGAATATTGGCACCACATTTGCTATGCGCCAATCCTGTGGGACATTCCCTGTCAGTATAGAGCCTGCAAATATCAGAAATAAGGGTCCGGCTATGACATTACTTAATTACCTTAGGATACGGGGGTGTATGCCATCCGGTCATGGCGATTTGTCTATTTTAATCTTTTTAAGTTGCTGATGTACTTCTTCCTGGGTCAGACAGGACACTTTTAATGGGGAATTTATTTGTACATTCTGCATGTCATCTGCATTGAATACATTGGAGAAAAAAATATTTAACAGCTTTGCTTTCCCCTCGTCGCTCTCTGCGACTCCCCCCTCATTACTCTTTAAAGGGCCGACACCTTCAGATTTATACTTTTTAACATTTATATAATTGAAGAACATTTTAGGGTTAGTTTTACTCTCTTTGGCAATTAATCTCTCGGTCTCTAGTTTGGCCGCTTTTATTTGTTTTTTACATGTTCTATTTTTTTCCTTATAGTTTTTCAGTGCTTCCGTGCTACCCTCCTGTTTTAGTGATTTATATGCTTTCTTTTTGTCATTTATTGTTTTCTTTACAGTTCCATTTATCTACATTGGTTTCTTTTTGTTCCTTAACCTTTTCTTCCCATACGGTATGTACCTCCCACAATGAGATTTTAGGATGTTTTTAAAGATATCCCATTTTGTGGCTGTATTTTTATTTTTGAGGACTTTGTCCCAGTTAGTTAGGCCTATGGCCTCTGTTAGTTGGCTAAATTTAGCTTTTTTTGAAGTTTGGTATTTTTGTTCCTCTCTGTAGAAACACTCTTTTGAATGATAATTGGAAGGTTATTACCTTATGGTCACTATTTCCCAGGTGTCCACCAACCTGCACGTCTGTTGTTCTGTCAGGCCTATTGGTTAATACTAAGTCCAGTATGGCCGACCCTCTAGTCGGGTCCTGAACCAGTTGGGAGAGGTAATTGTCTTTGGTTATTGCCAAGAACCTGTTTCCCTTATGAGATATGCAAGTTTCAGTTTCCCAGTCTATATCTGGGTAGTTGAAGTCCCCCATAATAACCACCTCATTATGATTTGCCGCCTTGTCTATCTCGTTTAGTAGTAGATTTTCTGTGGACTCTGGTATATTAGGTGGTTTATAGTAAACTCCTATTAGTAATTTATTATTGTTTTTAGCTCCATGTATCTCTACCCACAGTGACTCCACATGTTCATGTCCCTCACTTATATATTCCCGGAGTGTGGGCTTTAGACAGGACTTTACATAAAGGCAAACCCCTCCCCCTCTCTGGTTTTGGCGATCATTTCTAAACAGACTGTAGCCTTGTACATTAACTGCCCAGTCATAGCTATCATCCAGCCATGTCTCAGTTATTCCCACTATGTCATAGTCCTCCTCACACATCACTAATTCCAGCTCCCCAGTTTTATTAGTCAGGCTTCTGGCATTAGTATACATACATTTGAGAGGTTTATGTATATTTTTTACCTTACACCTTTCCTTCTGAACTGTTCTAGTCCCTCCTTCCATTCCTCCCCCAGTCCCACTACCTTGCCCCCGGTCTCTATCTGCCCTATCTTCCCCTCCTATAATGTAATTTCCCTCCCCAGTCCCTAGTTTAAACACTCCTCCAACCTTCTAGCCATTTTTCTCCCCAACACAGCTGCCCCTTCCCCATTGAGGTGCAGCCCGTCCCTACGATAGAGCCTGTAGCCAATAGAGAAGTCGGCCCAGTTCTCCAGGAACCCAAACCCCTCCTTCCTACACTAGTTCTTGAGCCACTTGTTAATCTCCCTAATCTCCCACTGCCTTTCTTGTGTGGCTCGTGGTACAGGCAGTATTTCGGAAAATACTACCTTTGAGGTCCTTGCCCTAAGCTTTTGACCTAAATCCCTGAAATCATTTTTAAGGACTCTCCACCTACCTCTAACTTTGTCATTGGTTCCAATATGGACCATGACCGCTGGATCTTCTCCAGCCCCTCCCAGTAATCTGTCAACCCGATCCCCGATGTGTCGAACTGTAGCGCCAGGAAGACAGCACACTGTTCGGTGATCACGGTCTTTGTGACAGATTTCCCTATCTGTTCCCCTAATAATGGAGTCTCCCACTACCAGCACCTGTCTGGCCTGCCCTGCTCTACTGGTTCCCTGCTTACTGGAGCTGACATTCCCCTGACTGGCAGAGGAAGTGTCCAGCTGCAGCAGTGCCATCCCTGGACTGACATCCCCCTCATCTGCCAAACGTGCAAACATGTTGGGGTGTTTCAGATCAGGGCTAGCCTCCCTGGCACTCTTCCCTCTACCCCGCTTTCTAACTGTTACCCAGCTAGCTACCTCACTTTCCTCAGCCTCCCCTCTGTCACCCTCCCCCTCATCTACCCCAAAGAGTGCTTGCTCGGTGAGAAGCAAACTCTTTTGCAAATTGTCAATGCCTCTCAGTGTTGCAACTTTCCCGTTTAGAGACTCGATTTGCGATTCCAAACGGGTAATTTGCTCACGTCTTGAACAAAGATATACACCCTCGAACGGCTGTTCCAGGACTGCATACATCATGCCAGATGTGCACTGGACTGAGTTGTCAATTGTGCAACACATACTAAATGGGGATTACAACAGTAAAAAAGTAAAACAGTAAATAAGCCCACTTAGTAGAGCAAGCCTCAGGAAGAGAAAGCTCTAGAGAGTCTAGTGGTTAAAATTTATAGCACCTGGTTGCCCAGGCCACTCCCCTTAATCAAGCAGAGAAAAAAAAATGGGTTTAAATGGCAACACCCAGCAGAGGAAAAAAAAAGGTTTTAAATGGCAGTACTAAAATGCAAAAACTTAACTTTCAAGGATCTCTGCTTCAAACCACACTCAGCCACCTGCAATCACTCCCACAAAATCACACTCAGCACTAGAACCCCTTTTTTTAACTCCACTTAATAAGAAGCCCACTTAGTAGAGCAAGCCTCAGTATATTAACATGTTTAATTAATATACCCCCTCCAACAACCCCCCACATAGAAAATGTATTAATGGACATTTACTTTCAAGATCAAAAAGAGGGTCATTTAAGGCGCAAAGAGAAACAGAAGCACTTGAGTCAAGAACAGGAACACTAAGGCTACTTTCACACTTGCGGCAGAGGATTCCGGCAGGCAGTTCCGTTGCCGGAACTGGCTGCCGGATCCGTCAAAACGTACGCAAACTGATGGCATTTCTCAGACGGATTTGTGATCCGTCTGACAAATGCATTGAAATGCCGGATCCGTCCCTCCGGTGTCATCTGGTAAAACAGATCCGGCATTTATTTTTTTCACATTTTTTGCGTTCTGAGCATGCGCAGACCGCAAAAACTGATCAATTTAGCCGGAAAACTCGGGCCGGATCCGGCATTAATGCATTTCAATGGGAAAAAATGCTGGATCCGGCATTCCGGCAAGAGTTCCGGAGATTTGGTCCTGAAAAGTCAAAAAGACTGAACTGAAGACATCCTGATTAGAGATGAGCGAACTTCTGTTTTAAGTTCGGCGTCTAAAGTTCGGCTTCCGGTTAGCGGAGGATCCCGATATGGATTCCGAATTCCGTTGTGGTCCGTGGTAGCGGAATCAATCATGGCCATTATTGATTCCGCTACCACGGACCACAACGGAATTCGGAATCCATATCGGGATCGTCCGCTAACCGGTAGCCGAACTTTAGACGCCGAACTTAAAACAGAAGTTTTCTCATCTCTAATCCTGATGCATCCTGAACGGATTGCTCTCCATTCAGAATGCATTAGGATAAAACTGATCAGTTCTTTTCCGGTATTGAGCCCCTAGGACGGAACTCTATGCCGGAAAAGAAAAACGCTAGTGTGAAAATACCCTTAGGAGGCATGCAAATATGCTGTAAGTGAATATACCATACAATACACACAAAACATATTCCTCAGCCAAGGTATGTTCTGCACATTTAGCTACATTCTGTCTGGTAACCAGCAGAGAGCAGGCAAGTTTTACAAAGTTTTGATTTTTTTTTTTTCCAGTATTTCTTGAAACTTGATCCTTCAGAAGGTTCTCTTCATGCTTTGGAAAATACAAATCAGCAGTCCACATTCCTAGCAGCCTTTTTTACATCATCCTTTTACTGACAGCAAGCTGGGACTTTGCTCTTTATACATACCGTCTTGGGGTTAAGACTCCTTTGGGGGACCCCAGGTTACTTTGGAAAATGAAGTTCTGGGCAATTTTTACCCTGATTCTTGTCCATGAAGTTCTACAAAATGGTGAGTTATTTTACTGGCTCTCATAGTGTCAGGTCCCGAAGCACCTTGTAGCCAAGCTGTGCAGTCCTGAGGAGCTCCCAACCCCTGGGACTGAAGGAACTGCTTTCAGATATTAGAAAGCAAAGATATACATGTATGAAATGACTGGTGTTACTTATTTTCTGGAATCTCAGCTGCTGACTTGTCTATGTGTATACGGGATACTGATCACATATGGACAGATTTTTTTAATATTTGCTGTGACATAGCCATATGAAGTGCATGTTCTTGATATTCAGAAACCGTTTGATGTATTTAATTTTTTTTCTGAGATGTTAAATACTGGATCTTTTCGGACAGGAAAAAACCATATCAGTCCACCTGTCACTCGGTGTGTGCGCTTTTCTATCAGGTTATTTACCGCCTTGTATTAGGGGATATTACCTGCACCAGGCTACTACACCACTTCTACATCAGAAAAAACAGAGGCAGGAAATATCATTAGATCTGCTCATGTGGAGATTTAATTTCATATATATTTTTTTGCGCTGTGTTATTCCTATTGAGGTCCATGGAGACAAACTGAGATGAAAATGGCATACACGTTATACCGTTTAAAAAGCCATTTACTACAATTTAACATCTGTCCACTGCATTAAAATACCGCAAGGGCCAAATGCACAATGGTATGTCTAGGGGGATGATTACTATAATACAATGACCTCTGTGAGTCTTATGCTATATAATTACTTATTGTTATGAACTATTAAAAAAACACTGGTTGAAATTAAAGGGTTTTTCCGAAATCAGAAAGGATTTCGCTAAGATGAAAAAATTTCATGAAAGGCCCCTCACTCACCTGATAAAAACCCTGTCGCACCAGCGCTACTGACCCTGATGGTCTTTTTTACTGTACTGCAGGGAGGCTGTGCCCATCTGCCCACATGACCGCTGCAGCCAATTGCTTGCCTCATTGGTCTCATACTGTACACAAGTGAGGCCTCTGACTGTCTGCAGCAGTTTCGAGGGTAGACAGGCTGCAGCACAATACAAAAAGACCGGTGGGGAGGATAGGACAATGGCAAAACCAATTGTTCTCATTACAGCCATTGCAAGGTTTTATTATGGCTGTCACTCAGCTTTCCCATGCTCCTGAATGACAAAACTTTACAGTCAATACAATGATATATTTCCTGTTTCATCACATATCTGTCAATTTGTTAAGTCTCTTGAAGAACTGGGTGACAACTCTTGTGGGGGTTCTAATGTTCCCATTAGCTGTCACCTACCTTTCGTGTGCACAGATATAACGGTCTTTAAGGGCCTATTTACCATTTGCCCAGAAACGGTGAGTTAATGTTCTGCATTAAAGATCATTTCCTCCAATGAATGAGCGTTTTGTACTTCATCGTAGGATCTGCGACATCTTTCCATGAGCCTATTATGGCAAACAAGTAAAGTTCATTTCTGATAATCAGCCAACATTTGCCCCGTGTAAACCCTTTATTACTTTGCAAATTATTACACTATAATTACATTGCGGTCAGATATTTATTATCCGTAATTTGGACAACCCCCTTCACTTTGCAGGTCCTCTTGTCAGCCTGTTTGGTAGGTAGGCTCCTTTGATCAGCTTTTAGCCCTGAAGTGGCACAGCATGATATCAATAGTGCATGATGTCCATTATGTCCATCTGGCATCGTGGGGCAGAGTTTAGCTCTCACATTGAAGACCACTGCTTGACAGCAGGACACTCTAAAATCAAGGTCATGGTCCACCACATCCTCTGTATAAACACATACACCCCTGCAGGATCCTGTGAATTATGCCTGGGTTAGTATTTATACAGGCTCGAGATATGGTTTAATTTTCCTGGTCTTGATGTTAGCACAGTGCTACCCATGAGCTTGATTTTCTTTTTTTCAAAAATCTTTAGAGGTAGACAAGTGGACAAAATTGTTAGTACCCTTCCATTAAAAAAAGTAAAAACCACAATGATCACTGAAATAACTTGAAACTGACAAAAGTAATAATAGATTTTAAAAAATGCTGAAAACAAGCTAATAAAAGTCACACATTGTTTTTGAATTGTGGCTCAAAAAGATCATAAAAAATAAAAAAATAAACTAATGAAACTGGCCTGGACAAAAATGATGGCACCTCTAGAAAAGATTGAAAAGAATTTGACAATAGGGAAATGTTAGCATCACAGGTGTATTCAGACTTGTAATCATTCTGCCTTTTTCAAGTGCTGTGTGCTGCCATGGTGTGTACCTCACTGAACATGGACCAAAGAAAGAGTTCTCTCAGGAAATTATAAAGAAAATTATAGACAAACATGTTAAAGGCTATAAAACCATCCCCAAAATAACTTGATGTTCCAGTTACTACAGTTGCCCATATTATTTAGACATTTATGGTCTATGATACTATAGACAAGTTCCCTGGATGTGGCTGCAAGTGGAAAATTGATGACAAATTGAAGAGACAGATAATAATAATGGTAACCAAAGAGCCCAGAGCAACTTCCAAAGAGATTAGAAGTGAACTCCAAGGTCAAGGTACATCAGTGTCAGATTGCACCATCTGTCTCTCTCTGCACCTTAAGTGAACCTAAAGAAAGACAACCGAGAAGAAAACCAGTGTTGAAAGCAAATAATAAAAAGTGAGATTGGAATTTGCAAAAATGCATATTGACAAGCCACAAAGCTTCTGGGAGAATGTCCTTTGGACAGAAATGTGCTGCCCAGTGTCAAAAAGCTTGGTCTCAGTCGCAGGTCATGGGTCCTCCAACAGGATAATGACCCAAAACACACAGCTAAAAACATCCAAGAATGGTTAAGAGCAAAGCACTGGAATATTTTGAAGTGGCCTTCTATGAGCCCTGATGTAAATCCTATTGAACATCTGTTGAAGGAGCTGAAACATGTAGTCTGGAGAATGCACCCTTCAAACCAAGACAGCTGGAGCAGTACGCTCATGAAGAGTGGAGGCCAGAATACCTGTTGGCAGGGGCAGAAGTCTCACTGAAAGTTACACAAAACAGGTGATTGCCTCAAAAGGTTGTGCAACAAAATATTAAGTTAAGGGTACCGTCAGTTTTATCCAGGCCAGTTTAATTGGTTTGTTTTATAAATTATTCTGTTGAACCAGAATTGAAAAGCAATGTCTGATTTTCATTAACTGATTTTTAGAACATTTTTATTTCAGTGACCATTGTGTTTTTTTTCCCTTTAACGTAGGGGTACTAACAACTTTGTCCACTTTGTTCACAGTTCAGTTAGAATATAAGATTCTTGCCTTATAAATATTCACTAATCCATTAATCTTTGACGTTATGAATATTCACTGGTCCAGTAATTTGTGCGAGATAGACTTGTACACGTCTACATCTTTGTTTTCATTAGATGCTATGTGTCTATGAGCATGAGCGTGTGCAGTGATTTGCTACAACTTACTCCTGGATTGTAATTTTATTGTTGTTGGACTTCAAAAAAGTTGAACTCAGTTTTATCCCTTGTGCTGGACCAGTTCTTCTTCATAGCTGAGTCGGAGGCCAGTCACAAGATTTTAAATATATGTGAGTGGTGGTGAGCTGGATTTTCTTTCTATTTCTAAAATTCTAACTGCCTAGTTTGCAGGAACTGCTGTGTGCCAAAACCAAGCAGCACCAAAACACTGCAGTTTTTATACCATGTATAGTGGTTGTGTCTGCTTATTACATAACAAGTGAGTGAATGGAAACGGTGCTGCAGTAACCAGGCGCGGCCACTATACAGTATATGGCGGTGTGCTGTTCTGGTGCCTAATTCCGGCGCACACCAACTGTTGCAAACATGTAATTGGTGAGGTGCCAGAATCTGGTATTGATTACCTATCTATATTGTTAAAAGGTGGATATTTAAATGAAGCTTAGTCATTTGAGACAGGCTTGTTAACAGAAAAATATTGCAGAAAAAGCTCCAGGCTGACCACTACTTAGTAAGGCCACTTTCACACTTGCGTTTTTGCTGGATCTGGCAGTGTTCAGCAAAAACGTTTCCGTTACTGATAATGCAACCATCTGCATCCGTTATGAACGGATCCGGTTGTATTATCTTTACCATAGCCAAGATGGATCCATCATGAACACCATTGAAAGTCATTGGGGGACGGATCCGTTTTCTATAGTGTCGTTTTGCTCTGCATCCCATAACGGAAAGAAAACTGAAGCTTGCTACGGTTTGCTCCCTGGTATAGGAATGTAACCAAACAGAACGGAATGCTTTTTGGTGCATTCCATTTTGTTCAGTTACGTTTTGTCCAGTAAGAAGCGTTTTTCTCTGGTATTAAGATCCTATGATCCTATGAAAGAGAAACGCTAGTGGGAAAGTATCCTAAGGCGTTCTTAAATTTGAGTCTTTGTTCAAGATTGAATTGTAATATTTCTCTCTCACTGCCATACTAACTAGATTTTTGTGAATTTGTTTTATACACCAATAGTTTATGGATCTGCAGTGAGATACAAATAATTATAGAGTAACAGCTTTATTAGGTTTTATTAATGTGTAGAAAGCGTGCCGAATATGGCACCACCCGATATGTGCTCAAAAAATGATATATGGGCGCACGGCAGGGCTCTAGAGTCAAACAGCAAAATATGGATTTTGCTGACCTGAATTGGCAGACATTGATTTTAGGTGCTATGTCGCACTTAAAAAATTCCTGAGGTCCCCAGAAATAAAAAATAAAAAAAAAGTGACCCCATTTTGGAAAGTGCACCCCATACGAACATTTTAAGTGGTGGGAAGGGTACTTTTCAGCAAACAGGTGTCTCACAGAACACAGAAACACTTGTTAAAGGATTTCAAAGCACACATCTGTGAAAATTAAAAATTACTAGCAGACCCCAATTCTTCACTTTCACAAGGGGTTAAAGGAGAATATGCACCCCAGTATGTATTCCCCATTTTTTCCTGATTCAGGAAACACCCCATATGTGCTTGTAGTCTGCTGTATGGGCGTACAGCAGGGAAACAGCAAAATATGGATTTTACTGGCAGGACTGAATTGGCAGACATGGATTTTAGGTGCCATGTCGCATTAAAAAAATTCCTGAGGTCCCCAGAAATTAAAAACCCCAAGAAGTGACCCCACTTTGGAAAGAGCACCACCGTACGAACATTTTAAGTGGTGGAAAGGGTACTTTTGACCTAATAGGTGTTTCACAGAAATGAATATGTAGTGGTTGGTGAAAAGTGGATCTGTAAGCTATATGGACTAAATCAGAGATATACGGTGGTAAAACTACAGGGTACATCAAGGATGAAATTAAATTAATACTCCATGGATGAGTGGTAGATTTTAAAACACTCCTGCCACAGGCCAGGTTTTTCAGGGCAGGTTTCGCAGTGGTAAATGGTGTCTTTCCTTATCTCCCTTCTAGAACACACCCTGCATCTTTTTTGGGTCCTTCCCTTCCTTGCTGTCTGAGGGACTTGACCTGTAAAATGTTGCCCTGGTACAAAACGGGCACCATGACTCCTTGAAGTACTGGGACCCTCCCCGGGCTGGCTTTGAAAAATTAGGGCCTTGATAACGACCTCTTGTAACTGAAGGAAAGTTCCTGTGTGGCCTGCAGATTGAAATAGCACGTACGCATTGCACATTTCCATTCCATCTGTACAATGTGTACGGCCAGCTTTTTGTACTACACTTTCGTTTTTCTGTGTAGGGCTTCAAAAGTTGATCTGAAAGATCCACCCCTCTCATGTGCCTGTTGTAGTCCAGGATACAAACTGGTTTGGGGACAGTGGTAGGTGTACCTCATACAGGAGCAGGGGAGCTGGTGTTAGTGTAAATGGTGGCCAGTACAAAGACGTCCCTCCTGTCCTTGTACTTAACCACCAGCATGTTCTCATGGAGGAGAGCCCTACTTTCACCCATTCTCAGTGGTTGCCCTTCCAAGGATCTAGGGAGGACCCTCTGATTTTTGCGCACTGTGCCGCAAGCCATAGTACCTCTGGCAGTTATAGACATGAATAGCGGTATGCTGGTATAATAGTTATCCACATAGAGGAGGTAACCCTTATCCAGCAGTGGGTGCAGTAAGTCCCACACTATCTTCCCACTAACTCCTAGAACGGGGGGGCATTCTGGGGGCTCTATCCGGGAATCTTTTCCTTCGTAAATGCAGAACTTGTGGGTGTACCCGGAGCTACTCTCACAAAGTTTGTAAATCTTAATGCCATACCTTGCCCGTTTGCTAGGCAGGTACTGGCGGAATCTAATCCTCCCTTTGAAAAGTAGAAGGGACTCATCTACACAGACATTTTTATCAGGGCTGTACACCTCAGCAAACTTGGTGGTAAAGTGGTCAATGACCGGCCTAACCTTGAACAGACGGTCAAATGTTGGGTCGTTTTGAGGTGGGCATTGTGCATTGACGTTGTAGTGTAGGAATTTCCGAATTGACTCAAATCACTTCCGGGTCATGGTGTTACTGTAAATTGGAGGCTGGTAGAAAATGTCCGAACTCCAATATTGTCTAACGTTTTTTTTTTTTACAACGCCCATATGCAGCACGAGTCCCCAAAACGTTATCATCTCTGCTGCACTTACTGGGGTCCAACCTAGGGGTCTAGTGTATGCCGATGTAGGGTTCTGAGCAATGAATTGTTGGGCATATAAATTGGTTTGGGCCACCATTAAATTAACAAAATCTTCAGAGAAGAAGATTTTGAAAAAATCTAGTTCATTGAAGCCCGCATAGTCTATCTGTATTCCGGAACTGCCCTCAAAATCCGGAATTTGGGGCTGATAATCGTCAGGGGGTGGGGTCCATATATACTAACTCTGGGGGCCTGTCTCAGCTCTTGTTCTGGGGCACCTTCTAGAGGGTCCCTCATCAGCGGATAATGATGATTAGGGTATAGTCAAGTGTCATCCTCCTCTCCCTCACCCATCGGAGGCAAGCATGGCATATGCCTTTTCAGCTGAGTATACTCGTCGGGACGGACAAGTATATTTTATTGGGGTGTGACATGTGGAAACCTTTATTTAGTGTGAGGGGTGTGTATGTTGTGTTTTCACACGTGAAGGGGCTTGTTATAAATTTGAAATACAGATAAAAGGAGAGAAAAAAAAGTAAAAATAAAAAAAAGGTGCAGGACGCACGCACACAAATATTATGTGCGTGCAAAAATCTTCACTAACACTACCTAACTAAAATCGATTTCTATATATATGTACCATATTTTTCGCCCTATAAGACACCCCTAGTTTTTAGATTAGGACAATAAGAAAAAAATATTTTTCATTAGACCTCAGGTCATACCAGCAATCAGACCCCCAATGTTAATCAGACCTCAGATCACAGCTCCATCAGATCCCCAATGTTAATAAGACCCCAATAAGACCTCAGATCAGACCCACAATCAGACCTCAGCTCACACCCAAAAGTGAATGACCCCCAATCAGACCTCAGCTATGAGCCCCAATATAAATAAGACTCTATTCAGACCTCAGATCAGACCCCCAGTCTCAAATCAGCCCCCATGCCTCATTTGATCAGGCCCCAGTCTCATATTAGCCCCCATGCCTCTTGGCTAGCCCTAGTCTCATATCAGCCCCCATTGCCTCTTTATCAGCCCTCATTGCCTCTTTATCAGCCCCATTGCCTCTTTATCTGCCCATTGCCTCTTTATCAGCCCAATTGCCTGTTTATCAGCCCCCATTGCCTCTTTATCAGCCCCCGTTGCCTCTTTATCAGCCCCATTGCCTCTTTATCAGCCCAATTGCCTCTTTATCAGCCCAATTGCCTGTTTATCAGCCCCCATTGCCTCTTTATCAGCCCCCATTGCCTCTTTATCAGCCCCATTGCCTCTTTATCAGCCCCATTGCCTCTTTATCAGCCCCATTGCCTCTTTATCAGCCCCAATTGCCTTTTTATAAGCCCCCATTACCTCTTTATCAGCCCCATTGCCTCTTTATAAGCCCCGATTGCCTCTTTATAAGCCCCATTGCCTAACTAACTAACTACACGAAATAATAAATCTGCACAGTAAACTGAGCAGACCATAGCGCTGTAGCGCTGCCATTGCCTGGAGAGTTGTTCCAGCCAATCGCAGTGCTGGCAGGGGACGCCAAACACTGCAGTCCCCTGCCTGACCTCAGAGGAGACAGGCGCATGACCCCATCCCCCCCCCCCTTCCCCCCTGACCCGACCCGCAGCTTCCTTCTGCTTCCAGCGCTGCAATGTGCTGGTCTTCATTGACTGGCCAATCGTAGCACTTGGAGCTGCAGGGGGCGGGAATACATCATGCTGCCCTTACCCGGCATGGATGCCTGCCGGTAAGGGCAGCCATGGTGCCCCTATTCCCCCACGATTCACTCCCAGCACCTGGCGGACCTTGCGCCAGGCCTTGCGCTGGTCCTTAAGTCCAATTGTTGCTTCGGTATCTGGCTGAAACTTGGGTGAAGGAAGAGAATCCATTCTCCAGGAACACGTCATTCATATAGAGTATAGAAGCTGCCAGAGAAAAAGCAACTGTGCCAGGAGTCTAACCCTGTGAGAAAGCAGGAAAGATTTCTACAGACTGTTTAGGACCAGTGTGTATTCAGGGACAGTAAAGATAACACTGACTTTCCTGCATGTGGAACGGGTTTAGCTTCCGTCGCCTACTACATTTTTAAGAGACTTGCATGCCTGTGGTTAATTTGGAAAAATTGCAAAGTGTTTGCAGTGAGACTCAGGGACTACTACTGCCACCATTTCCAATGTCTATACACAGCCAGGGGGAAAAGTAAGCTTTTTGTTATACCTCTGAACCATGCCTATTGCTATCTGTACTACAACTGTCATCATCCTCAGTAAAGAGAATGCTCTTTCTTACCACTAAACTGGGCCTGGTCTTTCCCTCTATCTTTTTGCCAGCCCTGCACCCGCCCCCCTAAATGCACCCTGCCAACCATACACCCTCAAGGGCACCCCAACTACCACCAGGTGAGAGTCCACAAAAGGCTCAGGGTGTGCAGTCTCCATTCACTGCTGCTCAGCCTTTAAGAAGGACCAGAGTGAGGACACACACTGTGAATCACTGCTACTCCACCACCACCACCACCACTCCCATTCTCCTCCCAGCACTCCCCCTGTGGGCCACTGCACAGCCACCTTCTAGCCATTTGTAAATCAGGTGCCTTTTGATGAGGCAGAAGGGCCTTTGGCCCCCCTTATGTACCGGGACCTAAAGGGATTTGGTTATCAAACTTTAACCTCAACCGTTTTTTCCCTATGGCTGCCCTGATTTGCTACCTAAACCACTCTTGCCTGTAAAGGTAATGTATGCAGATATATTACAGAACTGCTGAGAATGACATTTCCAAAATACTGTACAGGGTTTCAGTGGCAAAGTGGAGCATCACTGTAAAGCAGTTGTCCATAGAGGACTAACCCCTTTCAAAATCTCAAAAGAAGGGGAAGCTTATGCTATCTTTACAAGAGGTATTACATGGCACCCCTTCAGAGTGTTTTTTGAATCCTATTTCTCTTGGTGCATAGTTTAGTATTTTTCGTTTTTTCCATGGTTAGACTTTTGATGTATTAATAACTTACATATTATAAGCTTACTTTCAGACTTTAAGGATTTGGCTTTAGATGGATCATGAAACAAAAGAAATGTTAAAAAATGATGCTGTTACTTTTTGAGCGCTTGTTGCCGCAATACATTGGAACAATAACACGTGCACTTTTTCCCTCCTGCATCTGCCTTATAGAGGCAGATATATCTCCACCTAGTCATCATATGATTGATTATATTTTATATAACTAATCAATACATTGGAACATTCTCCAGGACATGAAAATCTATCTTTCTGACCATTATGATGTTTTCAACATATAGCTTTATGAAACCCAGCCTTAAAGGGAACCTGTCACCGGTATTTTGTGTATAGAGCTGAGGACATGGGTTGCTAGATGGCCGCTATCACATCCGCCCTACCCAGTCCCCATAGCTCTGTGTGCTTTTATTGTGTGAAAAAAAAGATTTGATACATATGCAAATTACCCTGAGATGAGCCCTGTACGTGACTCATTTCAGGGACAGGACTCATCTCAGGGTAATTTGCATATGTATAAAATCGTTTTTTTTACACAATAAAGCACACAGAGCTATGGGGACTGGGTATTACGGATGTGGTAGCGGCCATCTAGCAACTCATGTCCTCAGCTCTATACCCAAAATCCCGGTGACAAGTTCCCTTTAAGGCCTCTTTCACACTACCGTTTATTTTTTTTCTGTTTTACGGGCCGTTTTTTTTGCGTTCCGTATACGGTCCGTATACGGAACCATTCATTTCAATGGTTCCGCAAAAAAAACTGAATGTACTCCGTATGCATTCCGTTTCCGTATTTCCGTTTTTCCGTTCCGTTGAAAGATAGAACATGTCCTATTATTGCCCGCAATGCATCCGTATTTCTTCCGTATCCGTTCCGTTTTTGCGGAACCATCTATTGAAAATGTTATGCCCAGCCCAATTTTTCTATGTAATTACTGTATACTGTATATGCCATACGGAAAAACGGAACGGAAACGGAAACACAACAGAAACCAAAAATCTGAACAACGGATCCGTGAAAAACGAACCGCAAAACACTGAAATAGCCATACGGTAGTGTGAAAGAGGCCTAACAATGTGGTTTTCATTGCACTCTATGCATTTGTATCAGACCGGGTGGGAGGCGTGAGGGGAGAGAGAATGGTGGTAGTATGAGGATGGTGGTATTACTCATGGTGGCGGCTGTCCTGCTCCAGCTCCTCTTTTGGGCCGTGTACCTGAAGGTCATATTTCCTTGGGACACACCGTGGTTGGGGTGTGCTGCCTGTTGGAATGTGCGGTGCTCTTGATGTTGATAGTGAGGTGCAAGTCAGGAAACAGTCTTTACTAATGATTCATAAAATAGATGCACAGTCATTGTTACAAACATGGCTGAGGCTGAATTAAATAGTTAACTCCAGGAGCTCCCTGAGAGATGCACTTTCAAATAAACTGTTCTATACTTCCCAATTCAGCCAAGGGGTGCAGCACAAGTTCAATTATCCGTCTGCATTTCTTACAGAAGCCAAGATACGAACAGTGCCTAGAAACCTTTACAATATGCCGTGCCTGAATGAGTGCTGCAATTCTGGGTATTGTAGTGTCCCACTGGGCAAAGGTGGACACTACACAAGGGTCAATTGGTGTGCGCGTTACTCCTACTCACAAGGAACAGAAATGTTATATTTAAGTGTGCATTCAATGTATTTTCTAATGTGTTTTTATATGCAATGTTCCCCTGTATGATGCAATAGCAGGCCTAGTTGGGTGTAGTTAGACATCCCATACACTAGAGGGAGATAGGGAGCCCCTAGTATAAAGGTCCAGGCCCAGACAGGGAGAGGGAGTTCAGAGTCAGGAGTCTGCAGAGACAAGTTAGAAGGCACCAGCCAGTGATATGCTGAGGGCCTCCTCGTGACATGCAGCTAGACAGCCCAGGCTTCTAGTTGTTACCAGGGGGCTAGTAGAGGGATCCTAGCCTACCTGCGGATCAAGTGAGCCTCAGTTAGCTCAGAAGATTACCCCAGTAGTAGGAATGGACCTCCTGGGAGAAACCTGCAGCTTCCCAACCAAGCAAGGATAATACAAGTCAGATAAGTAACCTGATGGGCAGAGGATCTATAAAGTAAAGAGCAAGGGTCAATACTGGAGAGAGAATTTATATACCAAGGATTAAAGCCAGCATTTAGGCATCCGGGCCTTGGGATCCAGCCAGCTAGAATAGCTGAAGGGGATAGAGCAGCATTGCACTGCAAAGCATTAACCGTTGTGTCCTCCAAGTATCTTGCATGATTACTACCTGCCACCATCTAAAGTCTACCTGCTTGTGAAGTATTGTTCAAGGGACTGCATTATCATCACTATCAACTGTAACTGTATGTACAAAGTTGGACTGTGTTCACCAAGTAAAGAAACGTTTGGTTTATCCACTGAGTACTCAGTTATTCCTCCTATAAATCGGTGTGCCACCGTAATTGGCACTGGCGTCACGAATCCAAAAGGGACCTTGCCCCAGGCACTTAAAATACCTGTAACATCCAGGGCACTGGTCCCCACATACCGAGTGTGCCCCAGAGGAACTGTGTCTACCTCTCTTTCACTGCCGCATGCCTGCCCAGGGTTCTCCAAATACAGTGAGCAACCCTCGATTGCCCATAACCGTGATCTCACTTCGCTATACCCTGCAGGTCTGGCGTGCTGCATAAATTGGCGTCACGAACAGGATAACGGACATTCCTGCGCCATTGCGGATATAAAACTGTGTGCTAAAAATTGCCTTAAAGTGACCAAGCCCTATTACTTTATTAAAAATTGCTGGGCCAAAGAACTGTCATAATTAGCGGTGTGAAGATAGTGTTTTCTGGACTGTGCGCTGCTTGTTTAAGCCACCGCTTGCTGTCAGTGAATAGACAGCGTTTTGCTAAAGATGGCCGCTGAGCTTGCTTGAATTTACTGCTGCGTCATCTTCATCCTAAAATTGGCGGTAAAAGTTGACGCCTTTTTGCTGAAAAGAGCGGGAAAAGGCTATCTGTCGGCGCCACCGCCCTGTCTGGACATTTGCATGTCTGCAGAAATGGACTCCGCCTCCCCCATACTGGAGTACCTGGGGGGCGGCCTCCCAGTGCAATGGGAGGATCTGTCTGAACTTATTGGCGCCACCCTGTCGCTCTCCAGAGAAGGATCGAGCATGTTGCAGAGTGAAGACTGCTCTGCTGGGATGTCTGCGCCTGATTTGTTAAAAATGGACGATGTTGGTGTAGAGCCAGAGGACGCTCCACCGGCCTACTCTCCGGGACCGGAGAAGCCCGCCTGCCCGCCACTGAGGACGCAACCGGAGAACTATTATGGCTCCTGGAGGGACTTCTTTCAGCCCTCGTTCAAGTGGTCAGCGTTGATGGCAGAGATCCGGGAGGCCGCCATAAAGAAAAATACCAAGACGAAGATATTCTACGAGGAACTGGCAAAGACCGTTCACGAGCGCCACACTGACACCCAACCCCGCCTGGAAAGGAGAAAGGGGTTGGTTGTGGCTTTTGACAAGAACCGTGGCTACGGTTTCATACAGGACTATACCACCGGCAGAGACTTATACGTGAACCGGAGATCCGTCAAGCGGAGTTACCTCTCCGAGTATATGCATAACCTCCGCGAGGGAGAGGAAGTGGAATTCACCCCTGCCGAGGGCCTGCGAGGTCCATATGCTACTGCCGTGACCCGTCCCAAGAAAGAATCGGAGGACTGGGAGGCAGATGAGGACTACTCTGGCTGCGAGCGCAAACCAGCGCGCTCTCCAGAACCGGCCCATCACGCATTTCAAGAGCGGGGCTCTTTCATTGGCCCTAACGTATTTTGGCAGCCAACCGTATTGGAGAAATGGGTGAGTCCCTATCCATCCCCCGAGCTGCCTCGCCGGGAGAAAACGATCCAAGAAATGGAGAATCTGAAAGGACTCTGCGTTACCCTGGAAAATATCCGGAAGGGTAAGAGACCTGATGCGGCACCGGAGCCTGCAGCGGCTGCGCAGGATGCACCATCTACTGTACCAGTGCCGGCGGCGACAGCGGAGGACAGCGATCCTGAGACCGAGAGCCTCGACGACCAGATCGTCCGTCTGGAGGAGAAGTTGCGGGAGTTACGCAAGAAGAGAGCCCACCGGATCGCTTGCGGCGGCGGTACCTAGGCAAGCACAACCTGCGATTGTTATCCCTGCACCGGTGCGGTCAGCAACTGTCATCACCCCTAGGCCTATGGGGCCAATACCTATTAGGGGTCCCTTCATGCTGCAGCTGCCCCCTAATACCGTGTTGTGGGTACATCCGCCTGTGGAGGATTATTACCGGCCTCATTTGCCAGCAGAGCCAGGTGATTATGATATGCCCCTGTGAATTAGCCTGCTAGGCCCTTGATTTATTTTCTTTGCCAAGGGATTACTTCTGAAAATTTAACCCTTCCAGGACAGGAGTCCTTTGTTTTGGTCCTTTGTTACTGTTGCCAGTTACCCACGGCTCAGTGGTGGTGGTCACCCACTGAAATAAAAATGTCAGCAAAACCATCTTGTTTACAGGACCTCCTGCCTGCTTCTACAATCTCACACCAAGTTGTGCCTATTTTTGTTGCACCTTTAACCCTTTAACCCCCTTTTCAGGTTGATTAAGGGTATTACAGCACTTGTTTTTATATATGTGCCAATGGAATAATGTGGGCTATTCTTTATGTGCTGTCATTTTATTGTGCAACTGAATTCTAAAGAAACGTGCCCAGTGATAGACTCAAAAGTACCTGAGCCTCTGAGATATTGCTCTTTTAAAGAAATGTGCCCAGAGATGGACTCCACTGTAAGCGAGCCTCTGTGATTTCCTACCTTGCCTGGCTGGTGAAAGACACTCACTCAAAATAAGAAAGGAACCTGGGTACGGACTCATATTTGTTCCTTGAGCCTCCAAGAACTTTTAAATTGTTTAAATTTTTCTGCTGTTCTATTAAGGACATTTTGCACTTATGGACTATACTGGTAATAATGCTACGCTGCACCAGGTCAGCGCCCCTGTTCCCTCACACTATCCTGAGAGAAGAGAACGACGCCCCTTTTCACCATTACTTGTTCCTAAGCCAGTGGAACTGCCTGATTTATACATATAATGTATTTCTGCAAATGTAGATGTATTTTTCCTGCTTTGCATTATTTTCTCTTTTTTCAGGTGCAGTATCCAGCTGGGCAGGGCCCCTCCATGTTGCGCCGAGGACGGGCAACGTTATAGCGTGGTGGTATGTAGTGTCCCACTGGGCAAAGGTGGACACTACACAAGGGTCAATTGGTGTGCGCGTTACTCCTACTCACAAGGAACAGAAATGTTATATTTAAGTGTGCATTCAATGTATTTTCTAATGTGTTTTTATATGCAATGTTCCCCTGTATGATGCAATAGCAGGTCTAGTTGGGTGTAGTTAGACATCCCATACACTAGAGGGAGATAGGGAGCCCCTAGTATAAAGGTCCAGGCCCAGACAGGGAGAGGGAGTTCAGAGTCAGGAGTCTGCAGAGACAAGTTAGAAGGCACCAGCCAGTGATATGCTGAGGGCCTCCTCCTGACATGCAGCTAGACAGCCCAGGCTTCTAGTTGTTACCAGGGGGCTAGTAGAGGGATCCTAGCCTACCTGCGGATCAAGTGAGCCTCAGTTAGCTCAGAAGATTACCCCAGTAGTAGGAATGGACATCCTGGGAGAAACCTGCAGCTTCCCAACCAAGCAAGGATAATACAAGTCAGATAAGTAACCTGATGGGCAGAGGATCTATAAAGTAAAGAGCAAGGGTCAATACTGGAGAGAGAATTTATATACCAAGGATTAAAGCCAGCATTTAGGCATCCGGGCCTTGGGATCCAGCCAGCTAGAATAGCTGAAGGGGATAGAGCAGCATTGCACTGCAAAGCATTAACCGTTGTGTCCTCCAAGTATCTTGCATGATTACTACCTGCCACCATCTAAAGTCTACCTGCTTGTGAAGTATTGTTCAAGGGACTGCATTATCATCAATATCAACTGTAACTGTATGTACAAAGTTGGACTGTGTTCACCAAGTAAAGAAACGTTTGGTTTATCCACTGAGTACTCAGTTATTCCTCCTATAAATCGGTGTGCCACCGTAATTGGCACTGGCGTCACGAATCCAAAAGGGACCTTCCCCCAGGCACTTAAAATACCTGTAACATCCAGGGCACCTCACACAACATCAGGCCTGGTCCCCACATACCGAGTGTGCCCCAGAGGAACTGTGTCTACCTCTCTTTCACTGCCGCATGCCTGCCCAGGGTTCTCCAAATACAGTGAGCAACCCTCGATTGCCCATAACCGTGATCTCACTTCGCTATACCCTGCAGGTCTGGCGTGCTGCAGTATAACTAGAGCCTATGACTTTTAGAGACCTGGGCAAGTGCTGTGAAGTCTATAGTCTTGTGCGTTACCTTCACAGATTCCTATGCACAACCCTCTTGTTATGGCTGCTCAACCTCCTTAGGGATGCTGAACTGCAATCCTTCTCTGGGATGCTTCCTGGTCTCTTCCCTGGGTCTCTCTATGTTCATATATGCAATCCATCAGTGGTGCTCGTGCTTGCACACTATAGGCAAAAGTGTCAGCCCCTCTGGTGGCCAGGACCATGGGAGCGCACATAGGCTAGTGCTTTATCCTATAGTGTGCAAGCACGACCACCACTGATGGACTGCAGGGTGGTAGTAACCATGGAAATGAGCAGTGTATAATGTGATGGAAAAATGAACCCAGCCAGCAAAGGAAGCAATATGGATAATAACAGTATATTAGTAAGTGGCTTGTATTAACTTTCTCTACATGATAAATCTGACTTACTGAATTGAGGCAACCCCTTTAAGACCACGTTCCCTTGATCATGGGGGTCCCAGCAGTCAGACCCCCACCAATCAGACACTTATCACCTGTCGTGTCATAGCTGTTTCACCTTTTCACATTCCCTATCCTTAAAGGTTTTCTTTAGGTTTTATTTTTCTTTAAAATTAAAAACAAATTAAAAATCTGGCCCAAAATATGTGTCAAACTAAAATAGAAATGCTCGCCTGTTACAGGGCCTGTGTCCACTTTTCTAGTTATCCTCTATCCACAGGATCGGGGATAACTAAGTGATCCATGGGGGTCTGAACGCTGGAGCCGCCTCTGATCCCGTTTCTTGACTGAGTGGCAGGTCGAGCATAGACCCTGCCTCTCCATCCATTCTCTATGGGGTCGCCGGAGATGGCGGAGTACAGCACTGGGTATTTCCAGTGGTTCCAAAGAGAATGAATGGAGCAGCAGGGCATATGTGCAGACTGTCACACCATAAAAAGGGGGAACAGGAACCCGTTACTGGAATCAGTGTGGGGGGGGGGGGGTTGCAGAATCGGACCCTACTATTCATATAGTTATACCCTATGGTGTGGAGAGGATAACTTGAAAACCTGCACAACCCCCTTAAATCCTCCACCACTCCTCCATCAGTATCTCTTTACATGGCAGCAGTGATGCCTATACACCCTGTACAGAATTATTAGGCAAATGAGTATTTTGACCACATCATCCACTTTATGCATGTTGTCTTACTCCAAGCTGTATAGGCTCGAAAGCCTACTACCAATTAAGCATATTAGGTGATGTGCATCTCTGTAATGAGAAGGGGTGTGGACTAATGACATCAACACCCTATATCAGGTGTGCATAATTATTAGGCAACTTCCTTTCCTTTGGCAAAATGGGTCAAAAGAAGGACTTGACAGGCTCAGAAAAGTCAGAAATAGTGAGATATCTTGCAGAGGGATGCAGCACTCTTAAAATTGCAAAGCTTCTGAAGCGTGATCATCGAACAATCAAGCATTTCATTCAAAATAGTCAACAGGGTCGCAAGAAGCGTGTGGAAAAACCAAGGCGCAAAATAACTGCCCATGAACTGAGAAAAGTCAAGCGTGCAGCTGCCAAGATGCCACTTGCCACCAGTTTGGCCATATTTCAGAGCTGCAACATCACTGGAGTGCCCAAAAGCACAAGGTGTGCAATACTCAGAGACATGGCCAAGGTAAGAAAGGCTGAAAGACGTCCACCACTGAACAAGACACACAAGCTGAAACGTCAAGACTGGGCCAAGAAATATCTCAAGACTGATTTTTCTAAGGTTTTATGGACTGATAAAATGAGAGTGAGTCTTGATGGGCCAGATGGATGGGCCCGTGGCTGGATTGGTAAAGGGCAGAGAGCTCCAGTCCGACTCAGACGCCAGCAAGGTGGAGGTGGAGTACTGGTTTGGGCTGGTATCATCAAAGATGAGCTTGTGGGGCCTTTTCGGGTTGAGGATGGAGTCAAGCTCAACTCCCAGTCCTACTGACAGTTTCTGGAAGACACCTTCTTCAAGCAGTGGTACAGGAAGAAGTCTGCATCCTTCAAGAAAAACATGATTTTCATGCAGGACAATGCTCCATCACACGCGTCCAAGTACTCCACAGCGTGGCTGGCAAGAAAGGGTATAAAAGAAGAAAATCTAATGACATGGCCTCCTTGTTCACCTGATCTGAACCCCATTGAGAACCTGTGGTCCATCATCAAATGTGAGATTTACAAGGAGGGAAAACAGTACACCTCTCTGAACAGTGTCTGGGAGGCTGTGGTTGCTGCTGCACGCAATGTTGATGGTGAACAGATCAAAACACTGACAGAATCCATGGATGGCAGGCTTTTGAGTGTCCTTGCAAAGAAAGGTGGCTATATTGGTCACTGATTTGTTTTTGTTTTCTTTCTGAATGTCAGAAATGTATATTTGTGAATGTTGAGATGTTATATTGGTTTCACTGGTAAAAATAAATAATTGAAATGGGTATATATTTGTTTTTTGTTAAGTTGCCTAATAATTATGCACAGTAATAGTCACCTGCACACACAGATATCCCCCTAAAATAGCTAAAACTAAAAACTACTTCCAAAAATATTCAGCTTTGATATTAATGATTTTTTTGGGTTCATTGAGAACATGGTTGTTGTTCAATAATACAATTAATCCTCAAAAATACAACTTGCCTAATAATTCTGCACTCCCTGTACATATGGAATATCATCACTGCCGCCATGTAAACCATACGTGTCAATACTGGAGAATATGACGCACTGTGCAGAATTTTTCTGGCATAAGTCCAAGCCCCTTTGCAGGTCACAACCTTTAACAAAGCCCAAGCAAAGGTGCTAGAGGAGCAAAATGAGCAAAGGGCACAAAACGGAGGGTCATAACTGAAACAGAGGCATTAGGGTCACCTGAGGCAGGGTAATAGTGGGGATCCTGGAGCAGGGGTAACTGGAGAAGAGGCAATATTAGTGGTGCATTTAGAGTGGGGGCATCTGGAGCTGGGGCACTTATGGGGGTGCACCTAAAGCAGAGGCATTAGAGTTACCTGAGGCAGGGTAATAGTGGGGTAATAGTGTGGATCCTGTAGCAGCTGCAGGGGTATTAGGGGGGCAACTGGAGAAGATTCAATATTAGGGGTGCTTTTAGAGTGGGGGCATTGGGGGGCATCTGGAGCTGGGACACTTAGGGGGGTGCACCTAAAGCAGAGGCATTGGGGGGACCTACAGCAGAGTCCCCCCAATGCCACTCTGAACTATGCAGAGAGCAACACACATGTCTGCTATAAACAAATACCCTATTTTCACTACTGTCACACACCTGAGAAATCAGCTCAGCACCGCAGAGGAGTCCTTCTCTATAGCAGCCACAGTTTCCTGACAGCAGGGAGGGCAGGAGGAGGCAGACACCTTCTCTCCTCCTTCACTGCCAGCAGTCCCAGAAGCTTAGAAGATACTGCGGGGCCTCCTGCACAATGTACACCAGTAGAAGGCTGCATCACTGTGTGATACTGCCACCTAGTGGTTGAGATAATTATCTCTCCTGAGAAAGGAAAAGTAATTACTCCAGGAGATTGGGGCCTACCGAGGAATCCCCCGCCTCCCCAGTGGGCCAGTCCAAGCCTGGCTGGAGGGCCCCACGTGGTCTGAATTTATGCACCATGGAAAACACTACCATGTGTCTTGTGAAACTTCCCTCTGCAGCACACTTTCTTTAAATTGGGCTCCTGGGCACATTGCTGAATATATACGTTGCAATGTTACCCAAGGTGTGGCTCCTATATAAAGTCTATAATTGCACAGGAAGCTATTATAATGAAAACTATAGCCCTGCTAGGCTGGTCTTGATATCCCCTGCACTGCCGTAGCTGGTGTAGATTTCAGTCATTATTTACACCAGAAAAAAAGCGTACACGATGATAAAAGTGCCAGGGCCGATAGTCCCGTTCTTGTCATGAACCTGGCAAGGACAACATAAAAAGCCAATTGTGACTAAATTGAGAAAGAAGAAAGAAGAACCTATGGTTTTGACTAGTCTCAAGTACTGAAGCCACAATAATGTTATATATTTGTATATTTTTATATATAGAGCAGTGAAATGGGGCAGACTGGCAGTGGATTTTCTTTATCTCTCTCTGTGCTCTTTTTTAATTTTCTTATTTTCAAAAGTTTACAGGTCAAGAAAGTGAAAAGCATCTGGTAAAGAATAATACACAAGCTTGAATACTTAAAGTGGGTTGTCTGAGTTACAGATATTGATGAACTATCCTTAGGTTAGGTCATGATAACAGATTGGTGGGAGCTGATTGGTGGAGGTGTTGGATCTAACCTAACCTAAGGATAGGTCATCAATATCTATAACACAGACAACCCCTTTAACAATGTGATCAATAACAGATGATGAATATAGATCTTGGCATGCATCAGACAACTGCTTCAAACTGATGCTCTTTCTACAAGATGTATAAATGAATGGTGATTGATGACCATTCTTTTTAGTCCGATCGGGGCAAGACACTTTGGGGGAAATTTATTAATAATTCTATGCCAGTTTTCTAACATCAAAAAGTCGCAATTTTTTCACAAGCCTTGTTTTGCACACAAAGTTTGTGATTTGTTTTCTCCATTTGATGCTACACTTGCCACTTATCAAAAAAGTGGGCAGGATGTGGACAGGAGTTAATGAGACCTACATTATGTGGTCTGATATATAAGATACACTAAATGGACAAAATTATTGGGACATCTACAAATTATACCTACTGTAGCTTTTATAACATACCATTCTAAATCCATAGGCATTAATATAAAATTGGTCCCTCCTTTGCAACTACAACATTTTCCACTCTTCTGAGATGGCTTTCTGGAATGTGTCTGTGGGAATTTTTGCCATTCGTCCTGAAAAGCATTTATGAGGGCGAAGAGAGGGCCTAACTTGCAATCTCCATTCTACTTTATTCCAAAGGTTTTGGATGAGGTTGAGATCAGGGATCTGTGTGGGCCAGTCATGTTCTTCCACACCATACTTATCCATCCATGTCTTTATGGACTATGCTTTGTGCACTCAGGCACATTCATGCTGGACCAGAAAAGGGCCTTCTTAAAACTGTTCCCACACAGTTGGAAGCATACAATTGTCCACAATGTTTTGGCATGCTGAAGCATTAAGATTTCCCTGGAATAAAGGGGTGTATGCCAACCCCAGAAAATCAGCCTCACAGCTTTATCTTACACCAGCGGACTTTATACTAAGATGGCGTATATAACACTAGAACACTAGTCTTAGGAAATTTCCCCCTGCCTTTATATATCACACACTTAGATAAGACAAAAGAAATGATGTATATTTTAGCTGCTCTGTATCTTGAAAACTGAGGAATATTATTCTTGACCCCAAACATCAGATGCATTCTATAATTCTTGGCCAGTTGATCAGTCCACTTGGCCAGTGCTGAGTAAGACTAGTGGAAATATGATTGGCTTGGGAGTGAACAAAGTCTTTTCTGTGTCTCAGCCAGAAACAGGTCTAAAGATAGCTGAAGGCTGATGAAGGAGGACATAAGGGAAAAGAATCATGTATGTGATAATGAGGCTGCAAAGACTGTGAGGAAAAGGCAACTACTCTTCTAGACCACTGTGTCTGGTACTGTAATAAGGGAGCTGTGGCTGACATTGCAGTGATGTCAACGCAGCTAGCTCAG
The DNA here is from genome assembly GCF_905171765.1 of Bufo bufo. Classification (NCBI taxonomy): domain Eukaryota; kingdom Metazoa; phylum Chordata; class Amphibia; order Anura; family Bufonidae; genus Bufo; species Bufo bufo. The sequence continues at coordinate 715,866,470 of NC_053390.1, read as the reverse complement.
TAATTTGGCACCCTGGCTTTTATGGTGGCACTGTGACATTTAAAAACATTTCTGCCTGCCATTCTTTCTAATCTTAAGAAGTGGGGTGATATGGAGGTTAACTGCTTCACTGCGTTTAATGTACTCCATTGATCTGCAGTCCCTAGAGCTTTTAATTTAATTTTAATAGATCCCCTTTGGGACATAGTGAAATATACGATTTCCACCACGAATGTCACAGCAATTTTCCCCCATTTTTTGTGAACTTTAGGGTATAAATTAGACCTTGATGACAAAAGTATGTGAGAACATGACTTTGGTACTTAATAATGCATTAATATATCTGTTGTTCAAGATTCTGGATTAAAAAAGCTGGGTGACAACCATTATGTTAGCTGTAGTCTTAGGCGTTGCGTCTGTGCCGCACTATTCCAATGTACCACAGACTTTTATGGGCAATTGTAAGCAAAAGTGGTTTCCATTTTGACAATTTCAGGATCCCACAGCCCCAATAGCCGACTGTGTTGTTCAATAGAACGTAAAAGAAAATGTATAAAATTGCACAGTATAATGTTTATGGTAGTTATATGCAACTGTCTAGACTAAGTCATTGCAATTAATGTAAACACTGAATGCAGTGCAAATTTAGTCTCGCCTACTAAGAGATGGAACCAAGAAATGGCTGAAATAGTCACTATTTTCAACTGAGTTTGCATAAGTCAATAGTATATGCGAATATAAGAAACTTTGTAATATATCTTATTAAAGAAAAATACTAATTTCTCCTCTTATCAGCTCTTTCCAGATTTCTAAACTTATGTTTACTATGAATTTGGTATTACATCTTGTAACACAGAGACAGATTATCAGATTACTGAAGGATGGCATTACAAACTCCTATAGAAGTTATGGACAGGGGAGGGGAAAGAAAGAGTGAGCAGCAGAGTGGGAAGTATAAGCGTTATATCTCAACCCAAGTGCTTGATTCACATCTACAGTGTTCAGTACTTCTCTATACTTGTCCTATATGCTGCTTTTGAATGAGAGACAGAAAGAGAGATGAGAGTAGAATCTTCTTTTTTCTCCCTGTGCACTCTATGGGGAGACATGATGAGCAGTATGTCTCCACCCACTGGATCAGGGATATCTGAGATTTAGAGATGAAGGCTGCAGAGGAGAAAGCTGATAAAAAAAATTGCCAGGTACAAGTCATATAATGGCTAGACATAGTGTTATTCCTTATCTACACACATGAGTTTATTCTATAATTTAGCTATAATAGTCTGCCTACATTTAATGCGCTGCCTGTGCTGTTCATAGTACGCCCAAGCCATAGGTTTTCCACCACTTCCCTAGAGGATGGTAACAAAAATACCTTACAAAATAAAAGAGCACAGATGAGTAACATTTACAGTCACTGCAGTGTGAGATGTGAGAGGCGGCTACTTATTGACTGAAGTAATAAACACAAGTTTTGCTCAACAACATGGACAAGGTGTTTTTATTCCAGTATGTGAAGCTGAGTCTATTTTCTGTGTTGACTTTAGACATCAGCCAATGGCCCGGACGTCCAGGCTAGAAAAGAATACCAGGCTAGTAATGTTATGACACAATCTCATACCTTATTGTATGTGTGATAATATAGATGATACTCCATAATATCACAACAGCAAAGCCCCTTTTATATGTAGATATACATGTAGCTTTCGTTGGAGTCAATGGAGCACTTCACACTGATTTTTATAGCTGCTTCATTGCTTTTATAGCAACTGTGCAAATAAAGACTGAGAATCAAGGTTTTTCAGGTCACAAGTGAGGGAACATCATGTGAATCAACTATGGATTTGTTTATTAGTCAAAGGGGCTCTATGGCATCATTTACATAAGGTTAAAATAGCGAGTACATGTAGTACTTATGCAGTGTCCAATATATACTAGGTAAAAATTCACTCCCCAAGTGCTGATCGGAGGCAATTTTCAGCAATAAATGGACTGTGTGTTTACCACTCATCTGTACAGGCTTTATAGGTGAGATAGATGTATAGTAGTGATCCACTGCTGTCTGTGAATGCATTTCATGTATCACTTACACGAGACTATCTGTATAGAAGAGACAAAAAACATGGTAACAAATGCATGGAAAAACTTTTTTCTGTATCTAATCAGGGCTGGGCTGGGATTACAAAGCAGTTTTGGCATGCAAACCCCACCAGCCCACATATGATATCACTTAAAAATAGTGGTGCTCAATGAATGCTGAGGCAAATTTTTTATGTCATGCCCCTATGTAAACCATCAATGCATAAATGTAAATAAAAGCACATGATAAAAATAATCACATGGTTAGGGACATACGTTACCCTCCCCAACAGCAACATCTAAAAATACCTCCTCAGCATTCTCAATGCCACCATGCAGCACAAAATACCTCCCAGCACCATTGCACTTTAACTCCCCCCCCCCCCCATTGGCAGCAGCATTGTCCCCAGTTAATCCCCTCCTGATGCTGCGATGTTTTCAATTTTACCTTTTTTTTTTTTTTTTACTCCCTGCCTTCCTAGAGCCATAACATTTTTTTCCATTCATATAGCCATATAAGGGCTTGTTTTTTTGTGGGATAAGTTGAACTTTCTATTGACACTAATTGCTTTTGCATGCAATGTACAGTAGTAGAAAGGTGGGGAAAAAAATCTAAATGGGGTGGAAAACACAATTCCGCCATAGTTTTATGGGTTTTGTTTTTATGGCATTCCCTATGCAGTATCAATTACATTATTTTCTTTCTGCGGGTCAGTACAAATACAGCAATACCAACCTTTTTTTTATAGTTCTTGTTGTGTTTTAATACTTTAAAAAATAAAAACTTTGAAAAATATTTTTTGTCTTTGAATCATCTCCAGAGCTGTGTGAAGGGTCATTTTTTTGTGGGGTTATCTTTATCTTTCAATTATACCATTTTGGGAAGTGCTGTGACTCTTTGATCATTTTTTATTCAATTTTTTGGGCGGTGAAGTGACCAAAAATCAGTGAATCAGCCTTTTTTTTTTTCATTATGGCATTAACCATACAGGAAAAACACTGTTATATTTTATTAGTTCAAGCGTTTTAGGACACACGGACACTAATTACCGTATTTTTCACTTTATTAGATGCACTTTTTTCCCCCTAAAAAAATGATATCTTATAAATTGAATACAAATGAGCACCTTTAAGTGCTCATTAGTATGCAGGAGGTGTGGGGAGTGGCAAGTGTACAGATGCTAGCGATTGCTGTACTCATCGCTCCCTGGTCTTCTTCCGGGCACTGTGTTGCACTGTCCTGACTGTGTACAGCAGCAGCACATGGTGCACGTAGGCGTGCACTATGAACTAATGTGCGTCGTCCGGTCACAGTGCAGTGCGAGGCCCGAAAGAAAACCAGGGAGTGGTGAGTGCAGGAAGAGAAAGTGGTCTGGAGCAGGAGAGGTGAGTTGATTTATTTTACATCTGATCCGAGGTCGAATGAGGAATGGGGGTCTGATCGGAAGTATGAAAGTTTTGGCTTCTGATTTAGGGCTGTAATACAGGTCTAATAAAGATGTGGGGTGGGGGGGGGGTCTGATCTGGAGTGTCCGATAAAGATTAGGGGTCTGATCTGAGGTCTAAAAGTTTGGGGGGTCTGATTTGGGGGTCTGATCTGAGGTGCGATAAAATTTCTGGATCTGATTGGGGGGTCTGATAAAGATTGGGGGTCTGATTGGGAAATCTTATCTGAGGTCTGATGAAAAATATTTTTTTCTGATTTCACTCCTCCAAAACCTAGGCGCATCTAATAAAGCGAAAAATATGGTATCTTTATTATATTTTTATTATTTATTTATTTTATTTGTAAAATGGGGAAAAGGGGTGGTTTGAATTTTATACCTTTTTTTTTTTCCTTTCCTTTTTTAAATTTTTTTTTTTAGCCCCACTATGGGACTTTACTATGCTATTGTCTCATTGCTTCTCCCATAGACAGCAAGATTTATGGGAGCATCCCTACGTTCCTATCAATGCCTACCATAGGCAGGCCTTGATAGAAACATAGCTATGAGAGGCCTCATAGCCTTCAGAAAACCCAAGTCTGCCATAGCAACCAAACGGTTTCTGTGATCTTATAGCGGGAGACCTGTTTCGTTCGCCCAGGAGTGCAGCACTCCCATGAGCCATATTTAAAGATCCGACATCTGCAATACATGTAAGGCAGATGTCGGGAAGGGGTTACATTTTTCTCCTGTTTTCGAGAGTGACAGTATAGCAACAGTGAAGCTGGTTGTGCCTAGAATTTATGGGCTTCAGACAGAATCTAACCCCACCCTCTAATTATTCTAAGAACTAATAATGTCCACTAAAACAACCCTTACTCTAAACCCAACACACAGAAAAAAACACACAGAACATGTATAAGAAAGTCTCACAGGTCCCAAAAACAGAACACTTAAGTAAATGCTACTTTTTACTTATTTAGTGCTGTTACTGTACTGTTAGTTGATTAAGGACCTATTCACAGGTCCCTGAGCTCCCCTAACCTTGGAACTGCAGTTCCTATCCTCTCAGAGAGTCAATGGTGGTTAATGAGCGGTGATAATGATGTCATCACAAGTCCTTGAGCTGTCATATACTGGGTTTGCATCATGAGTGCAGTTCATGTTTATTCATATCAGACGGGCCCCTGACAGACCGGCTCACCAGAAATCTGCCCAGTAGGGCAGATATCAGTCTGAGCCTGTATGTAATGCTTTATAAGGATATGTCAGCTATTAATAGGTGTTTATATTGCCACTTGTCAAAACATGTGAAGACCACCTTCTGAAACGTACAGTACTGAGACACCTACATATTACACCTACAGGAGCTATTATGATATCCCTTTCTAAATCCACAGACAATAATTTGGAGTTAGTCCTCACTTTGCAGCTAAAACAGCTTCCACTCTTCTGGGAAGGCTTTCTACAAGAGTTTGGAGTGTGTCTGCGGGCATTTTTAGGGTCCATTCACACGTCCGTAGTGCATTGCAGATCCACAATACACTCGGCAGGCACCTCCATAGAAATGCTTATTCTTGTCCGCAATTGCAGACAAGAATAGGACATGCTCTATTTTCTTGCGGAGCTGCGGACCGGAAGATCAGGGGCATGCTCCGGAAATGCGTATGCGGAGAGCACATAGTGTGCTCTCCGCATCGCCTCTGGACCCATAGAGAATGAATGGGTCCGCACCCGTTCCGGATAATTGCGGAACGGATGCGGACCCATTCTACGGACGTGTGAATAGACCCTTACCCATTCATCTAGAAGAGCATTTGTGAGGTCATACATGGGTGTTGGATGAAAAGGCCCAGCTTGCAATTTCTGTTTTAGTTGATTCCAAAGGTGTTCAGTGGGGTTGAGGTCAGGACTGTGTGCAAGCCAGTCAAGTTCTTCCACACCAACTCACCCAACCAAGCGTTTATGGAGCTTGCTTTGTGCACTGAGACACAGTCCTCATGAAGCAGAAAAGGAACCTCTGAAAAACAAGCTAATAGCATTGTCCCTCTCCCACCAAACTTTACAGTTGGCACAGTGCAGGCAGGTAACATTGTCCTGGCATTCGCCAAACCCAGACTTGTTTATCAGACTGAGAAACATGATTCATCACTCCACAGAACACATTTCTACTGCTCCAGAGTCCAGTGGCATGCTATAGATCACTCCATCAGATGTTTGGCATTGTTCTTGGTGATGTAAGCCTTGCATGCTGCTGCTCAGCCATGGAAACCCACACCATGAAGCTCCCAGCACACTGTTTTCATGCTGATGTTAATCCCAGAGAAGGTTTGAAGCTCAGCCCCCACAGGGCTCATGTGGCCATGAGATGTAGGCGTCACGTCTCCAGTTCCCTGACCAGCCATATTTACCACCATCTATTCCAGGATATGAATCAGTGGAATGACATTATTCATCCCGTATTCCTGACGACTGACAAATAAAGTGGCCTCCTCAAAGGGCACGAGCAAACGGCAGGTGTCACGCAGGAGCTGCCACTGGCTAACATCGAAGTTACACAGGGGAGTACCCCTGTCCGCTTGTATCATCAAGAAATCGTTTATGGCCTTTCTCTGTTCGTACAGTCAGTCCAACATATGGAGGATGGTATTCCAATGAGTGGATATCAGCCTATGTTGGGGGACGCCGTTCTGCCGCTTTAGCTCAAGGAGGGTGTGCTTGGCGGTGTACGAGTGGCTAAAGTGCATGCAAAGTTTCCTGGCCATTTTTAGGATGTCTTGCAGATGGGTGGAAGACTTCAGGAACGGCTTGACAACCAGATTGAACACGTGTGCCATGCAGGGCGCATGGCTCAGCCCTCCTTGACGCAGCGCCGACACCATGTTCTTCCCGTTGTCGGTCACCATGGTTCCGATTTTGAGTTGTCGTGGAGAAAGCCAAGATTCGATTTCTTGATGAAGGACGCGGAGCAGTTCTTTCCCTGTGTGACTCTGTTCGCCCAGGCAAATTAGGTGCAGAACAGCATGACACCGCCATGCCCTGCACATGTGGTATGCTGGTGGGGCCTTGTGAATTGTCCCTGCAGTGGAGGTTGAGGACACGGTGGAGGATGAGGAGGCAGAGGCGGACATTGCCGCAGGACCAACGGCGTGAGAACGTGGAGATGGAAGCGGCGTCACCTGGCCAGGTTGCTGGTTTGGCTGGACAGGAACCACATTTACCCAGTGGGCCGTAAACAACATATATTGTCCTTGACCATATTTACAGCTCCACACGTTAGCGCTGCTGTGCACTTTGGCAGACACTGACAGGCTCAAGGACTGGCCCACCGTCTGTTCTACATGTGTGTGCAGGGCTGCTACTGCCTTTTTGGCAAAGAAGTGACGGCTTGGGACTCTCCACCTCGGCTCACCACAAGCCATCCGTTTTCTGAAAGGTGTGGAGTCCACCACTTGGAAAGGGAGGGACTGCAGCAACAGCAACTTGGACAGGAGGACGTTCAGCTTCTGCGCCGTTGGATTAGTGTCACATACTGTTGTCTCTTGGCAATCGCTTTGGTAGTGGTGGAGGTCAAGGTTATTACAAGGAAATATTTCTACATCTTATTTTCCATTATGCGGTGCAGTTATATTCGAAAGCATTTTTTGGCTTGTATTAGTGGGGAAAAAAAGGGCTTATTAGCCGTTGTGTGGTGAATTGAGAAAATTCACCACACTTTTTGTCGTGTATTAGTGGCAAAAGAAAAATATATTTGCCGTTCAGCGGTGCAGTTATATGTTCTAAAGCCTTTTGTGGCGTGTATTAGTGGCAAAAGAAAAATATATTTGCCATTCAGTGGTGCAGTTATATGTTCTAAAACCCTTTTTTGTGTGTATTAGTGGGGGGAAAAATGGCTTATTAGCCGTTGTGTGGTGAATTGAGAAAATTACAGACTTTTTGGGGGTGTTTTAATTTCCTTTTTATTTATTTATTTGATCTAACAGTATGTCAGACATAGAAGTGCCAGGCCAGGCCAGGGGAGTGGCAGAGGCCTAAATGTTTCTGGCACAGGCAGAGGTCGCAGCAGTGTAAGGGGCCATGGCAGCAGGGGTCATTTCGAGAGGCCTGAGCTCCCAGTGTCAGCTAGCGGTCGTGTCTTGACCAGCAACCCAGCGGTTCTTGAATGGTTGACTAGACCTTCGACTTCGTCACAAGTGACATCAGACACCCCCAGCCAAGAGTCAGTGGGTTCGTCAGACACAACCCTTAGTTGGCATGGCCCAGGAGCAGGCCCTGTGCCCTCACCTGTCCTCAACCTGTCCTTTTCTGTTCCCTCAGCCAGAGAAGTATTGTATGCTGTGGGCTCAGCTCCACTATACAGTGAGGACGAGCTACTAAATGTCAGCAGCTACTGCCCAGCCAAGATGTGGAGGAGACATCCGCCGCTTTCTCCACTAGGCGGGCAAGTAGTGATGAGGAGAGTAGTGTGGGAGCTGGTGCTGGGAGCGGTCAGGCTCCTGACCCAGAGACTGTTGAGGAGGACATCAGTGACATGCAGACAGTACTCGATGATGATGATGTAGCTGATAGAACTTGGGAGCCGGGTGATGAAGGGGCTTTATTATCATCGGGAGAAGAGGATGGCAGCTTGCCTATTAGGCAGCGGCAGAGCCAGCAAGTCGCTAACGTGGCCGGGTGGCAGCAGTGGGAGGTCGGTAGCCAAACGTGCCCGGGGTACACCACCCACTTTGCAGTAGCCTACCTGCCTGGGAAGTAGCGGCGCACAGGTTCATGGAGTCAGCGGCAGTAGCATAGTGTTAGGGGGTAACATCACCTACTCAGCGGTGTGGCAGTTTTTTGTTAAGCCACCGGAGGAGGTGAACTTGGCCATATGTAGAATCTGTGGGCAGAAGGTGAAGCGTGGCCAGGGTGGCAATGTTGGCACCACGGCCCTGCGTCAACATATGCAGCGTCACCATAAAGTGGCCTGGGGAAACCGAGGCTCCGATGTGGTGGTCCAGCCTGCCGCAGCAACACACTGCATCACACAGTGGCAAGCAGCCGATTTCAGACAGTCAAGGCTCCACCACCTCAGCCGAAGGCAGCTGTCTGTCCTTCCCATCATCTGCTGGTCCTGATGCTCCTGCTCCTCGCCCTCCTACTCCTCATCAGTCATTCTGTCAGAAATCGATCACCAAAGCGATTACCAAGAGACAACAGTATGCGTGCACTTATCCAACGGCGCAGAAGCTGAACGTGCTCCTGTCCAAGTTGCTGGTGCTGCAGTCCCTCCCATTCTAAGTGGTGGACTCTGCACCTTTCAGAGAACTGATGGCTTGTGCCGAGCCGAGTTGGAGAGAGAGTCCCAAGCCATCATTTCTTTGCCAAAAAGACAGTACCAGCCCTGCACACACATGAAGAACAGAAGGTGGGCCAGTCCTTAAGCCTGTTGGTGTCTGCCAAAGTGCACGGCAGCGCCGAAGTGTGGAGCTGTAACTACGGTCAGGGACAGTACATGTCCTTTATGGCCCACTGGGTGAATGTGGTTCCTGCACAGCCACACCAGCATCTTTTCCAGGTGACGCCGCTTCCGCCTCCACGTTGTCACGCCGTTCCTCATGCGACAATGTCCCCCTTTGCCTCTGTAGTGTCCCACTACGTAAAGGTGGGCACTAATAAGGGTCAATTGGGTCATGTTGTTCCCCACCTTCTGTGGGAGATTGCTTATTGTATTTTGTATTGTATGACTGCATATTTCCCTGTTATTTCCTGTGTACCAGGCCTGCTAGGGGTGTAGTTTCTCCTCCGGAGCTGTAGAGGGAGCTAGGGAACCCCCTGGTAGATATAGTTAGGCCTAGACAGGAAGTGGGAGTTAAGTCTAGCCTGCCTGAGGTCCCGAGTAAGTGAATCTCAGAGGTTAATCCAGGAGAGGAGTTTCCTCTGGAGTTATCCTGCACCCTGCAGAGTCCAGAGCAGTGCTGATCCTATTCAGCCAAGTGGAAAGCTGAGAGACAGAAGTTTACTGTCAGAAAGAGAATTTATGCCAGAGGAGGTTTCCCTACCCAAGGATAAAGCCAGCTATTAGGCATACGGCCCTTGGAGAATGCCAGACAGGATCTTCAGAAAGTACAGCCTGATCTGTGAGTTTTATTTCCTTCTGAGTCACCTTGCTAGAATTCTACCTGCCACCTATATAAAGCCTGCTTGTTGCTAATATTCTTCATATGGAACTGTTTGGAGTTTGTACATAGTTTGAACTGTTTAGTAAAGAAGAATTCTAGTTCACTGCAATCGTGTGTACCTCCATTATTCCTCCTAACAATCGGTGTGCCACCGTTACCGGCACTGGCGTCACGAACTGTAAGGGATCTTGCCACAGGCACGCTAAACCTTTAACACCCAGGGCACCTCACCTATCACCCGGCCTGGTCCATATATCTAGAGAGTGCCTCAGAGGATCTACGTGCCAGCCTCTTCATCACTGACTGTACGCCTGCCCAGGGTATACTACAAACTGTGAGTACTAAGAGCAACCCTCGCTCTGTCTACTGACCCCCGTGACCTCACACTCGCTCACCCTGAAGGACTGGCGTACTGCACCTCCTCATCCTCCACCGTGTCCTCAGCCTCCACTGCAGGGACAAGTCACAGTGCCCCTCCAGCATACCACATGTGCAGGGCATGGCGGTGTCACGCTGTTCTGCACCTCGTTTTCCTCGGCGAACAGATACACAGGGGAGGAACTGCTCCTTGTCCTTCATCAAGAAATCGAATCCTGTCTTTTTCCGCGACAACTGAAAATTGGAACCATGGTGACTGACAACGGGAAGAACATGAAGTTGGGCGCTGCGTCAAGGAGGGCTGAGCCATGCTCCCTGCATGGCACACGTGTTCAATCTGGTTGTCAAGCTGTTCCTGAAGTCTTCCACCCATCTGCAAGGCATCCTAAAAATGGCCAGGAAACTTTGCATGCACTTCAGCCACTCGTACACCGCCAAGCACACCCTCTTTGATCTACAGCGGCAGAACGGCATCTTCCAATATAGGCTGATATGCGATGTTTCCACCCTTTGGAATTCCACCCTCCATATGTTGGACCGACTGTATGAACAGAAAAAAGCCATAAACGATTTCCTAATGATCAAAGCGGACAGGAGTACTCCCCTGTGTAACTTCAATGTCAGCTAGTGGCAGGTCATGCATGACACCTGCCGTTTGCTCAGGCCCTTTGAGGAGGCCACGTTATTTGTCAGTGGTCAGGACTATGGGATGAACAATGTCAATCCACTGCTTCATGTCCTGGAAAAGATGCTGGTAAATCTGGATGGTCAGAGGACTGGAGACGTGGCGCCTACATCTCACGGCCACATGAGCCCTGTGGGGGCTGAACTGGAGAAGGAGGACATTGGAGCACAAGCATGTGTAGCGAAATGGGTGGTTTTTCTACACAGTTGACAGGAGAGGAGGAGCAGAAGCAGCCAGAGGAGCTACAGGGCGAGGCAGAGGACCCAGACACACTGTGGTAGTATGCAGTGGATATGGAGGCAGGGAGTCCCTCCGAGTCACTTGCACAAATGGCCCGATGCATGCTTACTTCCTTGCTTAGTGACAGCCGAATTGTCACCATTCAGCAGAGGGATGACTTCTGGCTCTCCACCTTGTTGGACCCTCGCTACTGGTCCAAAATGGGGGCCTTTTTTACACCCGCTGAGAGGTAGGACAAACTGAACTACTATAGAGACATCCTATGTAGTCAGTTTGCTGCTGCCTATCTGCCCCATTGTCCATCCTCTCGCAGGTCTGACATGGCTGCTGGGGGGTTGGGGGTGGCAGGAGTAGTACCAGCTCCATCAGCAGCAGCCTGAGTCTAGAGTCACTGATGAGCAGCTTTCTTCACCCGCCTAGTGAATAAACTACTCACCAGCAGCAGCATCTAGACCTGGAGCAGAACCTGAACCAGCAGGTGGTGGCATACTTGGACAGCACCCTGCCACCCCACATTGAAGATCTGCTGGACTACTGGGCAGACAAACTGGATTTGTGGCCGCAACTGGCCGAGTTTGCCCTGGAAAAGCTGTCCTGCCCGGCCAATAGTGTGGCATCAGAGCAGGTGTTTAGTGTGGGGGCCATAGTTACCCCAAGGAGAACTTGCCTGTCCACCCAAAATGTGGAGAGGCTTTGTCACGTTGAATAAGGCATGGATCTGCCAGGATTTCCACCCACCAATGCCTGAAGCATCAGATTAGTTCATCCATGCTGCTTCACCAAAACCTTGACAAAAGAGACCGGTTTCTTATGGCTACCTGCCTCAGCTACTATTCTGATGCTGCCACCCGCCTGTTGCCACACATCTGATGCCAAGTGCACCTTCTTACACCCACCATCATCAGCGTGTACTGTTAGTGCCACCCACCTCCCAACTCTGTCACCGGGTAACTATGTGGTCTCCTGATGCCCGTGCCACCTCCACACTATGTTACCTTGCCACTCTGTGGTCTCCTCATGCTGCTGCCACTTCCACACTATGTCACCTTGCCACTCTGTGGTCTCCTCATGCTGCTGCCACCTCTACACTATGTCACCTTGCCACTCTGTGGTCTCCTAATGCTGCTGCCACCTCCACACTATGTCATCTTGCCACTCTGTGGCCTTCTTAAGCTGCTGCTACCTTAACACTATGTCACCTTGTCACTCTGTGGCCTCCTCATGTTGCTGCTGCCACCTCCACACAATGTCATTGTGCCACTTTGTGGCCTCCTCATGCTGCTGCCATCTCCACACTATGTCACCTTGCCACTCTGTGGTCTCCTGATGCTGCTGCCACCTCAACACTTTGTCATTGGGCCACTATGTGGACTTCTCATGCTGTTCTCACCCTCCTCACTTCATGACCGGGCCACTATTTTGCCTTTTTGGCCTGGTTGACATCATCATTTATTTAACCCTCCTTCTGATCTGTCAGAACGAAGGAAAAATGAGACACACAACAGATCAAGTCTGTGTAGCAGCTCTAAGGCCTGTATGGTCCCATCAGAATTGGCTTATGATTTGGTAGCTAAAAGCAGGAGTGGGTACAAAACACAGAAGATATGCAAATATTCCATTCATGTGTCATCTCTGTTTTGGATCCATCTGTTTTTTTTTGGCATTAGCAATATGGATTACTGACAAAATGCTGACCGAGTGAAGGCGGATGCTCAACAGACAGGATCAGTTTTTTTGGGGGTTACTGTTCTGATGGATCAGAGGAAGGGCAAAATAATCAGTGACGTCAACACAAACTTACTGCTGACACCCTCTCCACCCTGTCAGGGAGGCTCTACTTGTATAAGCGTTTAATAGAACAGGTTCTGTAGACATCTATGTGGAATCAGCTGACGATGGTGTAAGAAGTGTGCCCTTTCACTCTATAGTAGGATCTTGGGCCTCTGTGTAAGCCGTGTACCGGAGTGGGCTCCCCAGGATATAGCGAAGTCAAGAACAAGGAAAGCAACCCTGACACCAGCTTTTGCAAAAACAGAATTTTACTAACACGTGATAACAAACACAACCACAAATGCTGAGAACATAAAATAAGTTTACATACATCCAGCCCAAAGGCTGAGACCCCTGTGTTGCACAGCATGGCACCCCCTGATGGATGCCAGCGGAACTTTCACGATAATTTTCCTACTGGCAGGCACAACTAAAACTGCCTTGCCGTACCTATTATTACCCTGAAACAAACACAAACAATTGGTTGGGTGCTTAGTACGGGCTTGCCTGCGGTGCAACACAGCAGTTCACAATTTTTCGCTCTCTATATTATTCCCCCTCCCATAACTAGTCCGGTAGCACGTGCCTGATTATTTCTCCAGAGCAAAATGCTGAACTGGATAGAGTTCGTGGGGGTATTTATCAGCTCTCGAATGTGCAATGTCCCTTTTAGTAATGGAGTCCTTGTAGTACAGTAGCAACACTTTAGGCCTGGCACAAAGCAGAGACCCAAACTATCTAACTACAGGCCTGGTTTAAGTCTCTAGGTGCCAAACTGCAGTGAGATGTGTGCACGATCTTACCAACCCAGGTCTGCTTTTTATCCACTGATAGTCAACCAGTCTCTCCAGCAAATACGAGGTCCCACGGGGTATGCAGCTTGTTCCTTAGCTCTTGCAAGCCTTCCTGGAAACAATCCTCTTTTCCCTGGACAGGATCTGGGTCTTGGACAACAATCAGCTTCACTCAGCTGCAGCTGTGGTCACAGAGGAGGTCCTCTCACTCCTGGACCCATTAGCTGTCACGGCCTATGGTGTGCGCTGTGACTCTGTTTCTACACTTGCGGTTGCCCGCGGCAACGTGTTGCGGTGGCAGTGTCTCGGCCTTCTGGGTGATTGCCGTGACATGGTTGCCACGCAACGTGTAGCTTCCTATGCTTGTGTGTGCACTTCCCCTTTAAGTGGCTTTTTTCCCTTGTCTGGTGTTGGAAGGGTTAACTCCCTTCCTAGTGTTTTGTTAACACTGGGTTTATGTGTGTGTGGGTGTGGCTGCTTGGGCTATTTAGCCTCTGCTGGATTCCTGAAGCTGGGGGGTACTCCAGCCATGGTGTGTGCTGGAGCTATGCTCCTGGTCTTTATATTCCATCTGTCCAGTGAGGGCCACCCTTGTGGTCATAGATGTTAAGATGTTTTTATGGTGTCTCACGTTTATTGCAGCTATGGGTGTCCTGGGTTCCTGTGTGGTTGTGGTGTGTGCTTTGTCCTTTTAATGTTGGTGTGGACACCAGCACTTGTGCACGGGTTCCAGTCAGTGTGTCTGTGGCAGGTAAGTGTGTTACTAGTCTCGCTTACCTGCCATCTCTATAGCTGTATGTGTTCCCCCCTCCTTGCAGCCTGGCCTCAGATAGAGACTCCTGTTCCTCCATTACTGGGATGAACAGGTCGTCTCTTCCCTGCTCCTTGGTGAGGGATTACCAGGGCGACTTAGGGTCTTTAGGTATCCTGAGTATAAGTCGTCCTACCATCGGGGTCCGCTCATATGGTGAGGAGTCAGGGAGAGGATTAGGGATGTTGTAGGAGGTGACCTGCTCCCTTATTACTCCTTTTGGCCAGGCTGATCCCCTTTACCCTCTGACACCGCACACGGTGGGGGGTTTCCCCCACTCCCCGTCGTGACATTAGCTTTTCTGCTCATACACAGCTCCTCAGCTCTCAGCTCGCTCCCAAGATGACTGCAGATCCTTCTTCCTGCTCTCTAGAACCACACCTCTCATGAAAATGGAAATATATATGCAGTCAGTCAGCTGTGCCTAGGAAACAGCAGAATCTTGTGGCCAAACAGCAAAACGTCAGTCCAAATCATGTAACTTCATTTAAATAAACACAATGTTCAGACAATGAGAGCTATTTCCCCATCTCACATGCCACCCTACTAGAGGTTGTCGTCCTCGGCAACTCTCCCCATACAGACTCATCCAGGGCATAGCGTTGTGGGGGCACACCAGCCAGGGGCGTACATAAAAATCACTGGGCCCCATAGCAGGAATCTAAATTGGGCCCCCATTCCCCTTTTATAGCCCCTCCTTTTGTTCCATGAACTATTCTTGCTGCTGCGTTTTATAATTTATGCCATCAGGACCGGATTGGGATTACAAAACAGCCCTCGCACACAAAAGAGGTATAATAGATGCAGTGTGTACAGGTATATAGTATATTCCCTAGTGTTCTGATATATGAGGTACAGGGTATAATATATAGGGAGTGCAGAATTATTAGGCAAGTTGTATTTTTGAGGATTAATTTTATTATTGAACAACAACCATGTTCTCAATGAACCCAAAAAACTAATTAATATCAAAGCTGAATATTTTTGGAAGTAGTTTTTAGTTTGTTTTTAGTTTTAGCTATTTTAGGGGGATATCTGTGTGTGCAGGTGACTATTACTGGGCATAATTATTAGGCAACTTAACAAAAAACTAATATATACCCATTTCAATTATTTATTTTTACCAGTGAAACCAATATAACATCTCAACATTCACAAATATACATTTCTGACATTCAAAAACAAAACAAAAACAAATCAGTGACCAATATAGCCACCTTTCTTTGCAAGGACACTCAAAAGCCTGCCATCCATGGATTCTGTCAGTGTTTTGATCTGTTCACCATCAACATTGCGTGCAGCAGCAACCACAGCCTCCCAGACACTGTTCAGAGAGGTGTACTGTTTTTCCTCCTTGTAAATCTCACATTTGATGATGGACCACAGGTTCTCAATGGGGTTCAGATCAGGTGAACAAGGAGGCCATGTCATTAGATTTTCTTCTTTTATACCCTTTCTTGCCAGCCACGCTGTGGAGTACTTGGACGCGTGTGATGGAGCATTGTCCTGCATGAAAATCATGTTTTTCTTGAAGGATGCAGACTTCTTCCTGTACCACTGCTTGAAGAAGGTGTCTTCCAGAAACTGGCAGTAGGACTGGGAGTTGAGCTTGACTCCATCCTCAACCCGAAAAGGCCCCACAAGCTCATCTTTGATAATACCAGCCCAAACCAGTACTCCACCTCCACCTTGCTGGCGTCTGAGTCGGACTGGAGCTCTCTGCCCTTTACCAATCCAGCCACGGGCCCATCCATCTGGCCCATCAAGACTCACTCTCATTTCATTAGTCCATAAAACCTTAGAAAAATCAGTCTTGAGATATTTCTTGGCCCAGTCTTGACGTTTCAGCTTGTGTGTCTTGTTCAGTGGTGGTCGTCTTTCAGCCTTTCTTACCTTGGCCATGTCTCTGAGTATTGCACACCTTGTGCTTTTGGGCACTCCAGTGATGTTGCAGCTCTGAAATATGGCCAAACTGGTGGCAAGTGGCATCTTGGCAGCTGCACGCTTGACTTTTCTCAGTTCATGGGCAGTTATTTTGCGCCTTGGTTTTTCCACACACTTCTTGCGACCCTGTTGACTATTTTGAATGAAACGCTTGATTGTTCGATGATCACACTTCAGAAGCTTTGCAATTTTAAGAGTGCTGCATCCCTCTGCAAGATATCTCACTATTTTTGACTTTTCTGAGCCTGTCAAGTCCTTCTTTTGACCCATTTTGCCAAAGGAAAGGAAGTTGCCTAATAATTATGCACACCTAATATAGGGTGTTGATGTCATTAGACCACACCCCTTCTCATTACAGAGATGCACATCACCTAATATGCTTAATTGGTAGTAGGCTTTCGAGCCTATACAGCTTGGAGTAAGACAACATGCATAAAGAGGATGATTTGGTCAAAATACTCATTTGCCTAATAATTCTGCACGCAGTGTATGCAGTGTGTACAGGTATATAGTATATACAGCAGTGTACTGATATGTGAGGTACGGGGTATAATATATGCAGTGTATACAGGTATACAGTATATACAGTAGTGTAATATGTGAGGTACGAGGTATAATAGATGCAGTGTGTACAGGTATATAGTAAATACAGCAGTGTATTGACACCTCGTACCTCACATATCAGTACACCACTGTAGATACTATATATCTATACACACTGCATCTATTATACCTCGTACCTCACATATCAGTACACTGCTGTATATACTATATATCTGTACACACTGCATCTATTATACCTCATACCTCACATATCAGTACACTGCTGTATATACTATATATTTGTACACACTGCATATATTATACCTCGTACCTCACATATCAGTACACTGCTGTATATACTATATATCTGTACACACTGCATCTATTATACCTTGTACCTCACATATCAGTGCACTGCGGTATATACTATATATCTGTACATATTGCATGTATAATACTGTGTAATATATGCAGTGTGTGTGTGTATATGTATGTATGTGTATATATATATATATATATATATATACACACACACACAGAGCAGTGTATTGATGTGAGACATAGAAGGTATAATACTGCAGATGCAGTGTTTACAGAAATATGTGGTCAGTTATGCATTATGGTCACTGTGTGGGAGGTACATGAGATAGTGGTCACTGTAACTGTCTGAAGTATTATACATGAGTGAGCAATGAGTAAAAACAGGGCATGGAGGGGGGGGGGGGGAAATGATGAAAAGTGGAGGACCTCCTCTTACCACTCCATTCCAGTCTGTATGGATCAATGCAGAGCTGCTTGTGAACTTCTAATACTTGCTGTTAGGGGTTGAAGGACCTGTGATGATGTCATCACAGGTCCTGGCAGATATACCTTGGAAACCTAGGAACTACTACACCATTTTTGGTGCAGTTCCTTTGCTAGATTCTGCAGGACCTGTGATGCACTGTTCTAACCTGGGAACTACACTTTACACTGTGCAGTTCCCTTACAGGACCTCTGATGACATCATCAAAGGTCCTTTAGCTTTAGAAAGATAAACAGGAGCAATTAGGGGGCGGGGCCTCTCCTCCACTTCGGGCCCCTCTTTCTCACGGGCCCCATAGCAGCTGCGTGGTCTGCCTATATGGTAGGTACGCCACTGACACCAGCATTGGGCCTCGTTGACCTACGTAGAGTGATAAGTTCAGAAGCACTAGGGACATCAGGCACATTTAATGGGAGAGGAGCTGCTGACCGCTCAACACCTTCCCTGGGTGGCAAAGTTGCAACGGCTGGTGCCTCTGTAGGTACCGGGGCAGGGGCAACCCACCATTCCTCCTCCTTCTCCTCTAAGGGAATTTCCTCTGTATTCTGAGCAGGATAAGGCATCTCCTCTGCGTACACCGGCTCATCAAAATTACAATGCCTCAACATGTTATGGTGCAAGTTTCGTGAGGCTCTACCTCATAGACTGGGATGGCAGGGTCTACCCTCCTCTTCACCATGTATAGGCCCGCCTCCCACCACCCATCCAATTTCCCAGATGGCCGCTTGGCTTTCACTCGATCACCCGGGGCATACCCATCCCTCTGCACTGGTCTTGGATTAGGGTGTACCACTTCTCCCAGGAACTCCCCCACAACCTTGTGGATCGCTCTCAGCCGGCGGCAGTGCTCTTGCACCCATGCAGTGGTATTTCTCAGTGGGGGCTCCATCGGATCGGGCATGTGGAGATCCTGAATCTCCCTTCCGGCTTTCCCAAACATGAACATATGGGGGGAGTACCCGGTGGTACTGTGTACCCTGTTGTTATAGGCCCACATCAGTTCAGGTAGGTACTCGGGTCCCTGAGCCTTTTGGCTGTCCTCCAGCTTCCACAGTCTCTGGAGCAAGTTGCGGTTGAAGCGGTTGCATGCCCCGTTTCCCTGGGGGTGATACGGGGTGGTGCGGGAACGTTCGATTCCATACAGTTTGTACAACTCATTCATTAGAGTACCATGAAAACATGCCCCCTGGTCCAAATGTACCTTCTGTGGACACCCGAAAACCTGTATAAAGTGTTTGCAGACCACTTCAGCGGCCGACTCTGTCGTCTGGTCTCTGGTCTGTACAGCCACCGCATACTTTGTGAAATGATCTGTCATGACTAAACTGTATGAGTGTCCCAAGGTAGAGTACCCAATCTGTATGTAATCAATCATAAGGAGTTCTAGGGGCGCGGAGGTCCGGATGGCCGACACTTAAGACATGCCTCGGCCACCATGTCTGGCAGATCTGGACATTATACCAGTCGTTGGAGCCACTTGAACGTTTTTTCGCTCCCGAAATGGGCTTCCCGGGCAGCCTCCGGTCCCAATGACATGGGGATGACAATCTGTCGCCGGTACTGCAACTCTAATTGCAAGTATATGGTCCGACACAGGAGGCCCTGGGTAACAGTCAGCTTATCCCACTGCCTCAACAACTTTTGGCTTTCTGTATTCTGATGGGCCCGCTCTTCTGGCCGAGGCCATATCTTGGTCCGGACCCATTATTTCACTTTCCACAGGTCCGGACACCTAGTCTGGACTCTCTCCCAATCAGTAAACATCTTTCCCAACACAATCAACATCCCGGATGCCACACCACTTGAATGTGCTATGTCCTGGAACATGGGTAATCGACCAGGGTCAAAAGTTTCGGTGTCCTCTAGCTCTTCATTGGCACTCTGAGTCTACAACCCTACAGGGACTCTGGAGAGTACATTGGCATTGCCGTTCTCCCTACCTTACTGGAACTTAATGGGTAATGGTACTTAGAAAGGCTAGCCAACCACCTCTGCTCAAGCACACCGAGCTAGGCATTCTCCAGATGTGCTAGTGGGTTGTTGTCCGTCATCACGGTCACCTCTGCGCCTGTCAGGCATTCTGCGAACCTTTTGGTCATGGCCGACACCAGTGCCAGTAGTTCCAGTTTAAAGGAGCTATAGTTGTCAGGGTTGCGCTCTGTCTCTCTCAGACCCCGGCTGCCATAGGCAATGACTCTCTCACGTCCATCCTGGACTTGGGATAACACGGCCCCAGACCATGTAGCCCTCCGTCAGTGTACAACAGGAATGGGGTGTTGAACCACTCATAAGCCAGAATCGGGGCACTGGTCAGCGCCTCTTTCACTGCTTCAAAGGCCTCTTATTGCCGGGTTCCCCATTTGATGGGATGATTCTTCGGGCCCCCTGCAGTGCCCCTTAATAACTCGTTTAGCGGGCCCACCAAATGAGCGAATTTGGGTATAAACCTCCTGTAGTAGCCCGCCAGTCCCTCGAACGCCCGCACCTTTCATAGTGTACTCGGCTGGGGCCACTTCTGGATGGCCTCAACCTTGCTGGGGGCTGGCTTTACCCCTTCCTGGGTCACCAAATGTCCCAAATACTCTATCTGCTGTCGAAACAGTTGGCACTTCTTGGGCTTGATCTTAAGCCCATGGTCTTGCAGCCATCTTAGGACCTGTCGCAGCTTTTGAAGGTGATCCTCAAAAGAGGCCCCAAACACTGCTATGTCATCTAGGTATATTAATACCGACTCAAAGTTGAGATCTTCCAGACAATGCTCCATTAACCGCTGGAATGTTCCCGGGGCATTGGAAAGGCCGAATGGCATCTGGTTGAACTTGTAGAGTCCCATAGGTACTGTAGGATGAAGGCCATCTTTGCTTTGTCCCTCTTGGCCACCAGTACCTGCCAATACCCACTGGCCAGGTTAAGAGTCGAGAAGAACTTCGCATGACTCAGGGCGGATAATGACTCCTCAATTCGCGGAAGGGGGTAGGCATCCCGGACGGTCTGGGCATTCAGCTTCCGATAATCCACGCAAAACCAGAGATTCCCATCTTTCTTCCCCACCAAGACTACTGGAGCAGCCCAAGGGCTTTGACTCTCCTGGATCACCTGGTTTTCCAACATGCTGGCCACCATGTCCTTTACTTCCTGGTACATTTTAGGCGGGATTTGCTGGTAACGTTCCCTGATTGGTGCAGCATCACCGGTGGGGATTTCGTGCTTGATAGCGGAAGCACACCCAAAGTCATCATCATATCTTGAGAACGCCTTCTGAAATTCCCATAGGGTGTCTTCCAGCGACTTCTGTTGTCCTGGAGTCATGGTCTTGCAGTCCACCCCCATCCGGGCCATAATAACTAGACCGTTCCACTCCGCTGTTGGGGACTCTCTTTGATGGACCTCTACAGCGTAGGTCCAGGCTGATCTCCTATCTGGCTGTAGCGTGAAGCCCCTTCATCGAAGCATGTCCCCTTCGGACACATAAACTTTGGCCAGCAAGGTATTCCCAGGAACGGTTAACTCGCAGTCATCAACATTGAGACAGCGTGCGGGCACACATCCATCCTTCACAAAAGGGAGGGACCGGGCTACCAGTGGGCGAGTCTGCGCTTCGATCAGGACCTCCAGTCCATTCAGTTGTCCTTCCAGCCCCCACCAGCAGCGTCAAGATTTATTCTTGTCGAAGTGGGATCTTTACCGGGGTCTTCCGCAGCACCTTCACGTGTCCAATGGGCCAACCGGACATGTTGCTCTTTAGGCCTCTTTCTTCACGGTGGCTAGGTAGACACTGTAGAATGTCATGTCGGCCGTCGTCCGGGTCATCTCTTGCAATTTGTCCTGTAAGAACTTGGTTGGATAGCCCCACTATGAACTGGTCTCTTAGTAGCCGGTCCACCTCCCAAAAGGCTCCCATGGCCTCTGGGTCTTGCCGTTGTATTTCATTTAGCGTCTCCTGTAAGGCATTGGAGTACTGCATCAGGGTCTTGCCCTCTCGCTGTGGTTGATTGAAGAAGTGGCTCCTCAACTCTTTAGCACTCCCTCTCACGGCTCTCTCCAGCAGGGAGAAAATTTTCTCTAGGGTGTCTCTCTCGGATTCGGGCCTTACCATCACTGTCCATCTGAGGTCACCCTCTAGAACCCCCAATGCAACCTCTGCCTGCAGCTCGGGTGTCAGGTTACACATTCTAACTGCACTTCGCACCCTTTCAGTCCAGTCCTGCAACATCATGTTACCGTCAAATTTTGGCAGGTGATGCAACAGCGTCCCCACGGGGATGAAACCTACTGGGACAAGCATGGCGGAGGCAAGCTGGCCTTGCACTGGCGCACCCTGAGATGGGTCCTGGATCTCCCGCCGCATTCCCATCCATAACGGTCGCTGTATCCTGCTGACTATGCCAAGTTGTAAGCCGTGTACTGGGGTGGGCTCCACAGGATACAGCGAAGTCATGAATGAGGAAAGCAACTCTGACACCAGCTTTTGCAAAATTTTACTAACACGTGATAACAAACACAACCAAAAATGCTGAGAACATAAAATAAGTTTACATACACACAGCCCAAAAGCTGAGATCCCTATGTTGCACAGCATGGCACCCCCTGATGGATGCCAGCGGAAATTTTGTGATAATTTACCTACTGGCGGGCACAACTTAAACTGCCTCGCTGTACCTATTATTACCCTGAAACAAACACAAACAATTGGTTGGGTGCTTAGTACAGGCTGGCCTGCAGTGCAACACAGCAGTTCACAATCTTACCGTGCTCTATATTATACCCCCTCCCATAACTAGTCCGGTAGCATTTGCCTGATTATTTCTCCTGAGCAAAACGCTGAACTAGATAGAGTTCGAGGGAGTATTTATCAGCTCTCAAATGTGCAATGTCCCTTTTAGTAATGGAGCCCTTGTAGTATAGTAGCAACAATTTCACAGGATCTGGGTCTTGGACAGCAATCAGCTTCACTCAGCTGCAGCTGTAATCACAGAGGAGGTCCTCTTACTCCTGGATCCATTAGCTTTTCTGCTCACACACAGCTCCTCAGCTCTCAGCTCGCTCCCAAGATGGCTGCAGATCCTTCTTCCTGCTCTCTAGAACCACACCTCTAATGAATATGGTTTTTATCATTCAGGTTTTTATTGAGATTTTCAAGAAAGTATTTCCTTAACAATGACATACATTGATGTTCAAAGTGACAAACAATCTGAGGGGGTATCTGAAAACTTGTAAAGAAGGTTACAATAGAATATGTACCAACGTGGGTGCAGTCCCATAATAAACATGAACCTTGTAAGGTATCTACAGTGAATGTAATAAGAAAGCAAGGGAAGGGGAGGACGAAAGGTGGGTAAGGGAAGGAGGGATTTGTCAGGTATGCGGATCACAAATGAGCGTTTCGAAACGCATCCGAAGTAAGAAATGTTTCCCATGGACCACAAGTTTTTACAAAGCAGGTGGAGTCTGAGGGAGTCACGCTAATGAGATCTTCCATTCTCTGGTGAAGCGCAATTTCCTCAAACCATTCCTCCAGTGTAGGGGGAGAGGGAGATTTCCAGTGTCGAGGGATGACAGTTTTTGCCGCCCGGACCATGTATTTTAGAAGTGAGGTTTTATAGGCTGGGATATTCAAATCGAATACAAACAGTAGGAGGGATTTAGGAGAGTTTGGTATAGGGATACCCGTTACCTCCTGTATTGTTTTGTGTACGAAGTTCCAAAATGGGCGCCGGATAGTACAAAGCCCCTAAATGTAGATCATCGTACCCGCCTCTGTGTGTCATCTCCAGCAGCGATCCGACACTGTTGGTAGCCATTTGTGCAGGAGTGTAGGCACCCTGTACCACCTGGAGAGGATTTTATAGCTTGTTTCTTGCGCCTTAGTGGAGATCAGCGCTTTGTGGGAGAGAAGGAAACTCCTGTTCCATTGAGAGGGAGTAAGCTGTACACCCAGGTCTTGTTCCCAAGCTTGACAAAAGGGAGGGAAATGTGGGGAGCGTTGGAGGATAAGTAATTTATAAATGGTTGAGATATCCCTGAGTACCACTGATGGGGCTATTCACATTTGTTCGAATGTGGTGAGGCGTCTAGTTAGGGTATTAGTCTTGCGTGTAGATAAATAGAAGTGCTGGAGTTGTAGGTATTCAAATGAATGTCTAGATTGGGAATAGACCCTGAGAGAACATGATGAAATCTGAGAGGGCAGATTTTGGTACCTTTAAGAAAGGGGCCAGATGAGTACCCCGGCTGGAAGCACGGATGGTCGGTGATTGGGTTCAGGGGGTCCTTAGTGTCGATTAGAGAGGTGTGACGGCTTATGGATGCTATTGTTGCAAATGTGTGGTTAGCCGTAAAGGATAACTTAGAGGTGATAGAGCGTGGTATGCCTGTAAACCAGGGGAGTACTGATAGCGAGCAGGAAGAGGAGTCTTGTGCTATATGAACCCAGAATTTGGAAGAATCAATTTGCAGCATATCCAGGAGCCTAGCGTATGCCGTAGAGTGATAATACAGTCTACAGTCTGGCAGACCACCCCCCCCCCCCCCTACAGCTCCTTGGATCGAGTCATTTTTTCCCACCTGATCCGTGGTTTACCAGGTGACCATGCAAAAAGTGTAAAGCATCGACGCAGTTGCGACCAGAATATTGATGGGATGGGGATGGTCTGCAAGAGATAGAGCAGCTTTGGTAACAAGTTTATTTTTAAAATACTGATTCTGCCAAACCAAGAGAAGTCCCGTCGGCTCCAAGACTCCAGGTCTTCTTGGAATTTTTGAAGGAGAGGGTAAAGTTCATTCTGAAGATATGTGACAGGTCGGCAGAGATCTTAATTCCCAAATATGTTATTCCCGTGAGTGGCCAGACAAATAGGAAGCAGGTTTTAAGAGAAGAGACCAGGGTGCAAGGCAGGGAGATCTTTAGATCTCAGATTTAGTCATGTTGATTTTAAAGTTTGTCTATTTGCCAAGCTGGCTATCTCATGAAGCAAAGACAGTAAGGAGATGTAAGGGTTAGTTATGTAGAGCGGAAGATCACCCGCAAAGGCCGCACATTTATGCTCAGTGTCTTTAATCTTGATCCCAGATATGTCTGGGTTGGTGCGTATGGAAGACATCAGGTGTTCCATGACCAAAACATAGAGTAAGGGAGACAGCGGGCATCCCTGTCGCGTGCCGTTGAAGATGGAGAAGGGGGAAGAGAAGGTGCCATTGATCTTGATGTGTGCTGAGGGTTGCTGATATAAACTAAGGATTTTCCCCATGAATCCCGGGCCTATTTCCAATCGTGAGAGGACAGTATAGATAGAGTGCCATGAAATGCAATCAAAGGCTTTCTTGGCATCTAAAGACAAAATCATGAGGGGGGTGTTGTTAGTTTTTGTGTAGTGAATGATTTCTAGTGTCCTCAGAGTGTTGTCGCGAGCCTCCCGCCCCGGTACAAACCCCACCTGGTCAGGATGGATAAGGGAGGACAGAAAAGCATTTAATCTATTAGCCAGTAGTTTAAAAGAGAGATAGGATGATAACTGGCACACAAGTGCGGGTCCTTGCCAGGTTAAGGGATGACTACAATATGAGCCTCGGTGGACTGCACCGGGAAGGGATGCCCCGAAGACACTGCATTGAAGACACTGAGCAGGAAGGGGGTGAGGAGAGTTGAGAAAGATTTATAAAACTTGGCTGTGAATCCGTCAGGGCTGGGGCTCTTACTCCCCTGTAGGGATTTGAGAACTTCTTGTAGTTCCACTTCGGTAAATGGAATTTCTAAACTAGCAGATTGTACGTCAGATAGCTTGGGGGTATGAGGTGCCGGATCAGGGACCTGATCTTCACAAGTTTGAGAGGAGCAGGGAAGGTAATATAGTTCAGAATAAAAAGATTGGAAGGATGAGGCAGGGTTTTTTACCACGGGAATGTAAGAGGCAGCTATTTTCCCCCTGAGAACCCTCACCAACAAGCGACCACTCTTGTTGCCGTATTCGTCAAATTTACTATGGCAGGTTTGGATCATTCGCTTATAAGACGTCTCTAAGAGGTGTCGGGCATCCATACGTGCATTCTGGAGATCACGCACGATAGATAGGGGGAGTGCTCGCTTGTGGGCAAGTTCCAAGGAGGCAACCTTTTGTAGTGCGTTTTTGAGGGTAATTGCTTTTTATTTTTTGAGACGGGAGCCGTGTTTAATGAGAACCCCGTGCAGGACGCATTTTAGGGCCTCCCATTGTGTTGGGAGAGAAGTAGGATCCGCAGCATGGTCGGACAGAAAATTGGATACCATGGTATTAAGGTCCTCGGCGCACACTGCGTATAGGAGGATAGATTCATTTAAACGCCAGGTCCACTCTCGTTTGGACAGGAAAGGGAGATTTAAGGAGCAAAACACCGGGCCATGGTCAGACCACAAGATGTTGCCTATTTGTGTGGAGTCTAGCCATGAGAGTGCAGGTTGTTGGATAAGAATATAATCAATTCTGCTATATGAGGAATGTGGGGCTGAGTAAAAGGTGTAGTCTCTGTCCACAGGATGTTGCAAACGCCACGGATCATATAATTGTAGCTGAAGCAGTGCTTTCTTAACCTTTTTAATGGCCGCGTAGGAAAGAAAGGCACGTCCTCTGGAGTTGTCAAGTGTAGGGTCGAGGGTGAGGTTGAGGTCACCGCAAATTATAACCATTCCGCGGATTAGGGCCTTATCAACTAGGTCCAAAATAAATGAAACCTGATTTTGGTTAGGAGCTTAGGCGTTGAGAAGGGTGAATTCTTGGCCGTCAATCAGGAGCGAGAGGATCACGTTTCGAGCCCCGGGATCAGCAATACAGCCTAGCACTTGGTGAGGCAGAGATTTATGGATCACTATAGCGACCCCCTTTGTTCACAACGTTGTTTGCAAAGTGGCAGGTTGTAAAGTGCCGATGTCGGATGTTGGGGTCTTACCTTCTTTGAAATATGTTTCTTGGAAACAGACAATTTTTACCTTTTGCTGGTGGAAGTGGTGGAGTACCAGGATAGTTTTTCAGGAGTGTTGAGGCCTTTCGCATTGAAAGATACTATCTTCAGTGGTGTCATACCTGCGACAGAGGGAAGGACACAGGGACAAGGGGAGGGGAAAACAGACAAAACCAAGAGAGAGAAAAAATAAAAAATAAAGGGGGGGGAGAAGTAAGAGAGAAAGAGGAGATAACTATCTAGTGGGATTAAAATGATCGATGAAGCAGTCGCTAGGGATTAACTGGTCCCCTAAACTATTGGAGGGAAGAAACAACCAGGAGAAAGCAAACCAGCTACATTCTCTGACAAAGAAGAAAGGCGTTAGTGCTATTGCCAACTTCTGAGGGCAGGGCCGAGATGTAGTGAAACAAGTTGCTCCTATGGCTGAAGATTAGTAGTCCCAAACATGAGCAGCGGTCCACTCTTTAGGTTGCAGACGTGGATAGAGATCCACGTTGGTGGCCAGCGGGTCGTCGCTGTCTCCGTCCACGAGGAGATGACACGGTTGTTCCAAGCGTTCCGGAGCTGGCGATCTGGGAGGATCGAGGGTGCCCCGGTTGGCTGGGAGCAGGTGTGAGAATAGACAGCCACGGACCCAAGTCGACTGACGGCAGGTCTAGTAGGTGAAGAACTGCAACGTGTCCCCTGGGGCCCACAAAGAGGGCAAATGGGTAGCCCCACCGATAGGGAATTCCCTGATCCCGAGGAGGTCCAATAGAGGACATAAGGCAGCTCTCTGTACCAGACAGAGTGTGGCGTGAAAGGTCCTACAACAACTGGATTGGGGACCCTTCATGAGACAGAAGAGAAGACTGCCGAGCCTTATTCAAAATTTGCTTTTTGACGACGTAAAAGTGTATTCTGCAAATGACGTCTCTTGGTTTGGAGCCATCTGGATTAGGGGGCCGTAGGGCTCTGTGAGCTCTGTCAATTTCTATATGAGAATTCGGTGGGCGACCTAAGATTTTATTGAATATTCCTACAATTGTATGCAGTAGGTCAGGTGTCGTTATTGATTCTGGGAGGCCACTATTCCTTATGTTGTTACGGCGGCTGCGATTTTCAATGTCATCAAGGTGCTGATGTAAGGTGTACAGTTGAGCCTTGTGAGACTGGACCTTAACTTGAAGGGCCGAAACCGTAGCAGACAGGGATGTGTGGTCGTGGACGACAGAATCAATTCTGGAGTCAAGCACCGTCAGCTCAGAGCGGACCTGCAAGAATTCCCGCTTGCATTCCTGCAGTATGTTGGTGGCAAAATTAGACAGGTCTGCCTTAGAGGGCAGTAAGCAGATAAGGGTGCGCAGGTCTGCCATTGTTGGTGGTCTGACGTCCTCATCAAGTAGATCTGTGGAGGCTGGGAGTTCCCCAGAATGGGGTGAGATATGTTTAGAGGCCGGCGAGGATAGTAAACCGATCACAGCTTCAGGACCATAGAGGGTCGCTCCCGGCAACTGTCCCAAGAAGATCCGGTGGACTAATGTTGTGAGGCGGCCAGAGAGGGTACAGGAGAGTAGGAAGGAGGTTGAAAAGGGTCCATTGTAGCGGGGGGGGCGTGATCTTGAGGAACATCTCTGCTGGGGGACTGTTGCTGCTGGGCTTGGCATTGTCCTAGGAAGGGGAGACAAGAATGGGTCAGAAGCTGGGCGCTTGTGTGCCCCTGGTGGTGAGTTGGGGCTCCTGGGGTTCCAGACATGGGCCCACTGGGCCAAAAGGAGTGGGCCAAGGGCCTCAGAGTGGAGTTCTGTGGGATGGTGGGGCTGCTGACCTCCGGGGTTACATCGTGAGGGATTTGTGGAGAGCCCCTGTGACTGACCTGTGAGGCTGCTGGCAGCGCCGCAGTCGAAGTGAGCATCGGAGGTTCTAGGGCATGCGTGGGAGCCAGGCTGGAGGGTGAGGGTGGAGAAAGCAGCTCCGGTGGATCCGGTCCCAACAGTTGTGCTGTTCAGTGCCTGGGGTCAAGGTTGGCAGATGGGGCACAGATGCAGAGAGGTGTCGGTGAAGCTGTGCGGCAGGGCTCCCAGGGGTGTCGGGATGCGCTTCGGTGGGCAGCGTGTTCGGCGACATCGGTGGACAGCTTGGAGGCATGTAGAGCGGTCCTTCAGAGCGGAGCCCGAGGATGAGGAATACCGGGCGAAAAGGAGAGGCAGTTTGCATTGCGATGAGGCCAGGGGAGCTGATGGACGGGCTCTACCCTTTTTTAGTGTTTTACCCATCAGGAGAGGCTGAATGGAAGGTGATTACGTCAGGGATGCAGAGGAGCTCTTACAGAGCCCGTCCTCACTCGCAGATGGCTGGCCATGTTCCCCAGTAATAGCTGTTTTTTAACACAATTCACAATGAAATAATTCGGATTGAATCTAATCTTTTCGGAAAATTCGGCAAACTGACCAAATAGAATTTTTTAGAAATTCGCTCATCTCTAGTAATAACCATCCCACCTTAACATTTTGGAAGGTTGTTATCCTCCCACCAAAAAACTACAGAGAGATATATATGTAAACAGAACATATTTATTTATTGCAGAATCAGGTATATGATAGAGCTATACAAAACCTTGTGAGGAAAATGTCAATCAAACCCCTCAACACGCCTGCGATCCTCCCTCTGGCCTGCGCACCAAAATCTCTGTTTTAAATGTGTTGTGATCCATTTGAATGTATACAGTCCTGACGAAGAGGGCAATCCAGCCCTCGAAACGCGTAGACTACCTGCAAATAAAGATTATTCTTCATTATCCACATCACGCCTAATTTACCATTCATCTTAGTCCTGGCAGCGCCTTCCATGATCCTGAACCATTTTTCTAGTTAAATATCAAGCCTGCTGTTTGCTCCAGAGCAACACACAGGACCACGGCTGCAGCCTAGGACAACCGCCCACTTGTCAGGATTTTAAATAACCAGAAAAGCGTCCTACAGTTGTTGTGACTTCTCACAACACTATTTGGTAAGCAAATTTCCTGTTTTTTAATTACCGCTGATTAATTGATACTGCATATGTGGCGCCCTATCCTCCTGTTTGCATTTTAAAAGAACTGTTCATGTGCCACCCTTTATGAGTGGCATGACAGAGAGACAGTGTGGGTAGAAATGAGTCTCCCACTGATAGACCAGGTGATGCAGCTGAATCCAAAGACTGTGAGGAGAATCTCTATTGGTGGTGCAGACAGTGAGAGAGCTGAGAGGCTTAAAAGCTGGTCCTCAGAGAGGATAATGCTGGAGACCATCCCCTGTATCAGGGAGAGATACAGAGACTGACAAGCAACTGCCCCAAACCCTTCCCTGTTATGGACTGTGCACAATAAGATTGCAGTGTCCCACTATGTGTTATACACTCACCTAAAGAATTATTAGGAATACCATACTAATACGGTGTTGGACCCCCTTTTGCCTTCAGAACTGCCTTAATTCTACGTGGCATTGATTCAACATGGTGCTGATATCATTCTTTAGAAATGTTGGCCCATATTGATAGGATAGCATCTTGCAGTTGATGGAGATTTGAGGGATGCACATCCAGGGCACGAAGCTCCTGTTCCACCACATCCCAAAGATGCTCTATTGGGTTGAGATCTGGTGACTGTGGGGGCCATTTTAGTACAGTGAACTCATTGTCATGTTCAAGAAACCAATTTGAAATGATTCGAGCTTTGTGACATGGTGCATTGTCCTGCTGGAAGTAGCCATCAGAGGTTGGATACATGTTCTCATTCTGTTTACGCCAAATTCGGACTCTACCATTTGAATGTCTCAACAGAAATCGAGACTCATCAGACCAGGCAACATTTTTCCAGTCTTCAACAGTCCAATTTTGGTGAGCTTGTGCAAATTGCAGCCTCTTTTTCCTATTGTAGTGGAGATGAGTGGTACCCGGTGGGGTCTTCTGCTTTTGTAGCCCATCCGCCTCAAGGTTGTGCGTGTTGTGGCTTCACAAATGCTTTGCTGCATACCTCGGTTGTAACGAGTGGTTATTTCAGTCAACGTTGCTCTTCTATCAGCTTGAATCAGTCGGCCCATTCTCCTCTGACCTCTAGCATCCACAAGGCATTTTTGCCCACAGGACTGCCGCATACTGGATGTTTTTCCCTTTTCACACCATTCTTTGTAAACCCTAGAAATGGTTGTGCGTGAAAATCCCAGTAACTGAGCAGATTGTGAAATACTCAGACCGGCCCGTCTGGCACCAACAACCATGCCACGCTCAAAATTGCTTAAATCACCTTTCTTTCCCATTCTGACATTCATTTTGGAGTTCAGGAGATTGTCTTGACCAGGAGCACCCCCCTAAATGCATTGAAGCAACTGCCATGTGATTGGTTGACTAGATAATTGCATTAATGAGAAATAGAACAGGTGTTCCTAATAATTCTTTAGGTGAGTGTATATGTGCACTTTAAACTTTTTCTGCTGTCATATTTAATGTATTGTATTTCTTAATATCAGGCTGGTCTTTGTCATTACATCTATTCACCGCTAGGTGGTGGTGCCGCCACATATTATATATAGCCAGGGGTTTGTTAATAAAGATAGTTCAAGTTCAGTGTGTAGAAAGGAAACCGAGAGGAGAAGGAAGTGTATGGAGGAGCATAGCAGGCTCAGTCCAAGATGTAGCTGCCTTTCTTTCCTCTGGGCCCTGATCAAGCCTGGAGACGACAGAGCATGTTGTCACAGCAGCCCAGCACACACAAGTGAGTATATGTATGAATATAGAGCAAGTCTAGTGAAGATTAGAGCTGAGTCTAGCCAAGGGACTTCAAAAGCACCAGTGACCAGGAGGAACTTAAAGATACCTGAACACAACTGGATGATTAGTGTGCAGAATTATCCTTTTTCACTAAATGCCTTCTGGGACATAGTGAACCTGAATATTTCAGGAGAGCATCCTACATCAAATAATGTAGCAGAGAGTTTACCTGCCACGAGGGAGAACGCCCTTATTGGATCGCTTAATATAAAGTAAGGAAACAATTATATTTAGTACCTGAGTGCAAATGAATGGGCTTAAAGTAGAACTATCTAAGAAGAGAACTTTTGTCCTGCCTATAAAGTAACAGCATTAGGAAAACTCCTCAACTGACAATTGCCTGTTATAAAGATCCCAGCTAAATTAACATCTGAATTATTTCCTTTGAAATATAAATTAACTGTACCAACTGTCCTGAGACCATTGATTCAGTAAAAGTTCAACTGTGTTTTACTACAACTGACTCCTCATCCTTTCTACTAACCTCAACATTTGCACCTTACGGTGCTGGCGTCACAAACACAGGGGCCCAGCCACCAAAGCACCTTAAACACCTATACCATCAAGGGCACCTCAACTTCCATCTGGCTGGTGTTCCCTGCAATAGAGAGTGCCCCGGAGGATTTAGTGCTGTCTTCCCCATCACTGCACGCCAGCCCAGTAAATGAACTACTACTCCCATCGGCCCACCGTAGCCTCACGTGTTGTCCCTGCGGTATGGTCCACTGCATGATGTACATACAGTAACTAAGGACTGAGCTTATATTGAATAGCCACTAAGCAATATTTTAGTGAGAGACTGTAATTTAAAACTTCACGTGTCGGGTGCCCAAGGCAGACCTCCGGAACGTCTTGCGAGCAGGACACAGGCAGAAACAGACCAGGGACCAACAGAATACTTTATTACACATGTAATAAAAAAATAAGACAGTACAGCAGGTTAAGCAATAGTGGTAGCACTACCACAGAACCAAGTGCACGGCAGACCAGAGGCAAAACCCAGAGGGTCGAGAGCCAGTGAGCCCCGTTCTTCGCAGAGCTCCTGGAGGTGGGGATGAACTGGGCCGAGGGCTCACTGGTCGCACCTCCAGGAAGGTCCTGATACACTTGGCCGCTACCTGCAGAGAACCATGCTGGTGCAAGCACCATCGTAAACAGACAACAGGACTGGAACCAAACCGAACACAGGACATGGATCAGAGAAGAAGACAAATGGGAACCAGCACAGAAGAAGATGCCTGGACCCCATGTGGAACGGAACCATGGCGGTCACAAGTAGAGCTGCAGACAGACTAGAGATCCTCCCTCCAGAGAACCCAGGGACCCTCTCACTAAGGCAGGACAAACACAGGAACAGAAGCAGTAAGGCACTGCAGGACAGACAAGTAACGGACTAGATCAGAAGCAGTAGGCTCTGCCAGGCTGGACAAAGGACAGGATCAGAAGCAGTTTAGCACTGCCAGGCTATCAGACGCAGTTAGAGCACTGATAGGCTAGACATGGAACAGAGTGGACCCAGACAGAGAACAGGTACAGAAGAACAAGCAAGGCATGGACAAGGATAGCAACATCAACATCATCACAGGACAGGTACAGAAGAGCAGACAAGGACATAACATCAATGCATTACCAGGTGACACCACAAACAAGTGCATAACATCAATGCATTACCAGTTGACACCACAAACAAGGGCAGATGGCAAACCCCCCTGGGTCAGCAGCAAGGGGCTACTCCCAGCAAGGCACAAGACAGACTGAACCCCTGGGTGAGCAGCAAGGTGCAACACCCAGCAAGGCAGAAGATAGACTGACCCCCTGGCCCCACAGCTCACAGACAGATATAGCTACATAAGGCACCTGACAAGCCACACATAGGAACAGACCAGGGAAAGTTAACCCCATAAGAACCAGGATACCAGAACCACAGAACACACAATCACAAGTGACAGTTCACACCAGACACAGAATGTTGCATCTATCACGCCCGAACGACAACCAGCATACACAGGGTAACTGTAGCCAGTATGAGGTTACAGGCAGCCAGCCTACACAACAAGGAGAGACAGAACTGCACTGTGATACAAACACAAATGCATCCATGCTCAGACCCTGTTCACACACAAGGCCACAGCCAGCACACATCACAGAACCAACATGCATGGGAACACCCACAGCCAGTGCACAAAATGCATGCAGCCAGCATGCATGGCACCAGAAACAGGAACCACAGATATATGAACGTGGGAGCCCCAAACACAGGCCACAGTTTACACACAAAACTGCAGTCCAGCACGCAGTCCCAAGGAACCAGCATACACAGGTGTCAGCCTGCAGCCTGTACGCGAGAGAACATGCAGCCAGCCTGCATGGCAACAGTGACAAGAACTGCACAGAGATGCAGACATGGAAAGTACATACATACACAGGCATAGTTCACACAAGACACAGCAGCCAGCACGTAGCCCCAAGCAACCAGCATGCACAGGAGGCAGCCTGCAGCCAGTATGCGAGAGGGCATGCAGCCAGTCTACACGGTTTGTCACTGTTACCTTTCTGTAGTTTTTTTTTCAGAGTAGCAAACCACGCTTTTCTGAAGTGTATACTTTTTTTTTTACATTGCAGTGCATGAGAGACAGATGGAAACATAAGACACTACCTTTCCATTCGTTAAATGCATCTGTTTTTAATCCAGATACTTCCTGCTTCCTTTGATACACTTCAAATCTTTGTTTAAAAAAAGAAAGGTTTCACAAAAACATATACGTTTTTTGTTCAAAAAACAGAAACATACTACTGTATGTCTAAACATACAGCAAACATGAGATGTGAAGAGGCCCTTAAATTGTCTGCGTAATAAGTAAAGGTATAAATGTTTGTGCACCTGTCATACCAACCTATAAGAAAAAACTCACATATAATGTGTGAAGCTACTTTCACACCTGCGTTCGGGTGTCCGCTCGTGAGCTCCGTTTGAAGGGGCTCACAAGCGGCCCCGAACGCATCCGTCCAGCCCCAATGCATTCTGAGTGGAGGCGGATCTGCTCAGAATGCATCAGTCTGGCGGCGTTCAGCCTCCGCTCCGCTCAGCAAGCGGAACGCTGCTTGCAGCGTTCGGGTGTCCGCCTGGCCGTGCGGAGGCGAGCGGATCCGTCCACACTTACAATGTAAGTCAATGGGGACGGATCCGCTTGAAGATGACACTATATGGCTCAATCTTCAAGCGGATCCGTTCCCCATTGACTTTCAATGTAAAGTCTGAACGGATCCGCTCAGACAACTTTCACACTTAGAAAATTTTCTAAGTTTTAATGCAGACGCATCCGTTCTGAACGGATACAAACGTCTGCATTATAGGAGCGGATCCGTCTGATGAAACATCAGACGGACCCGCTCCGAACGCTAGTGTGAAAGTAGCCTAACACTGGGGTCTAGTATAATATAAAACCAATAACCAATAACCCCAAAGAAAGATGGGAGACTCACATATAAAATATATGTAATTTATTAAGACATAACCAAATAACGAACAAGACATAAGGCACAGGTGTACAGGAGGGGGGAAGACCTCATGTAAGGAGGTCAGATACAACCTCTCTCCCAAACACGCAGCTGGCAGGGAAAAGAGGTCACAGCCCTAGGTATACATCAGCATGGAAATTGTGAGAACTGTAGGTTCACTCAAAGCAACATGTACTGGTATGTATGCTGTATGCACAGAAAAAGTCAATGAAATGAAAAGATACAAATAGCACAAGGCAAACTAGCCCACCCACAGACCTGGGATGGCCGTATGAGGTATGCACATAGCCATTGAGCTGTATGATACAGACAGAGGCAAGTGTGCCAAGTGCAGATGGTTTGCCTTGTGCTATTTGTATCTTTTTATTTCATTTACTTTTTCTGTGCATACAGCATACATACCAGTACATGTTACTTTGAGTGAACCTACAGTTCTCTTAATTTTCATGCTGATGTATACCTAGGGCTGTGACCTCTTTTCCCTGCCAGCTGGGTGTTTGGGAGAGAGGTTGTATCTGACCTCCTTACATGAGGTCTCCCCCCCTCCTGTACACTTGTGCCTTATGTCTTGTATATTGTTTGTTATTTGGTTATGTCTTAATAAATTACATATATTTTATATGTGAGTCTCCCATCTTTCTTTGGGGTTATTGGTTTTGTTCTTGTGTTGGCTGTGCACCTGTCATGCCTGCATGCCATCAAAGCTCCTACAGGGCATTTCCGCTTGTCTGCATCACCACATGGTGACTCCTTACGCTTGTATGTTACCAGTTTTTGCTGAAATAAAAAAACAAACCTCCATCCTGCAGTTCTGGTCAAGACGAGGAAAGATACAGTATTTGACTGTGTGTGTATCACAAGAGCACTATGGTGCACATTTATTAAGACCGGTGTTTTAGACGCTGGTCTTCATAAAGTTCAAAGCTGGGGGTGGATCGCCAAAGTTATGAAGAGGCGAAGGCTTCCTAGCTGTCTTATATTTAGACCTTTTTCTATGCCTAAAACAGACGTAGAAAATGGAAAATGAGACGGGCCTGCCGGCCAGTCCCCTTCCCCGCCCAAAACTAACCATCTAGAGACTAACTAGACTAAACATCTTATATAGGTTTAATTCAGTATAATAAATTACCCCCTATGTTTTTTAAGGCTGTGTTCATACTATGTGGTGTACGCTGGGAATGTTCCCTTCTTATACACTGAATACATGCCAAGCAGAGTGTCTTTGCTAAATGAATAAAATGTATACTCAGTTTTTCAATACAGGAGATCCCATAGAAAAAACACAGCCTGACACTGGCAGCACTGATTTGATGAGTTGCTAAAACAGAGAAAGTCAGGAGAGGTTACAGGTCCTCTTTAACTTCACTTTTACAGTAGTTTACACCAGATTTAATGCATGTTTAGGTGAATCTGGTGCATCTTTAAGTGGAATGGGGTAATGTATCAAGTGTGCTGTGCCATCAAAGTGGAGTGATTTTGCCATTGGAGTAGTCAGTTGCTCAATATTTCTTATTATTTGTGCAATTTTTAATGTGGCTTACGCCATGCCCAGTGGCGTAGGGATCGCCATAGCAACCATAGCAGTGGCTATGGGGCCCTACGCCACTGGGGGCCCGTCCGGACCGCATTCAGTTTTTTTTTTTTTTAATTAACACACACAGACACTACACACAGGCAGCCAGGCAGTGGCGTATCTACCGGGGAAGCAGCTGCTTCAGGGCCCGGCCCCCCGGCAGCGTGTGTGACAGTTTATTTTCAAGTTAGTTAAATATCGATTCTTGTCTTAATGTTCAGGGCCCCTTCACAGCAGCAGCGGCGGCTGACCAGGCCCCCTCGCTTATGTGATCTAATCCTACTGTCTCCTAAAGTCTCCTGATGTGTCTGAGATTCAAAGCCACAACCTCCAATGTATCAGTGTATCAGTGTATCAGAGGCAAAGTATTTACCCACACAGCCATAAAAGCTGCATTGCAACTGATTGAAAAAATATGAGACTTCTACTGTTATAGCTGGCTAAGTGTACATCTATACACATGACAGCTGCCCCAACACACCCAGCACTGCTATATCTCTATATGACAGCTGTCCCAGCACACTCAGCTCTGCTATATCTCTATATATGAGCAGCTGTCATGTGTATAGATGTACACTTAGCCAGCTATAACAGTAGAAGTCTCATATTTTTTCAGTCAGCAGCAAGGCAGCTCTTATTGTCTTGTGGTTAAGTGCTTTGCCTCTGATACAGAAGGTCTTGGGTTTGAATCCCAGCAGAAACTTTTCTAAAATACAAGCACTGACTCCATATATGGACATACTGGGCAGGACACAGGAAGAGGCTGCATCGCATCGCCGACATGGAGGTAAGTAGAAGTGTTTATTTATTTTTTTTAATACCCGACTGTTACTGCCATGGGGGGAGCGGGGGGCACTTCATACTGGCACATGGGGGGAGGGGGTTGGCACCTGATACTGGCACCTGGGGGGGGGGGAGAGGCACCTGATACTGGCACATGGGGGGAGAGGGGTTGGCACCTGATACTGGCACATGGGGGGGAGGGAGAGAGGCACTTGATACTGGCACTTTTTTGTGGGGGGGGGAGATGGCACTATGATACTGGGACATGGGGGGAGGAGAGAGGCACTTGATACTGGCATGTGGGGGGGTTGGCACTTGATACTGGCACATGGGTGGGTTTGACACTATGATACTGGCACGTGGGGGGGAGAGAGGCACTTGATACTGGCACTTTTTTGGGGGGGGAGATGGCACTATGATACTGGGACATGGGGGGAAGAGAGAGGCACTTGATACTGGCACATGGGGGGTTGGCACTATGATACTGGCACATGGGGGGTGGGAAGGAGAGAGGCACTTGATACTGGCACATTGGGGGGAGATGGCACTATGATACTGGGACATGTGGGGGGGGGGGGGAGAGAGGCACTTGATACTGGCACATGATGGGGGGGCATCTATGGGGACACTTACTGGCACATTATTGGGGGGCATTATGGGGGACACTAGGCCGGCAGCCTATCAGAGGCCAGACACTGAGGGGCATCTACTGGGGCACTATATATGGGGCATTTTATACTGGTACATTATGGGGGGCACTAGCAGGAAGGGGGGAGAGGAGCACTATGGGGGAATTTACTGGGGGCACTATATAGGGGTATACTGGGACATTATGGGGGCACTATGGGGGCACTATGGGGACATTAGCTCAACTGGGGGCATTAAAAGGGGGTATTTTTGCACTGTCATATTATAAGGAGAATTATTACTACTGGGGAAGGGGGGCATTATAGTGGGCTTTATTACTCCCCCATGGTATGACCCCCTAGTAGAAGCACCAGCCTCTCCCTGCTCTGCTATCCCTCTGCCCCTTCTCCAAATACTTATTATGAAATCTTTCTCATTAGGATAAAGCACAACATCAGCTCCGCTGAGCCCCCGGCCAAGTGTTGAAGTGGCGTCCGAGATCCCCAAGGGTCAAGTAACTGTAAGTTTTCATATGAAATATGTTTATGTTATACACATATAGCATCCACTGTGCCACACAATATACAGTATACCTCTACACTGTGCCAAAGGAGTGGGGTTTACACAGGAGGAGGGAGGTGCGAAGCGAGCTGGAGGGGCCCTCACAAATATTTGCTGTGGAGCCCAGTCATTTCTAGTTACGCCCCTGGCCATGCCCCGCAGTTTACACTGACTAATTGGCAGACAGATGTTTTGTGGGTGGAGCTACATTTTGTCAAAGATTTCTCACTGCAACTTTTTGCAAAAAGTCACAACAAAGTTTCGAGTCTACTCCAGTCCCCTGGTGGTGTACAGACTGAAGGAATCTTTGTAATAAATATGGTTAGACTTTAGAATGAAAAATCCATAGGTATTTTGTGTGACAAATTTAACAAATGGGGTGCAACATATTTTATAAATTTATCACAAACAATACACTGTGACAAAGACTCCAAATAATTCCCCCAAAAAATCACGTTAATACACTACCCCTTAATACTTTTGTCTTGAGATGTTACACCACTTTCTACACTACACCTTTACTGGAGTAAGATTGGGACAACTTTTGCAACTTTTTAAAAAGCCACCCTGGATATAGCTGGCTTGAATCATCTGGACAGGCTAACCACACCAGGGAGGGTGTAAAAAGCAAAATGTTATAAAGTCACAAAGCCCTATATTGTTTGTCTGACTCTTTAGGGTACAGCCACACGGTCAGGTTTCCTTGATGCAGTTTGGGAAACCAAAGCTAGGAGTGGATTAAAAAAAGAGGAGAAGTCATATCTGTCCGTCGCGCTTTCTCTCCTGTTATGATTCACTCCTGATTTTGGCTTCCAAAACTGCATCAGGAAACCTGACCATGTGGCCAGACCCTTGAAGTCAGAATTCTGGAGTACCGTATAACAGATGTCATCACTTTTCATTACATGATGACGTGGGATGACACATCTGTGTAGATGCAAATGGCGTTTAAAGTGCATGTTCACCTTATTGTACAGTTATTATATGCAGCTGACCCCTTGTCCTGGTGACTGAGCGGGCCAGTTGTAGACACCTACAGTATTACTATTGTACGTTACAGTGTGAACGGAGACTGCTCTATTTCTATATAGCGTATAGCTGATCTGTGAACTGGAACATACAAGATTATTGAAACGACTTTAAAGTAAATGTGTTTTCTATTTTCCCTTGGCATGTTCATGGCTAGACATTACATGGTGATGCTCATAACCCAGACCTGGAATGGTAAATTCTTCATTCACTGACTAATACACCCAGAAACTATTATTTCCTAAGCTTGAATTTCACGGGCGTTCTCTAACTTTACTTCCATGAGTGCCCTTCAGCACTGCTGCACGAAGAATGCTTCAACTCTTTCCTATCATCTGCCTTGCAGATTGTTCCCATTAGTTCTTCTCTCCGTGCACGTCCTCCTGTATTAATACCAGCATATGCTGCTTAGTCCAGTAAACAAGCTTATTCCCCCATAATATATTCACCTCCGGGACTTGTGAGGAGCACAGCAGACATTTCACGGCTCCAAAAACACATATAAACTTTATTATGCACCAGAAGAGAGACATTGGTGTGTTGTGGCTTCCACAGCCCTTAAATAGACTTTCCTCACAGTTTCATTGGCCTAAAGTAAACCTGTCATCCATTTCCATCTACATGAACTCCTAATAGGCTGACCTGTCATCATGCTAAAGAGTGGACTCTTCTGCCCGTGCCCGGACTCTTCTCTCTGTGCCTGGCTTGTTTTTAAAACTATGGGGCAGATTTTCTAAGGCTGAGTTCACACTTCAGTTATTTCCATCACTTTTTGTGAGCCGAAACCAATAGTGAATCCTACTCAAAGATCAGGTGTAATGATTTAATTTGCACCTGTTCTGTGTTTTTGCCCCGTGCCAGGTTTTGACTCACAATAACGAATCGAAATAACTGACCAAATACCTGAAGTGTGAACTTAGCCTAATCCTGTCTAAAATTCAGAGTGAAATTAGATGGACAGCCTAAACTTCACAAATATGGGCCAATCTTGGCACTGTATGTGTCCAAATGAAATGATTGCACTCATTTGGCACATATACTTTCACTATTGTCGGCAGCACATGCAGCGCGCCCTTGTGGGA
The DNA here is from genome assembly GCF_905171765.1 of Bufo bufo. NCBI lineage: Eukaryota > Metazoa > Chordata > Amphibia > Anura > Bufonidae > Bufo > Bufo bufo. The sequence continues at coordinate 715,825,964 of NC_053390.1, read as the reverse complement.
GACGGTATAGAGGATGGGAGTGGTAGTGGCCATGACGTAGTGTAGTTGTGTCATGGTGTCTTACTTCAAGCCATTGCTCCCTGGGATCCGTTGCAGAGAAAGTTGTAGCACTGAAGAATGAGACCAAAATTTAACATAACAAAGTCCTTTTTACTAAGTGCAATGTAGAACTTGAGAATACAAATAGTAGCAGCAGGCTTTAGTGCAATTCTCTTCTGGCAGCAGCAAGGATATTATTGAGGCAGGTTTGTGGTGATTCAGCACTTCGATGGTCCTTGCCTTGTGGTGGCTTGGTGTCTTTGGCCCGTTTTCCCTCACTTTGCAGCAGGGTCTGCAGAAGCTCCATACAGCAGTTCACTTTGCTGTCTCTTATCCTTTCAAGGCTTTAATTGAGACAATTTAGTAATGGTTCCCTCCAGAGAAATCTATAACAGGAGTAGGAGCACTGCAAGCTGCATCCTCTCCACACTGTAGCTACTCATGAACTCCTCCTTTTTCACAAGGCCACTCCCATTTCCTGTTAAGCCACACCCATTTTAGGTGCTGAAACTTTTCTAAACATAGATGTACCAAATTTCTGCAAAATGAAACAGGTGCTTCATAAATATGGGGCTAATCCTGAACAGCATATTTCTCAACTGAACGTAGCCACCACTAGGGGGAGCTCTGTGCAAAGGAATTTATACAATTACCATGGAAGCTGTAATAATCTTTTTGCAATGAGCTCCCCATAGTGATACATGGACAAAGTAACAGCACAAGACCTTTGTCATATCTTCCTTGCTGGTAGTGATAGCCAGGGAACAAAAACTTCCCTGTTTACACAAAACAATGTGCTGCCAACGCAGTACCCCAGACCTAGGGGTATCTGCAAATGCTTTGTATTGTATTTTGTTATGTTTGTCAGTATCTACTAGTAAGGAGTAGTGATGAGCGGCAGGGGCAATATTCGAATTTGCAATATTTCGCAAATATTTGGGCAAATATTCGTCATATATTCACGAATTCGAGAATTCGCTATTATTTTCTTGATTGCGAAAATCGGCAATGTAATATGCGCGTATTGCGTGCGCAATACAGGTGTGGGTCACTGTTGCTACATTTTTCAATAGCTTTATATGCAGATAGAGTGCTCCAATATATTTGCGATTGCGCAAATCGGCAATTAATGATGTGCATATTTTTGCGCAATACGTGCAACTTCACATTTATCAGGTCTGAGTAGATATTACTGATTGGTGCACTAAGTATTGTTGTGACATCACAGCACTATGTCTGTAGCATATATGTATGGACAGCAGAACCTATCACCTACACTACAGTATATCACTATCTAACCTACACTGACTATCTCCCACTAACTATCTGTATTATATATATATATATATATATATATATATATAAGCTAACTATCTATCTAATGTAATTAGACAGTAGAGCACAGAGCACAGCAATGTCACTGTTCTCTCTTTCAGAACTCCATAAAACTACAGAAAATGGCTGCTGGGTAGTTTCTTATATAGTAAGGGGTAGGCAACTTTCCTATTGGTTGCTAGGTATGTTGCTAAGCTCAGACAAAGACATTGCAGCCTTCTCATTGGCCCACAAGCCAGAAGGGAGGTTACTGATGAAAAAAAAACTAGAATATTCGAGAATACGAATATATAGCACTATATTCTAAATCTTCGCAAATTCTCAAAGTGGCGATATTCGCAATTAAAATTCGCGATTCAAATATTCGCGCCCAACACTAGTAAGGAGTGGCAATAGTTGGCAAGGAACAGGGCTAACCACCTTGTTCCTCTTGGTGGGAGTGGATTGGTCCTGTTTTCTACCAGTAGCCTTAGAGAGGAGAGGAAGCACACTGCCGAGCTCCTGCTCCTGCCAAGGATTCTACAGAGAGATAGACTATATTCAGCTCAAGTAAATCCTTGATAAGTGAGACAGCAGAGTGAACAGTTAAACACCTGCATCAAAGACACTGCTGTGAGGTGAGGGAACACAGCCAAGACACCCATCACCCAAACCAGCACAAAGCCATTTACCACTAACCTTATAGTATCTACACTTGTACAAGTGTTAAATTGCAGCCATCCAACCTGCTTCCATATTACTTAATGGTCCATTGCACTTGGATTGTGCTGCAAAACTTCATTTCCAGTGCACCGATCTCCAGGGAGCAACAGCCTGAGGGAGCAGACCGTGACACAAAACTTCATCAGGGCCACTACCACTCCCATCCTCTGCACCCGCTCTTTAGGGACTCTCTGCACCAACATTCAGTTATTTTAATGTCTGCTTAAAAGATTAGATCAAAAAACACAAGTGCAAAAAAATACAGCAAAAAATGTTTTTCCTGAATTTCAATATTTTCATTAGGTTATAGCTAACATCTGGAGGTGGCACTTTATAAATAACAAAAAGAAATTCACACATGCACGTTTAAAAAAAAAGATGCAAAAGTCAGCAAAAAAAAGCTAGAAAAAACTGTGAAATCACTACTGAGCATGTGTGACCACAGATTCTGGAAAAATCAGGGGGCTCCATTACACTGACGTAACTGCAATAACTAGACACATTTTTTTTAAGATTGCAGTTGACTAAAGTGTGGTTTTGTTGTGGTTAAAAAAAACAACTTCAAAACGTATTTTACAAATGTGGTAATTGCCTATGCTTTTTTTTACAAGTAAAACAGAAATACATTGATTTAACACTTCTCCTGTAAAAAATTTTTTTATCAAAATTAACAAATGATAAAAACGTGTGCAGTTTTAATAATGAGTTTTGCTTTGCATTTTTGATTTTGAGAAATCTCATCTAAACTGCATAAAAAATATGCCGTGTAAATTGACCTGTAGTGCGGATTTAAAATCTGCAGAATGTCAATTTATGCATTTTAAAGGTTTTGCTGCATTTTTTATTGTATGTTCTGTCTTGTATGGACATACCCTTATCCGTTATGTAATCTAACAAAGTAAATTAATATTAATTTCTGAGACAATCTCTTTAATGTTTTTTCACTTTTTACTTGTAGTTTTTGGCCAACCAGCCAGCAAAGGGAAACGTCCAAAAGAGCCTGCAGAAAATAAAATTAAACCTGCAATAAAGAAGCTAAAACCCAAAATTACAAAGCTGAAGGACTCCACAGACCCTGTCTCAAAGGTGCAGTCTATTATGATGCAAGTTATGGACAAAGGTCGGTTCCAGAAGCCCCCCGCTATGCTCACCATGTCAGCGGGGCAGAGCATGGAGCTTAGATGTAAAGGAGAGAAGATAACATGGAACTACCCTGAATATCTGAACACATTCAAGAACTCTAGACTCAGGTAAACGCTTCTAATGGAATGGAAAGATATTGTACTCTTCTGAACTGAGAATGGGAATTCTTCTATTGTTGGAATTTACTCAGATTTTGTGCCAAAAATACAGAAGCACATATGAAAAATGACATATAAACATGGTAGCTCTAGTGAGCACCTGACCATAAATAACCTACAGATTTAAGGCTCTGTTCACACTGTGTTTATAACATGTCCAATGTATGCACCAAGAAAACCTCCTGACGTGGTCTGAACACAGATCCTTGACTTGTGTAGCTGTACGGAAATACAGAAACGGAATGCATACGGAGTACATTCCGTTTTTTTGCGGAACCATTGAAATGAATGGTTCCGTATACGGACCGTATACGGAACGCAAAAAACGGCCAGTAAACAGTAAAAAAAAACGGCCGTGTGCAGGAGGCCTTAGACTGGATGTATATATCTCCACCAGATTTATCACAGTCGCTCAGGCTGGATGATAAATGTGGTGCAGGGATAGACACTTTGTCTAACTGTATACAAAAAATTGATTGGCATACTTTGAGATTATTTCACCAGTATTATGGAGTAAGTTTAGGGCACAATTTGCATCTTAGGCCACATCCCTTTTTCACAAGGCCACTCCCATTTCCTGTTAAATCACACCGATTTTTAGGTGCTGAAACTTTTCTAAACATAGATGTACCAAATTTCTGCAAAGTGAAACAGGTGCTTCATAATTATGGGGCTAATCCTGAACAGCATATTTCTCAACTCAACGCAGCCACCACTAGGGGGAGCTCTGTGCAAAGGAATTTATACAATTACCATGGAAGCTGTAATAATCTTTTTGCAATGAGCTCCCCATAGTGATACATGGACAAAGTAGCAGCAAAAAGAAGATCCCAGAGCGCTCCTGCAGCTAAGCTAATTTGTTAAAATATTAAAACAATAAAAACTTTACATCAGTGCTATGTGTATCTAGGGTGTGCCACCCTCTTCCTCAGGCACAACTCCCCATAGTGATGGCTGCAAATAAGGGCACACGAATGTTGCCCCTCCATGGCTGTATTGCGGCCCGCATACGGCAGGTCCACAATACACGGGGCACCGGCCGTGTGCATTCCGCACCATGGATGCGGACCCATTCACTTGAACGGAGTGGGTTCCATTCCGTGCCTCCGCACTGCAAAAAGATAGAACTTGCTCTATATTTTTGTGGAACGGACGGATCGTGGAACCCATTCAAGTGAATGGGGTCGCGATCTGCATGCGGCAGCCCCACGGCCGGTGTCCGTGCATTGCGGACCGCAATTTGCAGTCCACAGCACAGGCACGGAGGGGCAATGGTCGTGTGAACAAGCCCTAACAAAGATACAAAAAGTAACAGAAACCTCATGTAATAGCAAAAGGTTTAATGTAGAAGCTTTCCATAGTGACCCCATTACTTTGGTGATTATATTTCTGAATTATGCCAGAGCTAGTATTTTTAACACGTTTCCTAAATTTCTTTTCGTTTGCTGAGTAAGCAGGTTCGCCACATGTCATTTTAAGATCTTTGCATTGCTGAAATTCCAGATTTTCACCCTTTCCCTCTGGTTCATTTTTCTTCATCTTAACAGGAATTTAATTTGCAGGTTGTTTTCTTATCGCCCATCCTAACTTTAGAATGGTATGTTAATTCTGAAGAAATATGATTATATGTTATTATAGCATTACTGACGGCAGATGCAATGTTTATCTACATTCCTGCAGACATTTTTTACAGATTGTTGCAAGACCTTATTTTAATAAGGAGCACTTTGCCCATATACACCCATAAGCCATAACATTAAAAACAGATGACAGGTGTAGTGAATACCATTGATCACCTCCTGACAATGACACCTGTCAAGAGGTGGAATATAGTAGGCAGCAAGTGAACTGTCAGTTCTTGAAGTTAATGAGGGACATTTCCTAAGGACATTACACTATTATTGTGGTGTAAAGCTCCTCTGCACTTTTCTGAAGGTTCTACTAGAAACTGTATATAAGGAGAGCTATCAGAGTCCCTAGTTGTTTGCAGACAGGGACCGGTGCTTAGTAGAAGAGACAGACTGCAGAGACCGGTGTTTAGTAGGAGAGCCTCTGCCAGACTGCATGAGTGACCAGAGGAGGCTGAGATGGGGATGCTGAGCCTCAGACCCCAAGTTACCAGCCCATTGACCAGGGAAACCTTGGGTCCTTGAATTTATGTTGATGTTAGTTTGAAGTGTATCCCCTACCTACCTAGAAGAAAACTGTCAATCCTCAGCTGTTGGGTGGGAAGAGAGGGAGCTCATTAATAAACTGGACTCTTCTCTCGCAGCCAGGGGCATAACTATAAGAGTAATCTCAATTGATCTCAATCTTAGCAATCTCAATTAAGACCAAGTACCTAGGCCAGAGGAGCCCACAGGGCCCCTGTTGCCAGTGGTGCACCACCAATTATGTATCGCTGTCCTCAGGATGGCGATACAGGTAGATGCTGTGGCGGGGCAGTGGAGCAATGTCTCCCTGCCCCACCTTTCCTTCTGATGTTTCTATGTTTCTATGTTTCTTCAGCCTAGTGACTGTAGCCTATCAGAGCCGGCACAAGCAGTCCGATGACATAATAATCATTTCGGCATCATACAGCTCAAGAAATAGGTCGGAAGAGGCCTGCACTGCATGGAGGTAAGTATTTGACTTTATTGTTTTTAATTTGGCACCATGCTGTTAGGCCACCATGGGTGGGGGAGGAACACTATTAGGGCATCTACTGGAGGCACTAAATAGGGGCATTTTGTACTGGCACACATAAGAGGGTATGTTCTTGTACTGGCTGTGGGGATTCGCTCTGGTAGTTAGGACTAGCGGATGCAGTATAGAGGCAAAGTACATAGTTCTTGAATCAAACAGCAGTGTTTATTCACACATTGGTGTATAACAAAATGCTGATAAGGTGTATCACAAAACGCAGGTGGTTGGTGTTTGTTCACACACAAGGAAAGTCCATAATAAAAGTCACCTTTTCTCCTGGGTGTTAATTCACACCCTGTTAGCCGTTCAGCCTCATAAAGTCCATAGGCGACCTGCTCGCTTTTAGAGGGGCCTGGGTCCTCCAGCCCGGCTCAAACCTCAAATCCCAGCACAGCCCTCATTTCACAGCACACAGACTCCTGAGCACTTTCAGAGGGAGGTAAATCCACACACCTGGCAGTGCTGGCTGGTTTTTATGCCTGGAAAAACCTGGCCTAGACCATGGGGAGTAGTCACCCACCCAGAACTTTGACTACTCCCAGTAAGAGCCGCCCCAGATCAGCTATTTCAGACATTCTAAATCTTTAGGTGTTAATTAGCAATAGCTGCTACTGACACATAAAATACTGGCTCTTACTTCACAGAGGCCAGGAACCTCGGTGACACATACCTTCCATCCACGATGATTGCAGGTACCTTCTTACATGGCACACATTATGGAGGCAGTATGGGGACATTGTCTTTACTGGGGGCACTTTTTTGTACTGGCATACATTTTAAGGGAGCATTTCTTGCACTGACATGCATTATAATGGGTATTTTTTGCACTGACATGCATTATAAGGGAACATTTTTTGCACTGGCACACATTATAAGGGGATATTTTTTGTGCACACTATAAAAGGGTATTTTTGTACTGGCGCACATTATTAGGGGATATTTTTTGCACTGGCACACATTATAAGGAGAGTGCAATTAAAGTGAGCGCTGGCGTCCACATGATTGTGCTTATACACAACACGATGAAGGGCTACATATAGCCCAAAACGTTGCCTGAATTTACTATATACCATTATGTCCGGCTGAATAAAAATCACTGACTATTTCACCTTCAATTTTGGAGTGCTGTCTAATTTTATACACACATTATAAGGAGAATTATTATTACTTGGGGACTATGGAGAACATGATTATTAGTATGGGCACAATGGGGGCTTTATTACTATTGGGGGCACTGTTAACACTATGCACTCTGGCAGATTATTACTATTGGTCAGACTTTGGGGAGCACTGTTACTGTGATGGTCACCTTGGCACAGTATCAGCTTAGCACAATTATTTTTGGGGGCCACTATGCTTACACTATTACTGGGCGCAGATATTTGTTAGGACACTGTGTGCCAATAATTATTGAATGTGGCACTATCTGTGAGGTACTAGTATTTTCAGGTGGACTGTTTCTGCAGTATAATATTGGGGAGCACAGCGGGCATAGTATTAGGGGTGGCAGGATGGAGTGTTGAGAAGGTGAGGAGGATGATGGAAAAGTAGGATACTACAATGTCTGTTTGTCAAACACTGCAGAGACAACAGATGGCTGAAATAAGTCATCATGGTGGTCTGGTCTGAATTGAGAAGATGAGGAAAGAGAATGTCTACATCAGAGGAGACACCACAGAGGTATGTGGCACTGTATTACTGAATTACTCAGTATGTTGTGTAGCGCTGTATGTAATGTTTTCTAATTATGTATTTAATAGGGCTGGAGAGAAGGGGTTAGGTTGTGAATTTAGCATGGGGAGGGGTGCCGTTTCAATTTTTGCCTCAGGCAGCAGAGAAGCTAGGTGTTCCCTGATCCTTGCCACAAATCACTGAGGGAAGGGGGCCCAAGCTGAACTCTTGCACAAGGGCCCATGAGCCTTTAGCTACGCCCCTGTTGCCAGCATGTGACTCTGCTCCAGCATGTGCTGCCTGCATTAAACAGTAAGTTCTCGGCATCAACTTTACATTAGCAGATAAGTAACAGACCACTGTCACTATTGTATGCTGTCCTCAGTGACGGTAGCATAAAGATGGTGACAGGTTCCCTTTAAGGATAAGTGCTTCAGACTGAAAATATAGCAGAGAAATTTCTTAGAGTCCTGCTATCTTGTTTCCAAGAGAATTTTAAATGATTAGAAACAATCATTATAAAAGCACTCAGTAGAAAAGACAGTTTTTAGTGGAATGCATTTTTATGTTGCCAAAAACTGTGTAAAACCTGTGAAGTCGAAGCAATAAATCTGGAAAGGATTTATTCGATTAAAATAATGTTCTCTTGGGATAATCTACCTACTTATCCAGCTTTTCGGTGGTATGAGCAGAAAGCTTGTGATGTTGTTTTAGAGCAGCAAGCCATCTGTATCACTTCAGACTTTAAAATTTAGTGGTTCAGTGGCTTTGAGTGAGTAGCAGAAACTTTCACTAGTGAAACATGATGTCTCATGGATAATGAGGCTGGAAAGAGACTCCAAGAAGTCTTTAACATGGAACATGATCTTGGAAACACACTACATAAATACAGCAGTGTATACTGTCTGGGTGGTATTGTATCATATGAAAAGAATGAGTATAGTATAAGGAAAACATCGGGGGGAGATCTATCATCTCCCTGCGCCACTTCTCTTGCATAAAAACGTAGCACGCACCGTTTTTCAGATTTCTTAGGTGACAGTTGTCACAACTTTTGTGGTATTCTTATGCTGCCCTCGCCACTTTCGGGGAGGGTGGGGACTGGGGAGGGACAGGGTCAGTTGACCCTACGCATTCATCTTCATTTACGCCAGAGGATGCAGCTAATTTATGACAAAGTGTAAGACGCATAATAAATTAGGTGCATCTTCTGGCAGCGCACAAGTTTTCAAAGACCAGAGTAAAACGCCCCCCAGAACGTATCCTTCGTGAACGTAGCCTTTGTAGATTTCCTAATTGCTCATCTATTTTTCAGTATAGAACTTTAGGAAATGCATATTATTCCCCACAAATTTGTTTTTGCTACCATTGTGATATTTTGAAATGTACCTATTTTCAGTAAGAAATCGTTTTGTTCCCATAAAGTCATAAAGAAAATGAATCAAAATTGATGCTGGTTGCTCATTGGAGACCTTAAAGTGGTAGCATTCTTGATGGGTTTTCATTGTAGTTTTACCAAGTTTCTCTGCTGTCTGTGCTATTGGGACAGCATGGATAGCAAGGCACACTACCACAGGTGGGACTGTCCAAAGCACACTGAATTCTCTGTATCAAGTAATTGGCACTGGTGGACCCCTGAGGAGAGCTATTGCCAGCACTGCACATCAAATTAGGCCTTATAAAACAATCTCTCATAGCTCTAGATAAGTTGGGGGCCATTAAGAAGAACCTTCAAGACTTTTTTCATAAGCTCTCTGGGCTAGGTGTCTTCCTCAAAAAACAGATAAAGAAAGTCCTGGAGTGGCAGGAATTCCATAAGAAGCTTACTATTAAGAAGAAAGTGTATTGGAACAACTTTTTCACAGTGGTTTGGGGCATCCTGAGTAATCACAAAATGGTAAATTATGTGAAACTGGAACAATGGACTGCAGGATGTCCCTCAAAATCCATATATATACTTGATGCTTTCCTTGATAAATTCAAGAAGAACTTGGGAACCTATTCAAAGAAGCAAAGCAAGTGTTTGCACCAGGGTATACTGGACTTTGAACTCTGCTGCCAAGGATAGTATAATGAAAACATAATGGGAGACTACATTCCGGGACTGATTCGCGACAGAGATTTACTATATATTCACAAATCTTGAAAAACTATAAATTTTCTCACTCTTTTGTGGTTAGGCCTTGTGTATCCTGCAAGGTTTTTTGAACTACTTACAGCCTGTGCTTGTACAATGGCTGAGTGGGAGCTGAGTCACCCTATCCTGAAATTTCTACAAGAGACTGGGAAAGAGAGTGTCAAGCCCATGATGGCCCTGCCTTTACTAAACACTGTACAGGGGTGAGATTTATCAAAACCGGTGTAAAGGAAAATTGGGTCAGTTGCCCATAGCAGCCAATCAGATTCCACCTTTCAATTTAAAAAGGAGCTGTGAAAAATGAAAGGTGAAATATGGTTGCTATACTCAACTAAGAGTTTTTCTTCACACCAGCTTTGATAAATATCCCCCGAGTTACCCTGTTAGCCCAACAAAGACTTTAGATGTTAGGCTGTACACCTAACAGAGACTAGAACTACCAAGATGTTTATGTACCTATGAGGGATTGTAACCACCAAGCTACATGCTAAAAACTAACCTTCTTCCAAATATGTGTAAATTTTGATCAGTACGTTGATAATCTTGTGCAGGAGCAGACTACCACTCAGCAGGGGGTCAGTATCGTCACCAGGAGAGGGGAAGGACATCAGAGCGAAAGGGGGAGGAACTGGTATCAACTGCAGCACTTTGGGCACTTTGAAAGGAAGAAAACACCCACCTTGGCAATTAGTGCCTTAGTTGGATATACATCAAAGTGCTTTTTATGGGGAACAAAAACAAACAGGGAAGGAAAGGTATAGTTTTACAGATTTTCTACAGTTAGGTCCATATATATTTGGACACTGACACAAATTTATTTGTTTTACCTGTTTACTAAAACATATTCAAGTTATAGTTATATAATGGAAGTGGACATAAATTCCAGACTTTTAGCTTTCATTTGAGGGTATCCACATTTAAATTGGATGAAGGGTTTAGGCGTTTCAGCTCCTTTACATGTGGCACCCTGTTTTTAAAGGGACCAGAAGTAATTGGACAATTGACTCAAAGGCTGTTTCATGGGCAGGTGTGGGCAATTCCTTCATTCTTTCATTCTCAATTAAGCACATAAAAGGCATGGAGTTGATTTGAGGTGTGGTGCTTGCATTTTGAAGATTTTGCTGAGAAGTAAACGTGCGGTCAAAGGAGCTCTCCATACAGGTGAAACAAGTCATCCTTCATCTGTGAAAACAGAAAAAACCCATCCGAGAAATTGCTACACTATTAGGAGTGGCAAAATCTACAGTTTGGTACATCCTGAGAGAGAAAGAAAGAAAGCACTGGTAACCTCAACAATGCAAAAAGACCTGGACGCCCATGGAAGACAACAGTGATGGATGATCGCAGAATAATTACCATGGTGAAGAGAAACCCCTTCACAACAGCCAACCAAGTGAACAACACTCTCCAGGATATAGGCGTATCAATATCCAAATCTACCATAAAGAGAAGACTGCATGAAAGTAAATACAGGGGGTTCACTGCACAGTGCAAGCCACTTATAAGCCTCAAGAATAAGAAGGCTAGATTGGACTTTGCTAAAAACCTCTTAAAAAAACAGCACACTTCTGGAAGAACATTCTTTGGACAGATAAAACCAAGATCAACCTTAACCTCTGGAAAGAAAAAAGTATGGCGAAGGCAAGGTACAGCTCATGATCCAAAGCATACATTATCTGTAAAACACGGCGGAGGCAGTGTGATGGCTTGGGCATGCATGGCTGCCAGCGGCACTGGGTCCCTAGTGTTTAATGATGATGTGACACAGGACAGAAGCAGCCGGATGAATTCCGGGGTTTTCAGAGACATTCTGTGTGCTCAAATCCAGCCAAATGCAGCCAAACTGATTGGTCGGCATTTCATAATACAGATGGACAATGACCCAAAATGACACCAAAATGCATTCCGTTCCGTTTGGTTGCACTCCCATCGAGGACAGAATAACGCTGCAAGCAGCGTTTTTCTGTCCGCAATGTGGTGCAGAGCAAAGCGGATCCGTCCTGACACACAATGTATGTCAATGGGGACGGATCCGTTTTCACTGACACAATAGAAAACGGATCTGTCCCCCATTGACTTTCAATGGTGTTCATGACGGATCCGTCATACTCTAGCGATAGAAGACATAATACAACTAGATCCGTTTATGACGGATGCATGCGGTTTTATTATGGTAACGGAAGCGTTTTTGTAGATCCATGACGGATCCGCAAAAAAGGCTAATGTGAAAGTAGCCTAAGCTATGAATACTACAATCATAGCGCTAAAGGAGCAGGTTCCATTCTTCTCTTATAGAAATGAATGGGAGTTGCGGAAACAGCATAGCACATCAAGTTTGGCTGTTTCTACAATCCTGGGCACCTCTTCACTCAACCACTACCCAGGTGTGGTGGCCAGTGGCAGACGTGACGGGGTTGCAGGACCCCCAAATAAAAGTTACTGAATTGAATAAATCTAATGTTTCTGCTCTTAGTATATCCAGAGCAGGTTACCTGAAAGTAAAGATATTCCTTCTACCCACAGATGACAAACTAGAGAAACACTAGAGAACATTCATAAGTGATGAGAAAATGTTGGCATGCGGTCAGGGTAAGCTAGATGTGTGCCTGCTAAAAAGGAGACAATAAATCTGCCCAAAGCAGATCACACAGCTCTATGTGAACTGGTAACCTTTAGATGCAGACATTTATGACAGAGTCACATTGACAAGATGGCTCAGAAAGCTCTTAGAGAGGACACTCCAAGGTGCTACTTGCTCTTTAGTTGACCTCTGCATTGCAATGTTCAGTGAGACTAGAAGACAAATGTCACATCCAGGGAGCTGATGTCATTCGATATTTCATTATCTTTTCCAAGCACAAGCCAGAAGATCTGTAACCACAGGCTTGAAGCAAAGCAAGAGTATGCAATACATTTACATTATATTACTGGAATGAATGCATTAGTAACTGGTCATATATCACCTGTAAACTTGAAGGTGCATCGGCAAACCATTTTGTAGGGGGCTCCTATACCTTCTTGTGGACCTGGACCCTAACTGACCCCTTATCGCAGAGGTAGGGCTGGCCACTACTATACTTACCTGTCCATGTCAGCAATACAGGCTCCACACAGACGGGTCTGATCATTCCATCCCAACTACCAGCTTCGAAAGGGGAGAAATGATAGGCCACAGGCTATGTGCCATATTCCTCTACCTCTGGGATGACTGTCATAGTCAGGAGTGGAACGTTAAGTTATGGCATCATGAGGTTATTATGGGGGACTTCAACTACCCAGATATAGACTGGGAAACTGAAACTTGTATATCTCATAAAGGAAACAGGTTCTTTGCAATAACCAAAGACAATTACCTCTCCCAACTGGTTCAGGACCCGACTAGAGGGACGGCCAAACTGGACTTAGTGTTAACCAATAGGCCTGACAGAACAATAGACGTGCAGGTTGGGGGACACCTGGAAAATAGTGACCATAAAGTAATAACCTTCCAATTATCATTCAAAAGAGCGTTTCTACAGGGAGGAACAAAAATAGCAAACTTCAAAAAAGCAAAATTTAGCCAACTAAGAGAGGCCATAGGCCTAACTAACTGGGACAAAGTCCTCAAAAATAAAAATACAGCCACAAAATGGGATATCTTTAAAAGCATCCTAAAATCTCATTGTGAGAGGTACATACCGTATGGTAATGAAAGGTTAAGGAACAAAAAGAAACCAATAAATAGAACTGTAAAGAAAGCAATAAATGACAAAAAGAAAGCATTTAAATCACTAAAACAGGAGGGTAGCACGGAAGCACTGAAAAACTATAAGGAAAAAAATAGAACATGTAAAAAACAAATAAAAGCGGCCAAACTAGAGACCGAGAGATTAATTGCCAAAGGGAGCAAATCAAACCCTAAAATGTTCTTCAATTATATAAATATTAAAAAGTATAAATCTAAAGGTGTCGGCCCTTTAAAGAGTGATGAGGCGGGAGTCGCAGAGAGCGACGAGGAGAAAGCAAAGCTGTTAATTTTTTTTTCCTCCAATGTATTCACTGTGGAAAATAAACTGTCAGATGAAATGCTGAATGTAAAAATAAATTCCCCATTAAAAGTGTCCTGTCTGACCCAGGAAGAAGTACAACAGCGACTTAAAAAGATTAAAATTGACAAATCGCCAGGACCGGATGGCATACACCCCCATATCCTAAGGGAATTAAGTAATGTCATAGCCAGACCCTTATTTATGATATTTGCAGACTCTATACTGACAGGGAATCTCCCACAGGATTGGCGCATAGCAAATATGGGGCCAATATTCAAAAAGGGTTCAAAAACAGAGCCTGGAAACTATAGGCCGGTAAGTTTAACATCTGTTGTGGGTAAACTGTTTGAAGGTTTTCTAAGAGATGCTATCTTAGAGCATCTCAAGGGAAATAAGCAAATAACGCCATATCAGCATGGCTTCGTGAGGGATCGGTCATGCCAAACTAATTTAATCAGTTTCTATGAGGAGGTAAGTTCTAGGCTTGACAGCGGCGAATCAATGGATGTCGTATATCTGGACTTCTCCAAAGCATTTGACACTGTACCTCATAAAAGGTTAGCATATAAAATGAGAATGCTCGGACTGGGAGAAAACATCTGTATGTGGGTAAGTAACTGGCTCAGTGATAGAAAACAGAGGGTGGTTATTAACGGTACACACTCAGATTGGGTCACTGTCACTAGTGGGGTACCTCAGGGGTCAGTATTGGGCCCTATTCTCTTCAATATATTTATTAATGATTTTGGAGAAGGCTTGCATAGTAAACTATCAATTTTCACAGATGACACTAAACTGTGTAAAGTAATTAACACTGAAGAGGACAGTATACTACTACAGAGGGATCTGGATAGATTGCAGGCTTGGGCAAATAAGTGGCAGATGAGGTTTAACACTGACAAATGTAAGGTTATGCACATGGGAAGGAATAATGCAAGTCACCCGTACATACTAAATGGTAAAACACTCGGTAACACTGTCATGGAAAAGGATCTAGGAATTTTAATAAACAGCAAACTAAGCTGCAAAAACCAGTGTCAGGCAGCTGCTGCCGAGGCCAATAAGATAATGGGTTGCAACAAAAGGGGCATAGATGCTCGTGATAATAACATAGTCCTACCACTTTACAAATCGCTACTCAGACCACAAGGCAGACATAGCAGATTGGAGAGGGTCCAGAGGAGGGCAACTAAAGTAATAACTGGAATGGGGCAACTACAGTACCCTGAAAGATTATCAAAATTAGGGTTATTCACTTTAGAAAAAAGACAACTGAGGGGAGATCTAATTACTATGTATAAATATATCAGGGGTCAGTACAGAGATCTATCCCATCATCTATTTATCCCCAGTACTGTGACTGTGACGAGGGGACATCCTCTGCGTCTGGAGGAAAGAAGGTTTGCACACAAACATAGAAAAGGATTCTTTACGGTAAGAGCAGTGAGAATATGGAACTCTCTGCCTGAGGAGGTGCTGATGGTGAGTACAATAAAAGAATTCAAGAGGGGCCTGGATGTATTTCTGGAGTGTAATAATATTACAGGATATAGCTACTAGAGAAGGGTCGTTGATCCAGGGAGTTATTCTGATTGCCTGATTGGAGTCGGGAAGGAATTTTTTATTCCCCTAAAGTGGGGAAAATTGGCTTCTACCTCACTTTTTTTTTTTTTTGCCTTTCTCTGGATCAACTTGCAGGATGACAGGCCGAACTGGATGGACAAATGTCTTTTTTCGGCCTTATTTACTATGTTACTATGAGGCCGACTGCCCCCAAAAAACTATTCAGTAGCTTAGCTTACTGGTCCTACATGTCACTGATGTCCTATAAGCCAGGTCATGATCAACATAGGGTGCTAATGACTACTATAGGGCTGTACGTGTAATAATAGTGCTCTATGTATCACTTCGGGCTGTATATATAGTTCTGGTCCTCCTTATTTTAATATAGGGCTCTGCATAAACTAATGTCAGGGTAAAATTTTCTCTGGGGGCCCACTGTACAGCTACATGCAGATACCACTTTCTCACACAGCAGGTAGCAGCAAGACGCTCCAGAAGACTGATTATGGGGTCCCTGCAGTGACTTCAAGAAGATGGTTGCCTGGGGAAAGAGAATACTTGCTGGCATGCCTCTGTACGTAGATGTCATCTCTGCCACTCGATGCATCTACAATAATCTACCCAGCTTTTATATGAACAGCTTGGATGAGATGCTGTATGCTTTCCATTTATATATAGTGCAGTCAGGCTATATGGCACTTGTGCAAGGGCTGGGAGACTTTGGGCCCACCCTTCCTAAGGGCCCACGGGGGGGTTCACCTGGTCCCCTGTGGGCTAGTTCGAGCCTGACTGTTTACTATGCAATGTTTACTATATCAAAATAATTTGTGCCCATCCACTACAGCAAGGTGACCACTTTTAACCTGTTTCAGACGTAGGGCGTACCGGTAAGCCTTGATTTCCCGATCCTTAAGGACACAGGGCGTACCGGTACGTCCTATGTATTTCTGATCACCGCTTGGCTAAATGCCGGGGGGGTCCTGTGACCCCCCCCCCCCGTGTAGGTGATTGCAGCAAACTGCAGGTCAATTCAACGTTTGCTGCGTTTCCGGGTTATTCGGGTCTCTGGGGACCTGATAACCCGGAACAGGATGGTGATCGGTGGTGTGATAATAGGATCACTCTCATTGGTCAGCTGGGCGGGCGGGTCATTTAAATTATAGCAGCTCCTCTCCTCGGCTCCTGGACATAAAAGGAGGAGGAGAGGAGCGCTGAATGTCGGATTCAGAGCTGCACGATCTCCAGCCAGCACCCCAGCACCCAATCTCTGCCCCAGCACCACCCAGGTATTTAGGGAAAGGCTAGGGTCAGATTAGGTTAGGCAGGGATATTCAGGGAAAGTTAGTGGAAGAAAAAAAAAAAAACAGTTTCTGATTGCATCACCCTAAATTGGGTGTCTGGGGTCCACAGCACAGCTGTGTGACCCTAGACCCCCCAGGGGTGCTGCAGCTTGCCCCCTGCTTCCCCCTCCCCCCCCCCACAACTTTTATGGGGCGCAAGCATTTTTTTTTTTTTGTGTGTACGCTGACTGTGGCCGACACTCTTAGCGTCCGGCCACTCTTAGCGCATCGCACACCCCACCGCTGATCAACTTCGGACGGTTGATCAGCGATTTTGAATTATAATTTTTTATTTTTTTCACATTTCTTGCCCTTTTTTTAGTTAATCTTTTTTTTTTTCTCTGTTAGATTTAGGCTAAGTTCGCAAACACCCGTGCCCCCACACACACGCACACTGAATAAAGATTTACACGCACGCACACACACACGCAGACACACACTCCCCTATGGCCCGCCGGATGTTCTCGGCCAAGGAGGCATACGCCCAGCTTGCCTCCGACTCCGAGAGTCCCAGTGAGGACGAGGATGACCCCTTTTCTTTTTGTCATCCGCGTCCTCCTCATCATCTAGTGATGATGATGAGCCCCCAAGGCGGCGGAGCAAGGGGACCGCCATGCTAGGGACCCTGTGGCCCACCCTAGTACGAGCAGCTCTGGGGCTCGTACTAGTTTTCCGGCCCACCAGTTAAATCCATCGGAGCCCCCTGCTGGTGAACTTGTCTGGTATATCCAAGAGCGTTTTGAGCCCGTGATTCCTGAGTTTGTAGGCCAATCAGGAATCCAGATTTCCACAGTGGGCTTCACTGAATATGACTATTTTAGTCTTTTTTTCAGTGACCACTTTGTAAATCTAATGGTGGAGCAAACAAACCTGTACGCCCAACAGTTTGTTGCTCAACACCCTGGCTCCTTTTTGGCTAGGCCCGGTGGCTGGACTCCGGTCAGTGCAGCCGAGATGAGGACATTTTGGGGCCTCGTGCTGCATATGGGCCTAGTCAAGAAACCTAGTGTCAGGCATTACTGGAGTGGGGACGCCCTCTACCGGGCCCCACTTTACAGTACGGCCATGACATGCTCCCGGTTTGAGGCCATCCGGAAATGCCTGCATTATTCAGATAATGCAGCATGTCCCCCCCAAGGTGATCCTGCCTATGACCGCCTGAACAAAATCAGGCCGGTCATCGATCACTTAAATTTGTACAGGCCTATGTACCTGGAAGGGAGGTCGTGGTTGATGAGTCTCTCATTGCGTTCAAGAGGAGGCTCCTTTTCCGCTAGTATGTTCCCTCTAAGCGGGCGAGGTATGGCGTGAAGCTGTACAAACTTTGTGAGAGTACCTCAGGGTACACTTACAAGTTTCATGTGTACGTGTCACAGCCAGACAGCTGAGAAGCGCTCACAGGAGCTTCTCAGATCCTCCTCCTTGAATTTCTTTGTTTTGGTTTAGTTTCTCATCTCGTTAGTCTATCTCAGCTGTCATGCAGTCAGACTGATCGCTACCCTTTAAGTTCCTCCCCATAATGCAGTAGTGTGCGGCTGATACAACTTCCTGGAGTGTGTGTGCATGCAGTTCCCAGTTCCCAGTCCTCAGTCCTCAGTCGTCAGTCGTCTGCAGATAAGTGCTGTTTATGTATTTATGTTTTTGTCTTTTCTGGATCCAGGTGACCCTGACTCCCTCCGTGTCAGTGTAGGGAGCCGGTGGTCGTGTCCCTTCACTATTGTAGGGTCTTCAGGTAATAGATATGTAGTGTACGGGGACTGTAATGCCCGTCACTACAAAAGTGTCACTTGGTGTGCTGTCGTCCCCCCTTATTTATGGGGAAGTTGGTATATGTCATCTTTATAAATTGTCATGTAATGTAATGCTATGTATTTCCCTGTTACTGTGAAACTTGCATGTACAGGCCTGCTAGGGGTGTCATTCCAGCTCTTAGTCACTAGAGGGAGCTAGGGAGCCCTAGTTTATATAAGGCCCAGTCAGGGAAAGGAAGGTCAGTCTAGTCTAAAGTCAGTCTACAGCAGTTGGAGTTTAGACTATGTCTGAGTCAAGTCCAGGCCTGAAGCCTGCGGACCAGGAGAGGGTATTGCAGTCCCTGTAACCGGGTTCCAGATCCAAGGAGAAGGTTCCCCTCCTGAATTCATTATGCAGAAGCAGGAACACCTCAAGTCAGAAGAGTCTAGTTTGGAGTCAGAAGTTTCTAGAGTGT
Organism: Bufo bufo; assembly: GCF_905171765.1. Classification (NCBI taxonomy): domain Eukaryota; kingdom Metazoa; phylum Chordata; class Amphibia; order Anura; family Bufonidae; genus Bufo; species Bufo bufo. The sequence continues at coordinate 715,806,957 of NC_053390.1, read as the reverse complement.
GCTGAAGTTTCTAGAGGCTGAGGAAGCTGAGAGAGAGACAGGGGCAAGCTCAGAAAAGCAAGAGGTACTCAAGATAACAGAGGAGGTACTTTATAAAGAGAGAACCTAGGATATACGCCAGAGTTAAGGTATTGGGCCTTGGAGAAGATTTTCTATGTTCCAGGATCAGTCAGGAATAGAGTGCAAGCTCCTGTACTGCAAGTCCTGTGTTTCACACTCTGAAGTCACCTTGCTTAATCTGTATTGCCTGCATCGACCGTATTGAAAAATCAACTGTATGCAAAGGAACTGTGCTTCCGTTAATGTCTCTATATGGAAACTACTAAAGTTGGAGTTTTGTTTTAACATCACGTGGTTCCTCAGTTATTCCTGCTATCAGCAAACGGCGTGCCACCGTTTAATTGGCACTGGCGTCACGAACATTTTCCTACCATCACCTGCCTATGCAGAGAGTCAGCCGTCTCAGGTTAGTGTCTATTGCACTACTACACCCAGGAACACATTTCTACACACAACTTGAGTACGCTGCACCTCTCTTTTGGCGTCACGAACAGGATACGCACGCTTTCTAGTGCAAGAAGCGTGAACTTTGTGCCTTATACAGTTGCCCTGTGACCAAAGTGACAAATTGTCTGTTTATTTAAAGTGGACTGAAAAACATACCCAAAGTGTGCCTAAAACCTCCAAAAAGCGCTGTGCAGTGTTGCGCTATCAAGAGGAAGAAAATCGCCGCATTGGAGTGTGGTTTTGTGGACTTTTTACAATCCTGCTTGCTGTCAGTGAATAGTCAGCGTTTTGCTAAAGATGGCCGCTGAGCTTGCTGAATTTACTGCTGCGTCATCTTCGTCCCGAAAAGGCGGGAAAAATTGGCGCCTTTCTGAGGAAATAGCGGGAAGGAGTTCAAGGTCAGGCGCCACTGCTTATCTGGACATTTGCATGTCTGCCAGCATGGACACCACCTTCCATATACTAGAATACCTGGGGGGCGGCCTCCCAGTGCAATGGGAGGAGCTGGCTGATTTAATTGACGCAACCCTATCGCTCTCCGGAGAAGGATCGAGCATGTTGGAAAGTGAACAGAGCGTTGCTGCAACGTCCGCACCTGAGATTTCAAAAATGAGTGCGATTGGTGTAGAGCCAGAGGAGGCTCCACCGGCCTACTCTCCGGGACCGGAGAAAGCCGCCTGCCCGCCACGGGAGAAAGAACCGGAGCCCTGCTATGGCTCCTGGAGAGACTTCTTTCAACCCTCTTTCAAGTGGTCGTCGCTTATGGCAGAGATCCGGGAGGCCGCTATAAAGCGGAATACAAAGACCAAGATCTACTATGAAGAGTTGACCAAGACAATCCATGAAAGACACACCAACACCCAACCCCGCCTGGAAAGGAGAAAGGGAGTGGTGGTGTCCTTTGACAAAACCCGTGGCTACGGGTTCATACAAGATTACCTGACTGGCAGAGACTTATATGTTAATAGAAGGTCTGTCAAGAGAGACTACCTCCCTTCCTATCAGCACAGCCTCCGCGAGGGAGAGGAAGTGGAGTTCACCCCTGCCGAGAGCCTGAGAGGCCCTTATGCCACTGCCGTGACCCGTCCCAAGCGAGAACCTGAGGACTGGGAGGCAGAAGAAGAAGACTACTCTGGCTGCGAGCGGGAACCGGAACGCTCTCCAGAGCCGGCCCATCACGCCTTCCAGGAGCGGAGCTCCTTCATTGGGCCTAACGTCTTCTGGCAGCCAACCGTGTTGGAAAAATGGGTGAGCCCTTACCCTTCCCCCGAGCTGCCTCGTCGGGAGAAGACCATGCAAGAGATGGAAAATCTAAAGGGACTTCGAAATACCTTTGAGAACATCCGGAGGGGTCGGAGACCCGATGCATCACCAGAACCTGCAGAGGCCGAGTCCGCGCCATCGGTGACTGTACCTGCGCCGGCGGCGCCAGCAGATGACCGCGACTCTGACACGGAGAGCATCGGTGAGCAGATTGTCCGGATGGAGGAGAAGTTGCGGGAGCTGCGCAAGATCGCGACCGCCAGGATCCAGACGCCGCCAAAGGAGGACGAGGTAAGGGTGCCTGTCACCACCCGTAGACTACCTTCTGCTGCCACCGCTCCGCCAGTGCCCCAAAGAAGACCCCCTGTTGTTGTGAATTGCTGCACAGAGCCCACCGGACCGCTTGCGGCGGCGGTATCCACTCCACTTCATCCCACAATTATCATGCCGGGACCGGTACGGTCCACCCAAAGGTTTACCCCTAGGCCCATGGGGCCAATACCTATTAGGGGTCCCTTCACGTTGCAGCTTCCCCCTAACACTGTTATGTGGGCACATCCTCCTGTAGAGGACTACTACAGGCCGTACTTGCCAGCAGAGCCGGGTAATGATGACATACCCCTGTGAATCAGCCTGCTAGGCCTTTGATTTATTTCACCAATGAAAAATGCTGTTAACCCTTCCAGGACAGGAGTCCTATGTTCCCTGGTCGTTTGTTGCTGCTGCCAGTTTATCCACGGCTCAGTGGTGGGTGTTGACCACTGAAGTATTAAAGTCAACAAAGCCAAGTTTGTTTCCAGGACCTCCTGCCTGCTTTTGCTATCCCACGCCAAGTTGTGCCTGTTCCTGAGTTGCACCTTTTACCCTTAACCCCCTTTTCAGGTTGATCAGGGGTATTACAGCACTTGTCTTTGCTGTTATTTTATTGTGCAACTTGATACTAAGGAACCGTGCCCGGAGACAGACTCAAAAGAACCTGAGCCTCTGAGATTTTTGCTCTTTTAAAAGGAAATGTGCCCAGAGATGGACTCCACCGCACGAGAGCCTCTGTGATTTAATAGGAAAATAACCTGGGTACGGACTCATGTTTGTTCTTTGAGCCTCCAAGAACTTTTATACTGTTTTATCTATTTTGCTGTTCTATGATGGACTTATTCATTGTCATAGACTATCCTGGTTATAATGTTACGCTGTGCCAGGTCAGCGCCCCAGTTCCATTCACTATACTGAGGAGAAGAGAACGACGCCCCTTGTCACCACCCTTCACCTTTGCCAATTGGACCTGATATGAATGTAAATGCAGATGGATTACATGTATGTATGCCTGCATGTCTCTTTTTTCTGTTTCAGGTAGAGATTCCAGTTGGGCGAGCCCTGATGGAGTACGAGGTCGTACTCAGCTTAAAGCAGTGGGGTATGTAGTGTACGGGGACTGTAATGCCCGTCACTACAAAAGTGTCACTTGGTGTGCTGTCGTCCCCCCTTATTTATGGGGAAGTTGGTATATGTCATCTTTCTAAATTGTCATGTAATGTAATGCTATGTATTTCCCTGTTACTGTGAAACTTGCATGTACAGGCCTGCTAGGGGTGTCATTCCAGCTCTTAGTCACTAGAGGGAGCTAGGGAGCCCTAGTTTATATAAGGCCCAGTCAGGGAAAGGAAGGTCAGTCTAGTCTAAAGTCAGTCTACAGCAGTTGGAGTTTAGACTATGTCTGAGTCAAGTCCAGGCCTGAAGCCTGCGGACCAGGAGAGGGTATTGCAGTCCCTGTAACCGGGTTCCAGATCCAAGGAGAAGGTTCCCCTCCTGAATTCATTATGCAGAAGCAGGAACACCTCAAGTCAGAAGAGTCTAGTTTGGAGTCAGAAGTTTCTAGAGTGTGCTGAAGTTTCTAGAGGCTGAGGAAGCTGAGAGAGAGACAGGGGCAAGCTCAGAAAAGCAAGAGGTACTCAAGATAACAGAGGAGGTATTTTATAAAGAGAGAACCTAGGATATACGCCAGAGCAGGGCCGGGCCGACACAGAGGCTGGGGAGGCTCCAGCCTCAGGGCGCAGCCTGGGGTGGGCGGAAAAACCAACCTTCTTTTTTTTTTTTTTTTTTTTCACTTACTTGCTGCCGGGCGCCCTCCCCTCCCCTCCCCTCCCGGACCCCGGCAGCGTGCCCTGTCTATCCCTGCAGAGCTAAACATATGGGGATCCCTCAGCTCCGCGCCCCCCCTCCCAGTATACCAGACATAGGGGCTCTGCGCTCTGCAGCTCAGTGTAGATGCGAGATCCTTCTAAGCTACAGGACCTTTGATGATGTCATGACCATGTGACCGGTCATGTGGGTGGGAGGAGCCAGGCTTTGGACTGGTAGCGCCTTTATGATCCTCATCTGCTCCTGACTTTGGCTTGAACTGTTGAACATATGAGGTTAGCACCCTAGCACTTACAATTCCGGGTACTTAGGGGTTAATGCAGGGATGATGTGTATGGCCTCATTCACACATTGCAGATTTAGTCAAATCTGCAAACAAGATGTACAGCGAGCTTGTAGCAGAGCTGTGTGTGTCTGCCTACCCAGAGCAGCTGTGTGTGGGGTGCATGTAGCAGAGCTGAGGGTGCTTCATGTGTATAATGCAGCAAAGATAGGTGTATAGTGTGAATCCAGAACAGTAGTGTGTGTGGTGTATGTAGCAGAGCTGTGTGTGTCTGCCTACCCAGAGCAGCTGTGTGTGGGGTGCATGTAGCAGAGCTGAGGGTGCTTCATGTGTATAATGCAGCAAAGATAGGTGTATAGTGTGAATCCAGAACAGTAGTGTGTGTGGTGTATGTAGCAGAGCTGTGTGTGTCTGCCTACCCAGAGCAGCTGTGTGTGGGGTGCATGTAGCAGAGCTGAGGGTGCTTCATGTGTATAATGCAGCAATGATAGGTGTATAGTGTGAATCCAGGACAGTAGTGTGTGTGGTGTATGTAGCAGAGCTGTGTGTGTCTGCCTACCCAGAGCAGCTGTGTGTGGGGTGCATGTAGCAGAGCTGAGGGTGCTTCATGTGTATAATGCAGCAAAGATAGGTGTATAGTGTGAATCCAGCACAGTAGTGTGTGTGGTGTATGTAGCAGAGCTGTATGAGACAGAGGAATGTATAATGTGCACAGCGGAGCTGTGTATGTAAAATGTGCAACACAGTGATATATAATGTGCCACCCAGAGCTGTGTATGTAAAATGTGCAAAAACCCTGATGCTCTCAAAAAGAGCAAGCAATATAAAACATTGTAGTTTGATACCTTTTACCCCTGATTTCTTTAGGTGTTAGAGCAATCAAATGGAGGGGGAGAAATGTGACATGGGTGAGGATGGGGTTACATGATGGGCCGGAGACAATGTCTGTAGTCTGTCTGTGCCATGGACGGGGAAAAATATGACATGGAGGGCTGATGGCTGACATGGGGGTCTGATCTGAGGCATTGGGGCTGTGCCTGTGAGCTGGGGTCTGATGGCTGGTCTGACCTAAGGTGGAATGAAAAATATTGTTTCCTATTATCCTCCTTTAAAACCTAGGTGCGTCTTATGGGACGACCCTACATTTTGGCGCACCCCCCCCCCCCCCTTCCCCCAGGTGAGCTGAAGGGGGAGGGGGGGAGGGATGCGCCAAAATGTAGGTTCGCTTGTGTTGGTAAAAAAACCTTGCACCGGCCCTGGGCTCAGGCAAGGAGGGGGGGGGGGGGCGCACTTGGGCAGCTCAGCCTCTGTTGGTGGTGGACCTTGTCCCAGCCCTGCGCCAGAGTTAAGGTATTGGGCCTTGGAGAAGATTTTCTATGTTCCAGGATCAGTCAGGAATAGAGTGCAAGCTCCTGTACTGCAAGTCCTGTGTTTCACACTCTGAAGTCACCTTGCTTAATCTGTATTGCCTGCATCGACCGTATTGAAAAATCAACTGTATGCAAAGGAACTGTGCTTCCGTTAATGTCTCTATATGGAAACTACTAAAGTTGGAGTTTTGTTTTAACATCACGTGGTTCCTCAGTTATTCCTGCTATCAGCAAACGGCGTGCCACCGTTTAATTGGCACTGGCGTCACGAACATTTTCCTACCATCACCTGCCTATGCAGAGAGTCAGCCGTCTCATGTTAGTGTCTATTGCACTACTACACCCAGGAACACATTTCTACACACAACTTGAGTACGCTGCACCTCGCCGAGGAACGTGGATATGCGGCCATCCACCTTTGGGGTGTTCGCATAGGCTGAGCAGTGAGGGAGAGCGGCAGGTCTATTGCAGGGGTCTCCCTTTGTTCCTTAGTTGTGGATCCAGAGAGACATTGTTTATATGGTTTTGTCTTGTTTCCTGTACACCATCCGTGACATTATCAGCCGCCAAAACCGTCTCAAGCATGGATCCGGTTTCACTTTTGGCTGAACGCCTCCAGGGTCTATCATTGGAGGTAGCTGATCTCCGTAGGATTTTTTCTCAGTTTCAAGTGACCGGTTCAGCTTGCGTTCATGGAGTTTGTGCTGAGCCCAAGGTCTCGCTCCCGGATACGTTCTCTGGGGGAAGTGAGAATTTTGTGCGTTTTAAAGAGGCTTGCAAACTCCATTTTCGCCTTCTTCCCCATTCTTCTGGTGATGAAGAACGGAGGGTGGGGATCATTGTATCGCTGCTCAGGGGTAACGCTCAGTCTTGGGCCTTTTCGCTACCGGAGGGGGCACGGCCCCTCCGCCCAGTGGATGAATTCTTTTTAGCCCTGGGTCAGATATATGATGATCCGGATCGTATTGCTCTGGCTGAGTCTAGACTACGTCTGTTATGCCAGGGTAAACAATCCGCAGAGATATACTGCTCAGAATTTCGGAGATGGGCAGATGATACTGGTTGGAATGATGCTGCACTCCGAAGTCAATTTTGCCATGGTCTTTCAGAGGGATTGAAAGATGCATTTTCCTTTCATGAGAGGCCTATCTCCTTGGACTCTGCTATGTCTCAGGCCGTTCGTATTGACAGGCGTCTTAGAGAGAGACGAGAGATCTCTCCTTCCTGTCCTACTCAGTCTCGGAACAGTGCAGCGGTCTCATTCTGTGCGCAGGAGTCTCAGTCGCTGTCAGCCCCTTCTGAGCAGGAGCCCATGCAGCTGGGGTTGATTGCCTCTGACAATAGAAGATTCAGCCCGCATGGGAGGGTTTGTTTTTGTTGTGGAGGTATAAATCATTTGGCAAATGTTTGTCCCTCAAGGAGATTCAGGCAGTTTTCTGGGAGTAATAAAGAGACAAAAAGGAAAAAATCTCTTAAAAATGTTCCGTCTGTTACTATTGGCAGGGTTGAGGCGGAAATTGAAGGTTTTCCGTTTGCTTGTAGTTCCCGTTTTGTCCTGCCTGCTAGGGTGGCGCTAGAGAGCAAGAGCATTTTTTGTGAGATTTTTGTGGATAGTGGAGCAGCTGTCAACCTCATTGATAATCAATTTGCAATAACTCATGGTTTCCAGGTATGCACTTTGGGAAGGGATATTCCTGTTTTTGCTATTGATTCAGCTCCACTTTCTCAGAAATCATTAAAGGGCATAGTTCACAATATCCGTTTAATTGTGAGTGATGCTCATGTTGAGGATGTGTCATGTTTCGTCCTTAGCGGTTTGCCTACTCCTCTAGTGTTGGGGCTACCCTGGCTCACTAAACATAACCCCACCATTGATTGGCAAGCGAGGCAAATAAATGGTTGGAGTGACTTTTGCAGAGAGAATTGCCTCATAACATCTGTTTCTGAGGTTTCTACTAAGACTGTACCACCTTTCCTCTCTGAATTTTTGGATGTCTTCTCTGAGAGTGGAGTTCAGGGTTTGCCTCCGCACAGGGAGTATGATTGCCCTATTAATCTCATCCCAGGCGCCAAGCTGCCTAAATCTCGTTTATACAATCTCTCCCAACCTGAGAGGGTCGCTATGCGGGCTTATATCTCTGAGAGTTTGAGAAAAGGACACATACGACCCTCGAAGTCACCTGTTGCCGCTGGTTTTTTCTTTGTTAAGAAAAAAGATGGTTCTTTAAGACCTTGTCTGGATTTCAGGGAGCTGAACAGTATCACTATTCGTGATCCTTATCCGCTTCCTCTGATCCCGGACCTGTTTAACCAGGTTGTTGGGGCTAAAGTCTTTTCCAAATTAGACCTAAGAGGGGCATACAACCTGGTTAGGGTCAGAGAAGGAGACGAATGGAAGACGGCTTTCAATACCCCTGAGGGCCATTTTGAGAATTTGGTTATGCCTTTTGGTTTGATGAATGCCCCAGCCGTTTTTCAGCATTTCGTCAACAGCATTTTTTATCATTTAATGGGAAAATTTGTATTAGTGTATTTGGATGACATTTTGATTTTTTCTCCTGATTTCAAGACTCATAAGGAACACTTACGTCAGGTCTTGCTCATTCTGCGGGAGAATAAATTATATGCGAAACTGGAAAAATGTGTGTTTGCGGTTCCAGAAATCCAATTTCTGGGGTTTCTTGTCTCCGCTTCTGGTTTTCGCATGGACCCCGAGAAGGTCCGCGCTGTGCTTGAGTGGGAGCTTCCTGAGAACCAGAAGGCGCTGATGCGTTTTTTGGGCTTTGCCAATTATTACAGGAAATTTATTTTGAATTATTCCTCTGTTGTTAAACCACTCACTGATATGACCAGAAAGGGGGTAGATTTTTCTTCCTGGTCGGTAGAGGCGCGTAAGGCCTTTTCTAATATCAAGGAGAGTTTTGCTTCCGCTCCCATCCTAGTACAACCTGATATTTCGTTACCCTTCATAGTTGAGGTTGATGCTTCTGAGGTAGGGGTGGGTGCGGTCTTGTCTCAGGGTTCCTCTCCTGCCAAATGGCAACCGTGTGCCTTTTTCTCAAAGAAACTCTCCTCCGCAGAGAGAAATTATGATGTGGGAGATAGGGAATTGTTGGCCATCAAGTTGGCTTTTGAGGAATGGCGCCATTGGCTAGAGGGAGCCAGACACCTTATTACCGTGTTTACTGACCATAAAAATCTGGCCTATTTGGAGTCAGCCAAGCGTCTGAACCCGAGACAGGCCAGATGGTCTTTGTTCTTTTCAAGGTTTAATTTTGTTGTTACGTTCCGCCCTGGGGTTAAGAATGTGAAGGCAGATGCCCTGTCACGTTGTTTTCCAGGAGGTGGGAATTTTGAAGACCCGGGTCCCATTTTGGCTGAAGGTGTGGTGGTCTCTGCTCTTTTTCCTGAATTTGAGGCAGAGGTGCAGGCAGCCCAGTCAGAAGCTCCTGATCTTTGTCCTCCTGGGAGGTTGTTTGTGCCTCTCGCTTTGAGACACAAGATTTTTAAAGAACACCACGACACGGTCCTTGCTGGGCACCCGGGGGCAAGAGCCACACTGGATCTCATCGCTCGGAGATTCTGGTGGCCTGCGCTTCTTAAGTCGGTTGAGGGTTTTGTGGCAGCTTGCGAGACTTGCGCTCGTGCCAAGGTCCCTCATTCACGGCCATCAGGTCCTCTCCTTCCTTTGCCCAGCCCATTCCTTCCCGTCCTTGGACACATCTGTCCATGGACTTCATAACGGACTTGCCTCGTTCCTCGGGGAAGTCTGTGATTCTGGTGGTGGTGGACCGTTTTAGCAAAATGGTGCATTTTATCCGTTTCCCTGGTTTGCCCAATGCTAAGACGCTGGCGCAGGCATTTATTGACCACATTGTCAAATTGCATGGGATTCCTTCAGTCTCTGATAGGGGCACGCAGTTTGTTTCCAGATTCTGGAAGGCTTTCTGTTCTCGCTTGGGGGTTCGGTTGTCATTCTCTTCTGCTTTCCATCCGCAGTCGAATGGCCAGACAGAGCGCGTCAATCAGAATCTGGAGACATATCTGCGCTGTTTTGTGGCGGAGAATCAGGAGGATTGGTGTTCTTTTTTGTCCCTTGCTAAGTTTGCTTTAAATAACCGTCGTCAGGAGTCCTCTGATAAGTCACCATTTTTTGGTGCATATGGGTTACATCCGCAGTTTGGGACTTTCTCGGGAGAGGGCTCTTCTGGTTTGCCTGATGAGGACAGATTCTCCTCGTCTTTGTCATCTATTTGGCAAAAGATTCAGGATAATCTAAAGAGCATAAGTGAGAGATATAAGCGTGTGGCGGATAAGAGACGTGTGCCTGGTCCGGACCTGAATGTTGGTGATCTGGTGTGGTTGTCTACTAAGAATATCAAATTGAAGGTTCCCTCCTGGAAGTTGGGTCCTAGGTTTATTGGGCCTTACAAGATCCTGTCTGTCATCAATCCTGTTGCCTACCGTCTTGATCTTCCTCAGACTTGGAAGATCCATAATGTTTTTCATAAGTCCTTATTGAAACCTTATGTTCAACCTATTGTACCCTCGCCTTTGCCTCCTCCTCCGATTATGGTTGATGGAAATCTTGAATTTCAGGTCTCTAGGATTGTGGATTCTCGTCTTGTCCGCGGTTCCCTCCAGTACCTCGTTCATTGGGAGGGTTATGGTCCTGAGGAGAGGATGTGGGTCCCAGTGACGGACATTAAGGCCTCTCGTCTCATCAGGGCTTTCCATAGGTCCCATCCTGAGAAGGTGGGCCCTGAGTGTCCGGAGTCCACTCCTAGAGGGAGGGGTACTGTCACAGCCAGACAGCTGAGAAGCGCTCACAGGAGCTTCTCAGATCCTCCTCCTTGAATTTCTTTGTTTTGGTTTAGTTTCTCATCTCGTTAGTCTATCTCAGCTGTCATGCAGTCAGACTGATCGCTACCCTTTAAGTTCCTCCCCATAATGAAGTAGTGTGCGGCTGATACAACTTCCTGGAGTGTGTGTGCATGCAGTTCCCAGTTCCCAGTTCCCAGTTCCCAGTTCCCAGTCCTCAGTCCTCAGTCGTTAGTCGTCTGCAGATAAGTGCTGTTTATGTATTTATGTTTTTGTCTTTTCTGGATCCAGGTGACCCTGACTCCCTCCGTGTCAGTGTAGGGAGCCGGTGGTCGTGTCCCTTCACTATTGTAGGGTCTTCAGGTAATAGATAGCCGAGGAACGTGGATATGCGGCCATCCACCTTTGGGGTGTTCGCATAGGCTGAGCAGTGAGGGAGAGCGGCAGGTCTATTGCAGGGGTCTCCCTTTGTTCCTTAGTTGTGGATCCAGAGAGACATTGTTTATATGGTTTTGTCTTGTTTCCTGTACACCATCCGTGACAGTACGAGGGGCGAGATTCCCGTATTCAACCCCCAGAATGTCCGCCCACTCTGGGTGTTAGCGGGAAACCCTACACCCACTGCTAGATAAGGGTTACCACCTGTACGTGGATAACTTTTATACTAGTATGCCCTTGTTCCAGTCCCTCGCCGCACCTCCTTGCCCAACGCGGCCTCCCTACCTACCCCCTCCTTGTACCTATCCCCAGGGGTGAGACCCGTGGCCTTACCACTGGAAACCTGTTACTTGTCAGATATAAGGGCAAGAGGGATGTCCTTGTACTGTCCACAATTCATGGTAATGGCATCACCCCTGTCCCTGTGCGAGGTACCGCGGCAACGGTCCACAAGCCCGATTGTATCGTCGACTACAATCAGTATATGGGAGGAGTTGATCTCTATGATCAAGTCCTCAAGCCATATAACGCCAATGCGCAAAACCCGGGCATGGTACAAAAAAGTTGAGGTCTACTTGGTACAGGTTGCCTTGTACAACTCTTTTGTGCTGTCCCGCAGCGCTGGCAACACAGGGACATTCCTTCAGTTCTATGAGGCAGTCCTCAAGGCCCTGATCTTTTCTGACTGGGAAAGAGCAGGCCGGAGTACCTCGGGAACTGTAGGCGCCCGGATCGTCCCTGGCCAACACTTTCCAGGTGTGGTCCCCCAAAAAAAAAGTGCAGACTGTGTCACAGGAGGAGGGTGACGGAAGGACACCACTACTCAGTGTGACATGTGCCCCTATCATCCGAGCCTCTGCATTATTGGTTGCTTCAGGGAGTACCACACTTCCATGGAGTACTAAATTTATATCCCAATTTAGCCACTGACAATCGGATAAAAAACTGGTTCTCAGACTTGAGACGCTAAAACTTTCAAAAAATTCAAAAATATTATTTAGTAAAACTTAAATAAGTAGACATATTAGGTATCGCCGCGTCCATAATAATCTGCTCTATAAAAATACCCCCCCTAACCCCTCAGATGAACACAGTAAAAAAAAAAAAACTTATAGCAAGCTATCAAAAAGTCATATGCCCCCCAAAATAGTGCCAATAAAACCGTCCTCTCATCCCACAAAAAATGAGCCCCTACCTAAGATAATCAGCTAAAAACAAAAAAAAAGGACTCTTAGACTATGTAGATACTAAAATGTTTTTTTTTTGTTTATAAAAAGATAATATAGTGTAAAACATAAATACATTTTAAAAAAAGTAGACATATTAGGTGTCGCAGCATCCGTAAGAATCTGCTCTATAAAAATACCCCCCTAACCCCTCAGATGAACACGGTAAAAAAAAAAACGGTGCCAAAAAATAGCTTTTTTGGCAAATTTTCCATTTTAATCTGTTTTTTTCCAATAACAAAGTAAGCGTTAACAGCCAAACAAAGCTTAATATTTACTACCCTCATACTGCAGTATACAGAAACACCCCATATGTGGTCGTAAACTGCTGTATGACCAAGCGGCAGGGCGCAGAAGGAAACAAACGCCGTATGGTTTCTGGAAGGTAGATTTTGATGGCCTTTTTTTTGGCACCATGTCCCATTTGAAGCCCCCCTGATGGACCCCTAGAGTAAAAACTCCATAAAAGCGATCCCATCTACACCCCTCAAGGTATCCAAAATTGATTTTACAAACGTCGTTAACCCTTTAGGTGTTCCACAAGACTTATTGGTATATGAAGATGAAATTTCAGAATTTCTATTTCTGGTAACCTTGCCTCAAAAAAATGTTATATAGATAAGCCAAAAATCATATGTACCCTAAAAATAGTCCCAACAAAACTGCCACCTTATCCCGTAGTTTCCAAAATGGGGTAAATTTTATGGAGTTTCTATTCCTAGGGGTGCATCAGGGGGGCTTCAAATGAGACATGGTGTGAATAAACCAGTCCAGCAAAATCTGCCTTCCAAAAACCACACAACGCACCTTTCCCTCTACGCCCTACTATGTGCCCGTACAGTAGTTTACGGCCACATATGGGGTGTTTCTGCAAACTACAGAATCGGGGCAATAAATATAGCATTTTGTTTGGCTGTTAACCCTTGCTTTGTTACTGGAAAAAATGGATTAAAATGAAATTTGAGAATTTCAATTTTTGGGCAAATTTTCCATCTCCATTTACCAATAAATCTTGTGCAACACCTAAAGGGTTAACAAAGTTTGTAAAATCAGTTTTGAATACCTTGAGGGGTGTAGTTTCTTAGATGGGGTCACTTTTATGGAGTTTCTACTCTAGGGGTGCATCAGGGGGGGCTTCAAATGGGACATGGTGTAAATAAACCAGTCCAGCAAAATCTGCCTTCCAAAAACCAAACGGAGCACCTTTCCCTCTACGCCCTACTGTGTGCCCGTACAGTAGTTTACGGCCACATATGGGGTGTTTCTGCAAACTACAAAATCGGGGCAATAAATATAGCATTTTGTTTGGCTGTTAACCCTTGCTTTGTTACTGGAAAAAATGGATTAAAAAGGAAAATTTGCTAAATTCTGAAACTTTATCTCCATATGCCATTAACTCTTGTGGAACACCTAAAGGGTTAACTAAGTTTGTAAAATCAGTTTTGAATACCTTGAGGGGTATAGTTTCTAGTATGGGGTCATTTTTTTTGGTGGTTTCTATTATGTAAGCCTCACAAAGTGACTTTAGACCTGAACTGGTCCTTAAAAAATGGGTTTTTGAAAATTGATTTGCTTATAAATTTCTAACCCTTGTAACGTCCCCAAAAACTAAAATGTCATTCCCAAAATGATCCAAACATGAAGTAGACATATGGGGAATGTAAAGTAATAACTATTTTTGGAGGTATTACTATGTATTATAGAAGTAGAGAAATTGAAACTTGGAAATTTGCAATTTTTTCAAAATTTCTGGTAAATTTGGTATTTTTTTATAAATAAAAATGATTTTTTTTTTTACTTCATTTTACCACTGTCATGAAGTACAATATGTGACGAAAGAATTATCTCGGAATGGCCTGGATAAGTCAAAGCGTTTTAAAGTTATCACCACTTAAAGTGACACTGGTCAGATTTGCAAAAAATGGCCTGGTCCTTAAGGTGAAATAAGGCTGTGTCCTTAAGGAGTTAAGATGGGACCCTAATCTATGATTACTCCTCTCCTTGTGCCAACCGGCCCAAACAAGGGCAGGAAAAGCAAGCTCCAGCTAAGGATGAAGCAGGGTTAACACACATGCTTTGAGACACATTATCTAAACTAAATGCATTAAGCAATTTTTTTTCAATGGCTTTTGTTTCAAGATAACGCGATGAGTTAAGAAATTTGAGTTAGGAGTGTGTGTGTTACCCCTGCTACATCTGTATATACTGCACAAATTAAAAACAGCCTTTGGATGGATGTTTAGGAGTGCCATGCTCACCTCACAACCAGTCCACACATCCACACAATGCATATCCACAACCCACCATTACAATCAACGACCTGCCACACTTTCAATGTACAAGTACACGGAGGCACAATTTGCATCTAGAATCCACCAATCCAACAAAGCGCAATGCCCAGATCTCTGATGAATTTATGTTTTTTTTTTACTAATCAGAAGAAATGTATATAAAAAAGTTACCCTTGACTTCACCCAGTTCTATGGTAGAAAAAGTGGAAGTGGTACTTCAAAAGTATGGAGCTCATGCTTATTTCTCAATGTATTTATACAAGACAACTAGTATAATACACAGATAAACCACCTGCTTCACTCCTATTACAACGTTGGCTGCCTGCAGTCACCACTAGTGGGAGCTTAGTGCAAAGGAATTTATACAGTTACCATAGACTGGAATAGTCTATAATGGAAGTTGTAAGAATCTCATTGCCCTGAGCTCCACCTAGTGGCAGCTACATGAAAATGCAGGCCCAGATTTACTAATCGTAAAGATGGCGTAAGCTAGAGACTTCCACCAAATTTATCACAGGGGCTCAGGCAGGATGAAAAATATGGTGCAGGGATAGAGACTTTTCTATGACTCTATAGCAACTATTGGTTGGCTTATTTTAAGACAGATTTTTTAAGTTTTGATGCAAAATGGCACATCCTAGGCTGCGTCCCTGTCACGAGGGTGTCAAGAACCACGCCAGTAGTTTACGGCCACATATGGGGTGTTTCTGCAAACTACAAAATCGGGGCAATAAATATAGCATTTTGTTTGGCTGTTAACCCTTGCTTTGTTACTGGAAAAAATGGATTAAAAAGGAAAATTTGCTAAATTCTGAAACTTTATCTCCATATGCCATTAACTCTTGTGGAACACCTAAAGGGTTAACTAAGTTTGTAAAATCAGTTTTGAATACCTTGAGGGGTATAGTTTCTAGTATGGGGTCATTTTTGGTGGTTTCTATTATGTAAGCCTCACAAAGTGACTTTAGACCTGAACTGGTCCTTAAAAAATGGGTTTTTGAAAATTGATTTGCTTATAAATTTCTAACCCTTGTAACGTCCCCAAAAACTAAAATGTCATTCCCAAAATGATCCAAACATGAAGTAGACATATGGGGAATGTAAAGTAATAACTATTTTTGGAGGTATTACTATGTATTATAGAAGTAGAGAAATTGAAACTTAGAAATTTGCAATTTTTTCAAAATTTCTGGTAAATTTGGTATTTTTTTATAAATAAAAATGATTTTTTTTTTTACTTCATTTTACCACTGTCATGAAGTACAATATGTGACGAAAGAATTATCTCGGAATGGCCTGGATAAGTCAAAGCGTTTTAAAGTTATCACCACTTAAAGTGACACTGGTCAGATTTGCAAAAAATGGCCTGGTCCTTAAGGTGAAATAAGGCTGTGTCCTTAAGGAGTTAAGATGGGACCCTAATCTATGATTACTCCTCTCCTTGTGCCAACCGGCCCAAACAAGGGCAGGAAAAGCAAGCTCCAGCTAAGGATGAAGCAGGGTTAACACACATGCTTTGAGACACATTATCTAAACTAAATGCATTAAGCAATTTTTTTTCAATGGCTTTTGTTTCAAGATAACGCGATGAGTTAAGAAATTTGAGTTAGGAGTGTGTGTGTTACCCCTGCTACATCTGTATATACTGCACAAATTGAAAACAGCCTTTGGATGGATGGTTAGGAGTGCCATGCTCACCTCACAACCAGTCCACACATCCACACAATGCATATCCACAACCCACCATTACAATCAACGACCTGCCACACTTTCAATGTACAAGTACACGGAGGCACAATTTGCATCTAGAATCCACCAATCCAACAAAGCGCAATGCCCAGATCTCTGATGAATTTATGTTTTTTTTTTACTAATCAGAAGAAATGTATATAAAAAAGTTACCCTTGACTTCACCCAGTTCTATGGTAGAAAAAGTGGAAGTGGTACTTCAAAAGTATGGAGCTCATGCTTATTTCTCAATGTATTTATACCAGACAACTAGTATAATACACAGATAAACCACCTGCTTCCCTCCTATTACAACGTTGGCTGCCTGCAGTCACCACTAGTGGGAGCTTAGTGCAAAGGAATTTATACAGTTGCCATAGACTGGATTAGTCTATAATGGAAGTTGTAAGAATCTCATTGCCCTGAGCTCCACCTAGTGGCAGCTACATGAAAATGCAGGCCCAGATTTACTAATCGTAAAGATGGCGTAAGCTAGAGACTTCCACCAAATTTATCACAGGGGCTCAGGCAGGATGAAAAATATGGTGCAGGGATAGAGACTTTTCTATGACTCTATAGCAACTATTGGTTGGCTTATTTTAAGACAGATTTTTTAAGTTTTGATGCAAAATGGCACATCCTAGGCTGCGTCCCTGTCACGAGGGTGTCAAGAACCACGCCTGACTCCGTTATACCCGGGGTCAGGAAGTCGCAGCAGTTGGCTGCACGCTCTAGGTAAGATAGGGCTGTTTCCTTATGGTAGCTTTCTGGGTTTGCTTTGCAAACCCTTTTGGCTCACTCGGGATCCGTAGCTCCTTCTCCTCAGCTGTTCCTTGTCCAGCACTCCCAACCTCCTTATATTCCCCTCTCACACCTCTCTGGTTGCCAGATATAGAGCTTCCTGCCTGGACATCTATTCTGACCCTCTGGAGCTGTGTTGCTGCGTTCTCTGGTAGTTGGTCCAGAACGCTACCCTCCGGATCCCTGTTGGACTTTTGTGGTCTATTGTGGTCGCCCACCTGGGTGTATGTGTTTGTCTGTTTTGTCTGTCCTCTCCCTGGTGTTTCCCTCTTAGTGACAGTGGTGCGGACTAGCGATCCCACCGGCCCGTTCACTATCTAGGGCTCATTTTAGGGAAAGCCAGGGTTTAGGCACGTGATCGCCGCACGGGTGAGGAACCCGTCTAGGGACGTCAGGGCAGTCAGGTGCCAGCCGCAAGGTGAGTTAGGAGTCACCACCTTTCCCTCTCCCTTGGGCAGGGCTTTCCCTTTTCCCTCCCTGTGTGTGACGCCGGTCATTACATTATATCTGGCCCTTATTTTGTGTAGGTAAAAAAAAAAAAAAACTTTTTTTTTTTACCTACTTAGAATCCAGTATGTATCAAATTGCTTCTCTGTCCAAACAATTTCATGGCCTGTCTTTGGAGGTGGCAGGATTGAAGGCGTCGGTCCTCCAGCAACAGCAGCAATTACAACTGACCGCAAGCCCAGCGGTTGCTACTGGTAACCAGGTTGTTGCGGAACCCAAGGTCCCTCTCCCTGACAGATTTTCTGGGGGAAGGGACAAGTTTTTGACATTCCGTGAGGCCTGTAAATTATATTTTAAACAGCGGGTGGGAGTTGTTATTTCCCTGCTGCAGGGGGACCCGCAGTCCTGGGCATTTGTCTTTACCTACTGATTCCCAGGCTCTTCGGTCAGTGGATGAGTTTTTCAGGGCCTTGGGTCTCATATATGACGACCCTGACCGAGTCGCACTGGCTTAATCAAGATTACGGAGACTCTTACAAGGAGAGCGGCCGGTAGAGGAGTATTGCTCTGACTTCCGTAGGTGGGCTACGGATACCCAATGGAACGACCCGGCTCTCAGGAGTCAGTTCTGCTCTGGGTTATCCGAAAGGGTTAAGGATGCGCTTGCATTATATGAGACCCCCTTTTCCCTTGATGCGGTTATGTCCCTTTCTATCCGAATAGATAGACGCCTTAGGGACAGGTTGAAAAAACCGGAGCAATTGGTAACCCCTCCCAAGCAGCAGTTAGTCTGTACGGACTTAAACGAGCCTATGCAGCTAGGAGAAACTACTCGTCAGGTCCGTCCTCCTGAGGCTCGCCGTAGGCGTGGGGTTTGTTTTTTTTGTGGGGAGAGGGGCCATTTCATTAATGTCTGTCCTTCTTTCCTCAGAAACAAAAGACCGTCGGAAAACTACTAAACTACTAACTGGAGGATGTCAGCCGGGGGGTATACGTTTCCTCCATACGTACATCGCAATTTGTGTTGCCAGCGGTTATTGTTTTTGGTGATAAGACGGAGACTATTTCTTTCTTTCTAGACAGTGGAGCAAGGGTAAATTTGATAGATGCCCATTTTGCCCGCACTATGGGTTTGTCTCTCTGTACGCTACAGAGACCTATTCCCATATTCGCTATTGATTCTGCTCCTCTGTCTCAGAGAAACCTCACCCACATTGTTCATAATTTACACCTTCGGGTAGGGGACCACCATAACGAGATGCTTTCATGTTATGTTCTGGAGGGGCTTCCCACTCCGGTAGTGCTGGGTCTTCCCTGGTTGGTAGCGCACAATCCAGTGGTGGATTGGCAGGCCAGGGAGATATTGGAGTGGAGTGAGCAGAGCAGAGAAAATTGCTTAAATAGCAATTACTTAGTCGCCTCCATAACTACCCTACCTACATTTATTTTGGATTTTGAGGATGTTTTTTCTGAAAAGGGTTGTCAGAAGTTACCACCTCATCGTCCTTATGATTGCCCGGTTAACCTTATTCCCGGCGCAAAATTACCCAAGACCAGGTTATATAATCTTTCGGGTCCAGAGAGACAAGCCATGAAGGATTATATCTCCGAGAGCTTGGCTAAAGGACACATCAGACCCTCTTCTTCACCCGTGGCTGCAGGGTTTTTCTTCGTTAAAAAGAAAGATGGGGGCCTGCGTCCTTGCCTAGATTTTCGCGAATTAAATCGGATAACCATCCGAGACCCATACCCTCTTCCTCTCATTCCTGACCTGTTTAACCAGATTGCGGGTGCTAGGTGGTTCTCCAAACTTGATCTTAGGGGGGCCTACAATCTGATTCGTATTAAGGAGGGGGATGAGTGGAAGACAGCTTTTAACACCCCTGAGGGGCATTATGAAAATCTAGTTATGCCTTTCGGTCTGACCAATGCTCCTGCCGTCTTTCAAGATTTCGTTAATGACATTTTTAGTCATCTAATCGGCAGGTTTGTGGTAATATACCTAGATGATATTTTAATTTATTCGTCTGATCTGAGAACACATGAGGTGCATGTCAGACAAGTACTGCAGGTCCTACGGACGAATGAATTATATGCTAAAATTGAAAAATGTGTCTTCGCCGTTCAGGAGATACAATTCCTAGGTTATTTTTTATCTGCGTCAGGTTTCCGTATGGATCCTAGGAAGGTCCAGGCAATTTTAGATTGGGATCTTCCTGAGAACCTCAAAGCACTACAACGGTTCTTGGGCTTCGTGAATTTCTATAGGAAATTCATAAAAAATTATTCACTTATTGTAAAACCCCTTACTGACATGACTAGGAAGGGGACTGATTTTTCTAAATGGTCTGACGCCGCTTAAGTTGCTTTTTCCTCTCTAAAAGAGAGGTTTACCTCAGCACCTGTACTAGTCCAACCTGATGTCTCTCAGCCTTTTATTGTTGAAGTCGATGTGTCAGAGGTGGGAGTGGGGGCGGTGCTGTCTCAGGGTCCGTCTCCTGGCAAATGGCGTCCTTGTGCTTTCTTTTCTAAAAAACTATCTGCAGCAGAAAAGAACTACGATATTGGCAATAGGGAACTATTAGCTATTAAACTTGCGTTTGAGGAGTGGCGTCACTTTTTAGAGGGGGCAGTCCACCCCGTCACTGTGATTACGGACCACAAAAATCCTCTGTACCCCGAATCAGCTAAGCGTCTCACCCCTAGACAGGCTAGGTGGTCGCTATTTTTTACCAGGTTTAACTTTGTGATTACCTATCGGCCTGGGGCAAAGAATACCAAGGCTGATGCACTATCTCGTTGTTTCCCTGGAGGGGGTAATGTGAGTGATCCGGTACCCATTCTTCAAAGAGGAGTGGTTGTTTCTGCGGTACACTCTGTTCTGGAGGGGAAGGTGTTAGAGGCCCAGGGGGACGCCCCGGTCTCTTGCCCCTCAGAGAAATTGTTTGTACCGTTGAACCTACGTTTCGAATTATTAAAGGAACATCATAATTCGGCACTTGCTGGGCACCCGGGTAGTAAAGCAACCTTGGAGCTATTGTCTCGTCGTTTTTGGTGGCCAAGGTTGCGTCAGGATGTATTGGATTTTGTGTCTTCTTGTTCTACCTGTGCGCGCGCAAAAGTTTCACATACACGTCCTGCAGGGTCTCTATTACCACTCGTCATTCCCAATAGACCATGGACACATCTGTCAATGGATTTTATCACTGACTTACCTTTGTCTGCGGGTAAAACAGTTATTTTGGTAGTAGGGGACAGGTTTAGCAAAATGGTACACTTCATTGCGTTACCCGCACTACCTAATGCTAAGACTCTTGCTCAGGTATTTGTCAGTGAAATCGTGAAGCTTCACGGGGTCCCCTCCGATGCAGTTTCGGATCGGGGTACCCAGTTTATTTCTAAATTTTGGAAAGCTTTTTGTTCCCATTTGGGGGTACACTTGTCCTTTTCCTCAGCTTTCCATCCTCAGTCGAATGGACAGACTGAGCGTACCAACCAAAACCTGGAGACATATCTAAGATGTTTTGTGTCTGAAAACCAAGAGTTGTGGTCATCATATTTACCGTTAGCTGAGTTTGCCATAAATAATCGTCCTCAGGAATCCACTGGCAAGTCACCATTTCTTGGTGCATATGGTTTTCATCCCCAATTCTGTACATTCAAAGAGGGGGGGTCTTCTGTGGTTCCCGAAGAGGAACGGTTTTCGTCATCTCTTTCATCGGTATGGCAGAAGGTGCAAGCTAACTTGAAAAATATGGGAGGTAAATACAAATGCATGGCTGATAAGAGACGGTCGCCAGGTCCAGACCTAGGAGTGAATGACTATGTGTGGTTGTCTACTAGGAATATTAAATTGAAGGTTCCCTCTTGGAAACTGAGTCCTAGGTTTATTGGCCCTTACAAAATTGTAGCCGTCATCAACCCCGTGGCTTTTCGCCTGGAGTTACCTCAGACTTTTAAAATCCATAATGTTTTTCATAAGTCGTTACTCAAAAAATATGTTCCACCTCTAGAACCGTCACCGCTGCCACCCCCTCCTGTTGTCGTGGATGGTAATCTAGAATTTCAGATATCCAAAATGGTTAATTCTCGTCGGGTCCGCCGCTCTCTTCAATATCTGGTGCATTGGAGAGGTTACGGTCCCAAGGAAAGAATGTGGGTTCCTGCGTCCGAGGTAAACGCAGACAGGCTAGTTCGGGTTTTTCATGCCTCTTATCCTGAGAGACCTGGTCCTGAATGTCCGGAGGCCCCTCGTAGAGAGGGGGGTACTGTCACGAGGGTGTCAAGAACCACGCCTGACTCCGTTATACCCGGGGTCAGGAAGTCACAGCGGTTGGCTGCACGCTCTAGGTAAGATAGGGCTGTTTCCTTATGGTAGCTTTCTGGGTTTGCTTTGCAGACCCTTTTGGCTCACTCAGGGATCCGTAGCTCCTTCTCCTCAGCTGTTCCTTGTCCAGCACTCCCGACCTCCTTATATTCCCCTCTCACACTTCTCTGGTTGCCAGATATAGAGCTTCCTGCCTGGACATCTATTCTGACCCTCTGGAGCTGTGTTGCTGCGTTCTCTGGTAGTTGGTCCAGAACGCTACCCTCCGGATCCCTGTTGGACTTTTGTGGTCTATTGTGGTCGCCCACCTGGGTGTATGTGTTTGTCTGTTTTGTCTGTCCTCTCCCTGGTGTTTCCCTCTTAGTGACAGTGGTGCGGACTAGCGATCCCACCGGCCCGTTCACTATCTAGGGCTCATTTTAGGGAAAGCCAGGGTTTAGGCACGTGATCGCCGCACGGATGAGGAACCCGTCTAGGGACGTCAGGGCAGTCAGGTGCCAGCCGCAAGGTGAGTTAGGGGTCACCACCTTTCCCTCTCCCTTGGGCAGGGCTTTCCCTTTTCCCTCCCTGTGTGTGACGCCGGTCATTACAGTCCCTCTCCCTGCAGAGCGCCATCTTCCTCTAAGCCCCACTCCCTTTTTAAGCATATGGGGAGGAAGTGTACAAACCTGAGATGTACCAAACTGTGCAACTTTTTTAGACAGATTTCTGGCGTAGATACATAGCACCTTGAAAACCACACGGCCATTAACAATACAGACCCACTGAACAGCGTGGCTTCATTAGTTTAATGAGAGTCCACTGCGGCCCTTTTGGACGCGCAGTACTGAAACGCTACGCAGCCGTGTCACAAGCGCCACACAACCTGCCCGTGTGGCCCTACCGTAATAACACACACAACCTGTGGATAGATGTGGCGCTGTTTTTGATTTTAAAAAACGCCAGATTTTTTCTGATTCTTTACAAGCCCATTTTACCACAATGTCTTATACAGTTGCTGTCATTCCTGTTCGGTTATAACTAATACATTTTACACGTGTGTTTTTCGAATCAGTTGTAGATTCTGCAGGTCAAATAAAATGCATCAAAGCCACAAAGCTGGAATAATAAAGCAGTTGGCTTTTTACTGAAGCCAAGAGTTTCTCTATAAAGCGCAGAAGATCCACAGCTCCAGCACTATTTTTAGTTGTATCTGGCACCACACCAGGACCTGTGTGATTTACATGCACGTACATCCTCTCTACATACTACCGATTCCGTGCCATTTATATGTTACAACCTGCAGAAGTATTGAGTAGCTATTAATTACTATACAGGGAAATATTACAAGCTGTAACCTTTTCTAAGACCGAAACGTGCTGGAAATGTAGGAGTTTCTGGGCATTTTTTTATTTTTTATTTTTTTTTACAATGAGAGCCTTTTAGTGAAGTATCCCACATTATACCTATGCAGTAGGGTTGTCCCAGCATTCTGAATGCATTCAGAAGAATACATTGGAAGATCCTTCTGAGGACTCGGAGAAATGCTTTCTGTAAACTCCAATTTATCAAAGGAGCATGAGCACACACACTTTCCTTTCTGAGTCTTAACCCTTTTGACAGTGATATTTTCTTTTTTTTTCTTCCCAACATCAAGAGCTGTAACTGTATTTTTTTTATTTTTTTTTGTGGGATCCCTTGTATTTTTTAATGGCATGTTTTAAAATTATTTGTTGGGTGGAAATTTGTTTCTTGGGGTTTCATTTTTACAGCGTTTACTATGTGTTAAAATTAACATGGATATGGCAATTTATAATTTTTAGAGTGTTTGTTATGTGTTTCTATGTTTTATAAAAACGAAACACCTTTTTAAAAAAAAAAAAGCATAAATATACTGTATATAAAAATGTAGCTTTGTGTGACAAATTTTTAAACATTTCCACCTCTAAAGCTGTGTAGGGCTCATTTTTGCTGGGAAAGTTCTCTCTGATACCGGCCGTGTATGGAGCAGCATCGGCTCCTGAGCGTGCTCCGCACCCTAGTCGTACACCAGTGATGTGCTTGTAGGTCATTGTGCACAGTGGTTAAAACGTATGTAAAAACACTATGCACTTTATGAGCTTTTAGTAGTGTTTTTTTACATGTTTTTCCTTGGTGGCGTTTTTTACTGTACATTTTGTTTTACCAGAGCTTTTGAAGTCCTATAGAGAAGAAACCACCAGAGAACAATACCATACCTACGGCATGCAGCATTCTGGTGCCTCAAATGCTACAAACATGGCAAACTGTTTATATAGACAGCACTCTTCTGTGGGGGTCACTGAGGGGGTAAAACTATTGTAAGTGGGGCGCTAAAAGTCAGCACGATTGTGAGGGTGCACTTAAGGGGCATAACTACTTGTTGGGGAGCACTAAGGGGCATAACGATGGGGCACTAACATGGCATTCTTACTGTGAAGTGGACATTCTATTATGAAGGGCACAATAAGAGAGCATAACTACTTTGTGGGGGCATAACTGTGGGAGCACTAACAGCGCATTGTTACTGTGAAAGGAGCACTAAGGGAGCATAACTACTGTCCGGGGGAACTAAGAGGGCATTCCACTGAGAGGGGGCATTAAGGGGACATTCTACTGTGAACGGGGCACCAAGGGAGCATAACTATTCTGTGTGGGCCCTTAAAGAGCATAATTACTATATGAGAGCACTAAGGAGGCATTCTACTGTATAGGGGCACAAAAGGAGCATTACTAGCGTGTGTGGGCACTGGTAGGGATTGGGTGGGTATAGCTAGGCATTTGGTGGAGTTTAGAGGCATGGCTTAGTGTAAAATAAAATTTGCCACAGCGCACTACACGTACTGCTGATCTTGTCCCTCCTTGGGCTTTTCAGGAGATGGGAGGTATGCATGTGCATTTGGAAGAGATATACTTGAGAATAACTCACATACTGTATGTGGCAGTATTAAAGGAGTTGTCTGAATTTTAAAAAACTGGAAAAGACAGAGAAGGTGTTAGAACTAGAGATGAACAAATTGACTTTGGATGTTTCATCCGAAGTTGATTTGCATAAAACTTTGTTGCAATATTGTAGGGAGCGGGAGCTCCGTACAGTATTATAAGGTGTATTATTTGTGTAATAACTTTGTGAATTAAAGGGATTCTGTCACCAGGTTTCACCCCCTCCAGATAAAAATATGGTTATGTTCAGGGAGCTTTCACGATTCCTAATGTGGTCTTATAAATGTAATCTGTAGGCTCATTTTGCTAAAAAAACGCTATTACTAACCTGTCATTCAACAAAATAAGGTGCCCAAGGGGATGTAAATGGATCCAAGCTGCCGCCCGCACCCGCCGCCGTTCGTGCCCAGCTCCACCTTTCCCGACCTCAGCGCCGCCTCATAATCCTGTGTGACGCCTCCGGCTCTCCCTCCCTCCCCCCTCCTTCTGCTCTAACATCTCGCGCGTGCGCACAGGGCTCTGCCTGATGCGCCCGTGCGGACTTCTCCGTTCGGCTTCATAGAGCGAAGTGCGCATGCGCCGGCATTTTGCTCAACCTCTCGATGACCTGCACACTGGCAGAGCCCTGTGCACACGCGCGAGATGTTAGAGCAGAAGGAGGGGGGAGGGAGGGAGAGCCGGAGGCGTCACACAGGATTATGAGGCGGAGCTGGGCACGAACGGCGGCAGGTGCGGGCGGCAGCTTGGAGCCATTTACATCCCCTTGGGCACCCTATTTTGTTGAATGACAGGTTAGTAATAGCGTTTTTTTGGCAAAATGAGCCTACAGATTACATTTATAAGACCACATTAGGAATGGTTAAAGCTCCCTGAACATAACCATATTTTTATCTGGAGGGGGTGAAACCTGGTGACAGAATCCCTTTAATTATAGCTGTTGAAAACCTTGATACCAAACTCGTGTTCGGTTCCAAGACCTTTGCAACTTATGCTTTCGAATTTTGGTTATCTGAAAGTGGTGTAAATGGGGAGCAACTCTAGGCACTTACATTGGATTCATTTTGAGATTTTTTTTTGCGTGTACATCATGTGGATGAGATGCATCTGCTGTAGGTTTTTATTGACACCTGGAGGCTGGTTGAGGTCACAGTCTGTCCTTGTAGAGGGTCCTGTCATAGACTTGTGCACTAGATATTAAAGGGACATGACTTTTCCTGTTCACACATTAATGTGCCAGTACCAACCAAAAGGCCATATGCAAAGACATGCGTGTGCACAGGGTGCTCAATAGGGAATATCAGTTTTATAAATACTGTACCCTAGCCTTTCTCCTAAAAATGGGAAGAATATGTAGCTCTAAATAAACAGCCTCTTCTTACGCCATCTGCTGGTCAGGTGTCATCACAGCAACTGTATTCCTTCAGCACCTGGTAGATCTGTTTCTAATCTGTTTCCAGATTTCTTAACGTTAACCCTTTCAGGCCTGGGCCGTTTTTCATTTTGCATTTTTGTTTTTCACTCCCCATCTTCACATAGCCTTATGAGGGCTTATTTTTTTAGGGACAAGTTGTACTTTCTAATGGCGCGATTTACGGTTGCATACCATGTAGTGGGAAGTGGAAAAAAAATTCTAAATGGGGTAGAATTGGGAAAAAACACAGTTCTGATAAAGGTTTTTATATATTTTTTATTACACTGTACACTATGTGGTAAAATTGACCTGTTATCTTCATTCTCCAGGTCAGTACGGTTCCAATGATACCACACTTTAATTACACTGTAATTTTTCTTACTGAAAAAAAATAATTAAACATTTGAGGAAAAAAATATACATTTATAACCATATTCTGACCCCTATAACTTTTTTGTAGTTATGTGTACGGGGCTGTGTGAGGGCTACATTTTCACGGGACGATCTGTTCTTTTCAGTGATACCAATTTAAAGTGTGTGCAACTTTTGATCACTTTAAAAAAAAAAAAATATTGGGTAGTTGAAGTGACAAAAAATGGCAAATTGGCTATTTTTTCTTTATTTTCCGTTACGCCATTTGCCGTAAGCCCTTAATATTGTTATATTTTAATAGTATGGGCATTTTCGCACGCGGCGATGCCCATGATGTTTATTTTTTTCTTGATTATGCATATTTGTAAACTTTTTTTTTACTCTTTTTTAAACTTTTTTTTCAAGTCACCTTGGGTGACAATAACTGGCAATCATTAGCTTAACCATTGTGTTCATTGTTGTCTATATAGACATAATTGAACACTTCATTTGCACTATACCAATACAATGCTGCCATCTAGTGGCCTGTATTGGTATAGTCCTGAAATAAGCTCCGAAGCCTGCTTTAGGCTTCGGGCCATTTCATAGATATAACAGGTTCCCCGATCTCAGTCGGGGAACGCTGTTACCAGAGCGGAAGTGCGCAACTTCCGCTTCCGGACTGCGAAAATGCCGTGGTCATATTTGACCATGGCATCTGAAGGGGAAAATGTATGCGATCTGCCTTATGGCGGATCGTATACATGTGCCGCGGGTCTCTGCTATCTAAAATAGCAGAAACCCGGTGGGTATGGCGCCCGATGTGCGCGTGACTGGTCGCCTTGTTTAAAGACTGGCCCGATGACGTATATGTACGTCATCGGGCGTGCATGGGTTAATGCAGCGTACTCAAGTTGTGTTTAATAGAGTTTCTGGGTGTCGTAGTGCAATAGACACTAACCTGAGACGGCTGACTCTCTGCAAGGGCAGGTGATGGTAGAAAATGTTCGTGACGCCAGTGCCAATTAAACGGTGGCACGCCGTTTGCTGATAGCAGGAATAAATGAGGAACACCGTGATGTTAAAACAGAACTCCAACTTTAGTAGTTTTCATAGAGACATTAACGGAAGCGCAGTTCCTTTGCATACAGTCGATTTTTCAATACGGTTGATGCAGGCAATACAGATTGAGCAAGGTGACTACAGAGTGTTAAACACACAGGACTTGCAGTACAGGAGCTTGCACTCTATCTCTGACTGATCCTGGAACATAGCAAATCTTCTCCAAGGCCCAATACCTTAACTCTGGCGTATATCCTTGGTTTTAGCTTTATAAAGTACCTCCTCTGTTATCTTGAGTACCTCTTGCTTTTCTGGATTTTGCCTCTGTCTCTCTCCCTCTTTCCTCAGACTCTAGAAGCTTCTGAACAGTGGTCTTCCTGCTTCTGCATAGATATATCTTCAGGAGGAGAACCTTCTACTTGGATTCGGAACCCGGTTACAGGGACTGCAATACCCTCTCCTGGTCCGCAGGCTTCAGGCCTGGACTTGTCTCTGACATAGTCTAAGCTCCAGCTTCAGACTACAGGCTGCAGCTTTAGACAGACACTTAGACTAGACTCCCTTTTGCTTCCCTGTCTGGGCCTTATATAAACTAGGGCTCTCTAGCTCCCTCTAGTGACTAGAAGCTGGAATGACACCCCTAGCAGGCCTGTACATGCGAGTGTCACAGTAACAGGGAAATACATAACATTAGATTACATGACAATTTATAAAGATGACATATACCAACTTCCCCATAAATAAGGGGGGACGACAGCACACCAAGTGACACTTTTGTAGTGACGGGCATTACAGTCCCCGTACACTACATACCCCACTGCTTTAAGCTGAGTACGACCTCGTACTCCATCAGGGCTCGCCCAACTGGAATCTCTACCTGAAACAGAAAAAAGAGACATGCAGGCATACATATATGTAATTCATCTGCATTTACATTCATATCAGGTCCAATTGGCAAAGATGAAGGGTGGTGACAAGGGGCGTCGTTCTCTTCTCCTCAGGATAGTGAATGGAACTGGGGCGCTGACCTGGCACAGCGTAACATTATAACCAGGATAGTCCATGACAATGAATAAGTCCATAATAGAACAGCAAAATAGATAAAACAGTATAAAAGTTCTTGGAGGCTCAAAGAACAAACATGAGTCCGTACCCAGGTTATTTTCCTATAAATCACAGAGGCTCTCATGCGGTGGAGTCCATCTCTGGGCACATTTCCTTTTAAAAGAGCAAAAATCTCAGAGGCTCAGGTTCTTTTGAGTCTGTCTCCGGGCACGGTTCCTTAGTATCAAGTTGCACAATAAAATTGTAGAATATAAAACAAGTGCTATAATACCCCTGATCAACCTGAAAAGGGGGTGAAGGGTAAAAGGTGCAACTAAGGAACAGGCACAACTTGGCGTGGGGGTAGCAAAAGCAGGCAGGAGGTCCTGGAAACAAACTTGGCTTTGTTGGCTTTATTACTTCAGTGGTCAACACCCACCACTGAGCCGTGGATGAACTGGCAGTCGCCACAAACGACCAGGAACATAGGACTCCTGTCCTGGAAGGGTTAATACCCTCATTCATTGATGAAATAAATCAAAAGGCCTAGCAGGCTGTTTTACAGAGGCATATCATAATCACTTGACCCTGCTGGCAAATATGGCCTATAGTAGTCCTCTACAGGAGGATGGGCCCACATAACGGTGTTAGGGGGCAGCTGCAGAGTAAAGGGGCCCCTAATAGGTATTGGCCCCATGGGCCTAGGGGTAAACCCTTGGGTGGACCGTACCGGTCCCGGCATGATAATGGTGGGATGGATTGGAGCGGTTACCGCCGCCTCAAGCGGTCCGGTGGGCTCTGTGCAGCAATTCACAGCAACAGGGGGTCTTCTTTGGGGCACTGGCGGAGCGGTGGCAGCAGAAGGTAGTCTACGGGTGGTGACAGGCACCCTTACCTCGTCCTTCTCCGGCGGCGTCTGGATCCTGGCGGTCGCGATCTTGCGCAGCTCCCGCAACTTCTCCTCCAGCCGGACAATCTGCTCACCGATGCTCTCTGTGTCAGAGTCGCGGTCATCTGCTGGCGCCGCCGGCGCAGGTACAGTCACCGATGGCGCGGACTCGGCCTCTGCAGGTTCTGGTGATGCATCGGGTCTCCGACCCCTCCGGATGTTCTCAAAGGTATTTCGAAGTCCCTTTAGATTTTCCATCTCTTGCATGGTCTTCTCCCGATGAGGTAGCTCGGGGGAAGGGTAAGGACTCACCCATTTTTCCAACACGGTTGGCTGCCAGAAGACGTTAGGCCCAATGAAGGAGCTCCGCTCCTGGAAGGCGTGATGGGCCGGCTCTGCAGAGCGTTCCGGTTCCCGCTCGCAGCCAGAGTAGTCTTCTTCTTCTGCCTCCCAGTCCTCAGGTTCTCGCTTGGGACGGGTCACGGCAGTGGCATAAGGGCCTCTCAGGCTCTCGGCAGGGGTGAACTCCACTTCCTCTCCATCGCGGAGGCTGTGCTGATAGGAAGGGAGGTAGTCTCTCTTGACAGACCTTCTATTAACATATAAGTCTCTGCCAGTCAAGTAATCTTGTATGAACCCGTAGCCACGGGTTTTGTCAAAGGACACCACCACTCCCTTTCTCCTTTCCAGGCGGGGTTGGGTGTTGGTGTGTCTTTCATGGATTGTCTTGGTCAACTCTTCATAATAGATCTTGGTCTTTGTACTCCGCTTTATAGCGGCCTCCCGGATCTCTGCCATAAGTGAAGACCACTTGAAAGAGGGTTGAAAGAAGTCTCTCCAAGAGCCATAGCAGGGCTCCGGTTCTTTCTCCCGTGGCGGGCAGGCGGGTTTCTCCGGTCCCGGAGAGTAGGCCGGTGGAGCCTCCTCTGGCTCTACACCAATAGCACTCATTTTTGAAATCTCAGGTGCTGACGTTGCAGCAACGCTCTGTTCACTTTCCAACATGCTCGATCCTTCTCCGGAGAGCGATAGGGTCGCGTCAATTAAATCAGCCAGCTCCTCCCATTGCACTGGGAGGCCGCCCCCCGGGTATTCCAGTATATGGAAGGCGGTGTCCATGCTGGCAGACATGCAAATGTCCAGATAAGCAGTGGCGCCTGACCTTGAACTCCTTCCCGCTATTTCCTCAGAAAGGCGCCAATTTTTCCCGCCTTTTCGGGATGAAGATGACGCAACAGTTATTTCAGCAAGCTCAGCGGCCATCTTTAGCAAGAAACGCTGTCTATTCACTGACAGCAAGCAGGATGATGAAAAGTCCACAAAACCACACTCCAATGTGGCGATTTTCTTCCTCTTGATAGCGCAACACTGCACAGTGCTTTTTGAAGGTTTTAGGAACACTTTTGGTATGATTCTCAGTCCACAAAGTCCACTTTAAATAAACAGGCAATTTGTCACTTTGGTCACAGGGCAACTGTATAAGGCACAAAGTTCACGCTTCTTGCACTAGAAAGCGTGCGTATCCTGTTCGTGACGCCAAAAGAGAGGTGCAGCGTACTCAAGTTGTGTTTAATAGAGTTTCTGGGTGTCGTAGTGCAATAGACACTAACCTGAGACGGCTGACTCTCTGCAAGGGCAGGTGATGGTAGAAAATGTTCGTGACGCCAGTGCCAATTAAACGGTGGCACGCCGTTTGCTGATAGCAGGAATAAATGAGGAACACCGTGATGTTAAAACAGAACTCCAACTTTAGTAGTTTTCATAGAGACATTAACGGAAGCGCAGTTCCTTTGCATACAGTCGATTTTTCAATACGGTTGATGCAGGCAATACAGATTGAGCAAGGTGACTACAGAGTGTTAAACACACAGGACTTGCAGTACAGGAGCTTGCACTCTATCTCTGACTGATCCTGGAACATAGCAAATCTTCTCCAAGGCCCAATACCTTAACTCTGGCGTATATCCTTGGTTTTAGCTTTATAAAGTACCTCTTCTGTTATCTTGAGTACCTCTTGCTTTTCTGGATTTTGCCTCTGTCTCTCTCCCTCTTTCCTCAGACTCTAGAAGCTTCTGAATAGTGGTCTTCCTGCTTCTGCATATATATATCTTCAGGAGGGGAACCTTCTACTTGGATTCGGAACCCGGTTACAGGGACTGCAATACCCTCTCCTGGTCCGCAGGCTTCAGGCCTGGACTTGTCTCTGACATAGTCTAAGCTCCAGCTTCAGACTACAGGCTGCAGCTTTAGACAGACACTTAGACTAGACTCCCTTTTGCTTCCCTGTCTGGGCCTTATATAAACTAGGGCTCTCTAGCTCCCTCTAGTGACTAGAAGCTGGAATGACACCCCTAGCAGGCCTGTACATGCGAGTGTCACAGTAACAGGGAAATACATAACATTAGATTACATGACAATTTATAAAGATGACATATACCAACTTCCCCATAAATAAGGGGGGACGACAGCACACCAAGTGACACTTTTGTAGTGACGGGCATTACAGTCACCGTACACTACATTAAGCACTTATTTATTTATTTTTTTGAGGACCCATTTATTAAAAATAAGAATCCCTAAGGCCTCTTTCAGACGGGCGTTGCGGGAACATGCGCAATTTTTCCGCGCGAGTGCAAAACATTGTAATGCATTTTGCACTCACGTGAGAAAAATCACGCATGTTTGGTACCCAAACCCGAACTTCTTCACAGAAGTTCGGCCTTGGGATCGGTGTTCTGTAGATTATATTATTTTACCTTATAACATGGTTATAAGGGAAAATAATAGCATTCTGAATACAGAATGCATAGTAAAATAGCGCTTCGGTCATCACATGATCCATCACCATGGTAAAAGATCATGTGATGGATCATGTGATGACCGGAGTGACGTCACCACAGGTCCTGTTGCTGCACAGCTAAGATCAAGACAGAAGGAGATGCCGGGCTTCGCGTTCAAGTGGATTAAGGTGAGTTAAATTATTATTATAATTTTTTTAACCCCTCCAGCGCTATTGTACTATGCATTCTGTATTCAGAATGCTATTATTTTCCCTTATAACCATGTTATAAGGGAAAATAATAATGATCGGGTCTCCATCCCGATCTTCTCCTAGCAACTGTGCGTGAAAATCTCACCGCATCCGCACTTGCTTGCGGATGCTTGCGATTTTCACGCAACCCCATTCACTTCTTTGGGGCCTGCGTTGCGTGAAAAACGCAGAATATAGAGCATGCTGCGATTTTCATGCAACGCACAAGTGATGTGAACAGCCCCATAGAAATGAATGGGTCGGAATTCAGCGCGGGTGCAATGCGTTTAACTCACGCATCGCATCCGCGCGGAATACTCGCCCGTGTGAAAGGGGCCTTATTACCAGGAACTGTTTATGTCCTATAATCAAAGGGGTTGTGTCACTTCAGCAAATGGCATTTATCATGTAGAGAAAGTTAACACAAGGCACTGTATTGTTGTTTTCCATATTGCCTCCTTTGCTGGATTCATTCATTTATCTATCACATGTTTTACATGTTCCTAAGCTATCCCAAAAGTGTCCAACCACATGACATAACTGACCACATATAATCAATGAGCAGAACAGAATGAATTTGAATTGTTTGCATAAACAGTGATGGCTAACCTCCTGCATTCCAGCTGTGGTGAAACTACGTCTCCCAGCATTCTCTATTCATTTCTATGGAGTTCTGAGAACAGCCAAGAAAGTGTACATATAGGGAGTTGTAATTTTACCACAGCTGGAGTGCCAGAGGTTAGCCATCACAGGCATAAGACGTTTCTGTAGACTGACCAGTAGTACTAGAGCTGATATACACTACTCATCATTGAAAGTAAGGTCATGCAAATCAAGGAAGGAGTAAGTGTCACTAAGATTTTCAGATGATAAAATTTTGTGTGATGATTGTGCGATGTCTCTTGTTTGTTGATGTGCCAGTTATCGTCACTTGATGCAAACTGAGAGGGACATAAAGGGGTTATCCGAGTTATTTTTTTTGTTCTTCGTATGTTTATAACTAATCAAATGTAACAGCTTTACCATGCACTTACTTTATCTCCAGTTGCTGCTGTCTGCTCTCTCCCTGGATTCTTTAGAAAAAAACTTTAACCCCTTCAGTAGCACAGACTCAGGGCTGCAGTCTTTACTAAGTAGCTGCAGGCAGTGAGGAGACAAATGCTGGGCACAGGAGCTGACAGACTAGAGGAGTTCTGCAGAGCATTGCACAAGAACAGGTAGGGGGAAGATTCTGTGTGTATCAGCAGTGTCATTGTACAGCTGGGACTTGTAGTCCTACACATACAATATGCTGCTGAGTCTCCCAGCAGGCAGACATGTCACTCGGGAAAGCATTTTTTTTCCACTCCCTTTGCAGAGCAGGGGGAGGGGCAGAGATTGTTGTTGTTGCAGGTAAAGAAAGGGCAAGAAGAGAACCAGGGGAATGAGGAAATTGAATTTTTTTTGCCTAAAACTTGCTTAGCTTAGTTATATATTGCTGCCCATCAAATTTATAGTGCTATATATATTTTTTCATAACTCGGACAACCCCTTTAACCCTTAAACAGAGATACCTTGGTTTATCACCCCAGCAGATTGCTACATGCCTAGGCCGACATGTCAGCCCTGTAACATGTTGCGTGTCCCAGTGGTTAGGAGAACAACAATAAAATGGAGTGACAGAAAGAGGTGCAGAGAGGCGAACCTCTGCATGGACAGATCTGATTAGAAGAATGGCACGTAATGATCCATTCTGTACTAAAAGTGAATTTGGAAGTGACATCCCAAGCCTAGGGTGGCAAACAGTGTCTACACAAACTATCAGAAGATATTTGCACAACGTTGAGCTTTGAGCCAGACCTCCAGCCACAGGTGCTCCATTGACCTCATGCCACCACTCTCCAAGGGTATCTTGGTGCACCGCAAGACATCAATCACTATCACC
The DNA here is from genome assembly GCF_905171765.1 of Bufo bufo. Lineage (NCBI taxonomy): Eukaryota > Metazoa > Chordata > Amphibia > Anura > Bufonidae > Bufo > Bufo bufo. The sequence goes on along the minus strand of NC_053390.1, from coordinate 715,772,664 downwards.
AGGTTTGGGGATTACTAAACCACTAGCATGTTGTTACACAGGTTCCCAAGCCTGCCCATAGCAAACCCATCTGTCCCCACAGAGAATAGTAAATGAAAATCAAACTTACTGTGAGATGTATCTGGGACTCTCCACCAGCAGCACCAGACACATGTGCCAAAGAGGGTTCATCTCACTTTATTGTGTATATGTCATGAGAATGGCACCCTTGGCGCTTGGCATACAGTATATTAGGAGGAAAGTAAACAGTCATTTCTTGAATTTGATGTGTCAAGAATTGACAAACGTAAGGTTCTGAGCAACTTTGACTAGACAACTGGGTCAAAGCACCTGAAAAATGGCAGGTCCAAAGAAGGACAAGTGATGATCTGATGTTAGGGTCACGGGGGCCCAAGATTAATTGATGTGTGGGGACTGAAGACTACCCTGCCTGATCTCACCTAAGAGCTACGGTAGCACATAGCTGAAAATGTTGGCTTGCTGTATATGGGTCTGTGTAGCTGCAGACCAGTCACAGTGCTCATGCTGGCCATGTCCACCGCCCAAAGCACCTACAATGGGTATGTGAGCATCAAAATTAGACCATTGAGCAATGGATGAAGGAAGCTTTGTGTGATGAATCACATCTTCATTCGTATCACGGGGACATCTGGGTCACTTTCCCAGGCAAGAGATGACACCAGGATACAAACTGCGAAGAAGGCAAGTCAGATGAGGCAGAGAGATGCTCTAAACAATGCTCCTCTGGGAAATATTTGGCCATGGTATTAGTATGGACATTATATATTGTCACATACCATGTACACCCCTTCATGTCAATGGTATTCCTTAATGGCATTGGTCTCTTTCAGTAGGATAATGCACCCTGACACAATGTAAAAGTTGTTCAGGAATGGTTTGAAGAACATGACAAAGAGCAGGCTCGGACTGGCCCACAGGGTTGCAGATGAATCCCACGGTGGTCCCCTGAGCAAGGTGGGCCCCTAGTTGCCCACCCCCTACACAAGTGGCACATAACACAGTAGACTTACTGCACTACATACATATATTCAATGGGCAGCACCTCAACCAGCCTATGTTCATATAAAAAACTCTATAGATTATTAAAGGAACTCACCCGTTTATTATTATAGACACGATCAGAGCTGAGATGACTTCTAGGTACAGAGGAAATCTGCCAATATCCTCTTTTTCCCAGGACCTACCTTCTCAAAGTCACTGCAGGGACCCCCATATTCAATCATCTGGTAGCATCTTGCTGCTGTGTGAGCAGATAGTATTTGAATGTATCCATACAGTGGGCCCCCAAAATAAATTTTTCTGGTGGGCCCTAGGCACCCCAGTCCGACACTGACAAAGACTATATGGTGTTGATTTGGCATCTAAAGTGTTAGGTGTTAGATAACACTCAACACCTTTAGAGGTAATTTTGATGCATGAGATCTGTTTTGGCGGCACAAAGGGGACCTACACAATATTAGGCCGGTTATGGTGGATCAGTGTATTGTATGCTATATTACCTACATAAATGTAAAATGAGGGTATAGGGTTTTGTTTCCCGCCTATTTTTTAGGTCACTTTAGCTATAGGGATACAACTTTACAAGCAGTGGCATAGCTAGAAATGATTGGGCCCCACAGCAAACTTTTGCTCCCCTCCCCCAGTAATTTTTTCGCAACCCCTTACTTTCATGCCGCCACTATTCCTGTGGATAGTAAAGATCGCTCTCTCAGACCAGGCCTGGCAGCTGTTCCATCCGTTTTCTACACTGTCTATACTGTCACTGTATATAATTTTATTGTGTAATACTGTTGAGAGGGCCCTGACAAAATCTTTTAGTCCTCCTCCTGGATGGGCCCCAAAGCAGCCGCTTCCCCTGCTTCCCCTATAGCTACACCCCTGTTTGCAAGTACTGATCCAAGGGAAGGAAACAAAATCAAAAAGCATGAACCAATGTCTAAATAAATGGAAACATTTCCCCCCTAATCTGTAATGGTGATCAGATAGATTCTATTCATTTCCATAATCACTAATGTACGTATAGTTGTATTTGAAGAAATGATCGAGGCCTTTTTTGAAGACTTCTACTGTTCCTGCTGTGACTATCTCTGGAGGTCACTGATTCACAGCTCGTATGATCAGGTTCATACCAGGCTTTACTTTGCAGTCTTGTCAGATGTGCTTTGTCAGTGAACTTAACTTTGTGTTGTTCCAATGCAGCGAGCTGGACCAAAGGGGCAACACATGAGTTATGGTGGGCCGATGGGGGTGGTTTTTCATTTACTCACGGTTAGCAGAGCCTCCCTGGGCCGGCAGTGCAGTGGAGGGAAGTACAGCACTAAATCCTCAGGGGCACTGGAACTTACAGGGAACACCGGTCAGATGGAAGTTGAGGTGCCCTTGATGGTATAGGTGTTTAGGGTGCTTTGGTGGCTGGGCCCCTGTGTTCGTGACGCCAGCACCGTAAGGTGCAAATGTTGAGGGTAGTAAAAAGGATGAGGAGTCAGTTGTAGTAAAACAGTTGAACTTTTACTTAAATCAAATGTCTCAGGAACGCTGGTACAGTTTATCAGTACAATGCACTTATATGGCATAAAGGATGATTCAGAAATTAGTTTAGCTGTAATCCTTACAACAGGTCTGGCAATTGTCAGCTGAGGAGTTTTCCTTATGCTGTTACTTTACAGGCAAGACAAAAGTTATCTTCTTAGATAGTTCTACTTTAAGTCCAATCTCTAGCATAGTAACATAGTAACATAGTATAAAAGGTCGAAAAAAGACATTTGTCCATCCAGTTCAGCCTGTTATCCTGCAAGTTGATCCAGAGGAAGGCAAAAAAAAAAACTGTGAGGTAGAAGCCAATTTCCCCCTCTTAAGGGGGGAAAAATTACTTTCCGACTCCAATGAGGCAATCAGAATAACTCCCAGGATCAACGACCCCTCTCTAGTAGCTATAGCCTGTGATAATATTACACTCCAGAAATACATCCAGGCCCCTCTTGAATTCTTTTATTGTACTCACCATCACCACCTCCTCAGGCAGAGAGTTCCATAGTCTCACTGCTCTTACCGTAAAGAATCCTTTTCTATGTTTGTGTACAAACCTTCTTTCCTCCAGACGCAGAGGATGTCCCCTCGTCACAGTCCTGGGGATAAATAGATGATGGGAGAGATCTCTGTACTGTCCCCTGATGTATTTATACATAGTAATTAGATCTCCCCTCAGTCATCTTTTTTTTAAAGTGAATAACCCTAATGTTGATAATCTTTCAGGGTCCTGTAGTTGCCCCATAGCACTCAGGTACTAAATATAATGGTTTCCATATTTTTATATTGAGCAATCCAATAAGGGTGTTTCTCCCTCGTGGCAGGCAAACTCTCTGCTACATTATTTTATGCAGGATGCTCTCCTGAAATATTCAGGTTCACTAAGTCCCGGAAGCCATGTAGTGAAAAAGGTTAATTAGGCGCCTTTTAACCCCTTAAGGACTCGGCCCTATTTCACCTTCTGGACTTGGCCATTTTTTGCAAATCTGACCAGTGTCACTTTAAGTGCTGATAACTTTAAAACGCTTTGACTTATCCAGGCCATTCTGAGATTGTTTTTTTGTCACATATTGTACTTCATGACACTGGTAAAATGAAGTAAAAAAATTCATTTTTATTTATAAATATATGTTACAAGGCTTAGAAGTTTAGAAGCAAATCTTGAAATTTTTCTGAAATTTTCAAAAACCCAATTTTTAGGGACCAGTTCAGGTCTGAAGTCACTTTGCGAGGCTTACATAATAGAAACCACCCAAAAATGACCCCATTCTATAAACTACACCCCTCAAGGTATTCAAAACTGATTTTACAAACTTTGTTAACCCTTTAGGTGTTTCACAAGAATTAATGGAAAATAGAGATACAATTTCAAGATTTTACTTTTTTGGCAGATTTTCCATTTTAATAATTTTTTTCCAGTTACAAAGCAACGGTTAACAGCCAAACCAAACTCAATATTTATGGCCCTGATTCTGTAGTTTACAGAAACACCCCATATATGGTCGTAAACTGCTGTACGGACACACGGCAGGGCGCAGAAGGAAAGGAATGCCATACGGTTTTTGGAAGGCAGGTTTTGCTGGACTGGTTTTTTTGACACCATGTCCCATTTGAAGCCCCCCTGATGCACCCCTAGAGTAGAAACTGCAAAAAAGTGACCCCATTTTAGAAACTACGGGATAGGGTGGCAGTATTGTTGGTACTAGTTTAGGGTACATATGATTTTTGGTTGCTCTATATTACACTTTTTGTGAGGCAAGGTAACAAGAAATAGCTGTTTTGGCACAGTTTTTATTTTTGGTTATTTACAACATTCGTCTGACAGGTTAGATCATGTGATATTTTTATAGACCAGGTTGTCACGGACGCTGCGATACCTAATATGTATTCTTTTTTTTATTTATGTAAGTTTTACACAATGATTTTATTTTTGAAGCAAAAAAAATCATGTTTTAGTGTTTCCATAGTCTGAGAGCCATAATTTTTTCAGTTTTTGGGCGATTACCTTGGGTAGGGTACGGTTTTTGCGGGATGAGATGACGGTTTTATTGGCACTATTTTGGGGTGCGTGTGACTTTTTGATCGCTTGCTATTACACTTTTTGTGATGTAAGGTGACAAAAAATTGCTTTTTTTACACCGTTTTTACTTTTATTTTTTTACGGTATTCACCTGAGGGGTTAGGTCATGTGATATTTTTATAGAGCAAGTTATTATGGACGCTGCGATACCTAATATGTATATTTTCTTTTTATTTATGTAAGTTTTACACAATGATTTCATTTTTGAAGCAAAAAAAATCATATTTTAGTGTTCTCATAATCTGAGAGCCATAATTTTTTCAGTTTTTGGGCGATTATCTTAGGTAGGGTCTCATTTTTTGCGGGATGAGATGACGGTTTGATTGGCACTATTTTGGGGTGCATATGACTTTTTGATCACTTGCTATTACACTTTTTGTGATGTAAGGTGACAAAAAATGGTTTATTTAGCACAGTTTTTTTTGTTTTTTTTTACGGTGTTCATCTCAGGGGTTAGGTCATGTGATATTTTTATAGAGCCGGTCGATACGGACGCGGCGATACCTAATATGTATACTTTTTTTATTTATGTAAGTTTTACACAATAATATCATTTTTGAGACAAAAAGAAAATCATGTTTTAGTGTCTCCATATTCTGAAAGCCATAGTTTCTTCAGTTTTTGGGCGATTATCTTAGGTAGGGTCTCATTTTTTGCGGGATGAGGTGACGGTTTTATTGGCACTATTTTGGGGTGCATATGACTTTTTGATCGCTTTCTATTACACTTTTTGTGATGTAAGGTGACAAAAATTTTTTATTTAGCACAGTTTTTATTTTTTATTTTTTACGGTGTTCATCTCAAGGGTTAGGTCATGTGATATTTTTATAGAGCCGGTCGATACGGACACGGTGATATCTAATATGTATGCTTTTTTATTTTATTTATGTAAGTTTTACACAATAACAGCTTTTTTAAAACAAAAAAAATTATGTTTTAGTGTCTCCATATTCTGAGCCATATTTTTTTTATTTTTTGGGCGATTGTCTCAGTTAGGGTCTCATTTTTTGCGGGATGAGATGACGGTTTGATTGGCACTATTTTGGGGTGCATATGACTTTTTGATCGCTTGCTATTACACTTTTTGTGATGTAAGGTGACAAAAAATGGTTTATTTAGCACAGTTTTTTTTGTTTTTTTTTACGGTGTTCATCTCAGGGGTTAGGTCATGTGATATTTTTATAGAGCCGGTCGATACGGACGTGGCGATACCTAATATGTATACTTTTTTTATTTATGTAAGTTTTACACAATAATATAATTTTTGAGACAAAAAGAAAATCATGTTTTAGTGTCTCCATATTCTGAAAGCCATAGTTTCTTCAGTTTTTGGGCGATTATCTTAGGTAGGGTCTCATTTTTTGCGGGATGAGGTGACGGTTTTATTGGCACTATTTTGGGGTGCATATGACTTTTTGATCGCTTTCTATTACACTTTTTGTGATGTAAGGTGACAAAAAAATTTTATTTAGCACAGTTTTTATTTTTTATTTTTTACGGTGTTCATCTCAAGGGTTAGGTCATGTGATATTTTTATAGAGCCGGTCGATACGGACACGGTGATATCTAATATGTATGCTTTTTTTTTTTTATTTATGTAAGTTTTACACAATAACAGCTTTTTTAAAACAAAAAAAATGATGTTTTAGTGTCTCCATTTTCTGAGCCATATTTTTTTTATTTTTTGGGCGATTGTCTCAGTTAGGGGCTCATTTTTTGCGGGATGAGGTGACAGTTAGATTAGTACTATTTTGGTGGGCAAACGCCTTTTTGATCGCTTGCTGTTGTACTTTTTGTGATGTAAGGTGAGAAAAAAATGGTTTATTTATTACAGTTTTTATTTTTTACGGTGTTCATCTGAGAGGTTAGGTCATGTGATATGTTTATAGAGCCGGTCGATACGGACATGGCGATACCTAATATGTATACTTTTTTTTCCCCCCTATTTTTTACCAATTTTTTTTAACTTTATTTGGGGAAAATGAAGTTTTTGTTTATTTTTACTTGAAACTTTTAATTTTTGCGGGGAAAACTTTATTTTTCAACTTTTTTTTCACTTTATTTTTTGTCCCACTTTGGGACTTGAACTTTTGGGGATCTAATCCCCTTTACAATGCATTCCAATACTTCTGTATTGGAATGCATTGGCTGTATGAGTAATACTGTGTGTATTACTCATACAGCTTCCGGCCTGTGAGATCCAGGGGACTGGATCAGCCTTTTTTTTTTTTCTGTTACACCATTCACCATATGGGCTAACTTTTTAAAATATTTTAATAGTATGGGCGTTTTCGCATGCGGCTATGCCCATAATGCTATTTTTTTTGTTTCTTTTGATTTTGGGGACTGGAGGAGATTTTCATTTTTAACTTTTTTTTTATATTTTCAAAACTTTTTTTTAACTTTTTGTTAGGTCCCCCAAGTGGACCACAACTTACAATCATCAGATGTAAATTGCTCTATTAGTCTGTATAGAAATCACTATATCACAGTTCAGTGCTGCCACCTAGTGGCCTAAACTGGGATATACTAACAATGAGCCTGAAAGCCTAGTACAGGCTTATTTATAGAACATGGTGCTTTTCCCCTTCTCTCCACTGGGGTAAAGCGCGCCTGAAGAGGAATCCCACACTTCCGGTTTTTAACACTTTCAGATGTCGTGAGTGAGGGGAACTCATTGCTGTGAGGGGAGGGGGCATGTGGTGTATTCTGGGCCCATAAGAGTGAAAAACTGTTGCATTTTGGGGGGGCATAATAGGGGTTGATAACCCTTTTAACCATTAAGATACCGGAGGTTTTTAAGATTTGCATTTTCATTTTTCTTCCCTATCTTCCTTGAGCCATAACTTTTTTATTTTTCCTTTCACATATGAGGGGCTTATTTTTTGCCGTACAAGTTGTACTTTAATATGGCATACAATGTAGTGGGAAGCAGGCAAAAAATTCCAAATGTGGTGGAATTGGTAAAAATAAAATTTTGCCACTGTTTTACGGGGTTTGTTCCTACTGTGTTCCCTTTGTGGCAAAACTGACTTGTGCCCTTCATTCTCTGGGTCAGTGGAAATACAAAGGGGTGTGGCAGGGGATGAGCCAGGGCAGGTGGTGAGATGTGCCAGGGTGGGCAGTGGGCAGAGTTAGGGGGGCCCAATTCAGATTCTTGCTATGGGGCCCAATGATTTCTATGTACACCCCTGTCTCCTACTACTTCCTTATTAGCACACCCCAAGTTATATATATTATGTGGCACCAGCATCACCTAGAGGCGAATAGTGGAAATCACAATGCCAGCCTGATATTAGGAAATACAATACATTTAAAGGGTTTCTGTCATCAACAAAAATCGTTATGTAGCTGGCTGACATTAGCGATGTGCTACTGTCAGCAGAACATAACTGTATGACTTATATTTCTCTGCCTACCGCCGTTCACGCTAAATAATTACTTTTATAATATGCAAAGCGTCCTTCACTCACTGCGCCTGCGCCTAATACTAAAATGGACGGCGCAGGCGCGGGTTTTGCGGGGCACCGAGATGTGGGCCCAGAGACCGAGGATGTCAATCACCTTTACAAGGACGTGCCAAACGGTGAGAGGATGGAGCCTCTAGGTGCTGCAGCAACGCCCCACTAGCACCTAGAGGCTCATTTGAATATTATAAAAGTCATTATTTAGCGCGAACGGCGGCAGGCAGGGACATATAAGTCATACAGTTATGTTCTGCCGACATTGGCACATCGCTAATGTCAGTAAGCTACATAACGATTTTTCTGATGACAGAAACCCTTACCAAAATTTAAGGGAACCGCTTATACACACATAAGTGGGACGCTGCACCGATTCGCACTGTGCAGCTTTTCATGTACAGTTTTGATGCAGTTTTTTTTGTTTTGTTATTTGTTAAAATCACATTATGCTTCAACTGTAAAACATATCTAAAAATCACATGCCCTGAAAGTTTTTCAATAATTTTTCAATCCTTCAATGATTACAGCAACAGGCAATCAAAGCAGTGAATAAGATACTATGTGTCAGGACCAGGTTCGAATTAAAACTGCATTGAGCCTATCAACAGAACCAAGTTTTTCACCTTAGTCTAGGTTCACATCTGCAGCAAATTCTGTTTCTCTTGTTCTGGTATAGTAACAGAAAAATGGAAGCACCGGATCCAGCATATACTGGATGCAGGTCAGGCGCCTATTGAGGTCACTTCCATCATAAATGCCTTAGGATACAGACAGGCATTCAGCTTTCCTGGTGCAGTTTTAGAGGCCAAAATCAGGCGTCAAATAAAAAATTTAATAAAAAAAAAGAGCAGAAGTCCTATCTGAATGTGTGGCCAGCTGTCGAAAGCAAAAAGTTGACTGGCCATTGGCTGACTGGGAGACCACATTAATACTTGGTTGCAAGGGCGTAGCTATAGGGGGTGCAGAGGTAGCAGTCGCTACTGGGCCCAGGAGCCTGAGGGGCCCAAAGACCCTGGCATTATAGAAAGTGCATGCTGGTCAATTTACACCTCTGGCTGGAGGGAAGGGGTTAGGTCAAGAAATTGGCATGAGGGGGTGCCCTTTCAATGTTTGCCTCAGGCAGCAGGAAGGATATGTGCTCCCCTACCCCTTGCCAACAAGCACTGCGGGAAGAGGGGCCCAAGCTGAACTCTTGCACTAGGGCCCATGAGCTTTTAGCTACGCCCCTGCTTGGTTTGTAGAGTATAGAAATATGAATTAATGTTGACAGTAGAAAACCACTTCCACAATTGGTCACTAGGTGGCAGTGTTTTACAGTTTTGCCCAAATATGAGTTTACGGTATATAACTTTTAAGTGTAAATCTTATAATAAAATATTTAGTAATAAGCAGAAAATAATAACATGAGCATACAGTGTCATCAATTAGAAAACTTGCTGCAGCCACTGATCTCATGTTTTTTCTTACATGAAACTTTTAGGGCTCATGCACACGACCGTTGTTGTTTTGCGGTCCGTTTTTCACGGATCCATTGTTCTGTATCTGAGTTTTTAAAAAATCTGATTTAAGTCCTCTTCCGTTCCGTTATTGCACAAAACATATCTGTATGGTTTCCGTATTTGATCAGTTTTTTTACGGATCGTATACAGAAACAGTAATTTATTAATCACCAAACACATGAGCAATATGGGCTGGGCATAGCATTTCTACAGTATGGATCCGCAAAATACGGATGAAATACGGATGACATATGGATGTGTTCCGTGTGCGTTCCGTATTTTTTGTGGACCCATTGACTTGAATGGAGCCACGGACAGTAATTTGCAGATAATAATAGGACATGAACTACTATTTTGCGAAACGGCCAAACGGAAACGGAATGCACACGGTGTAACCTCCGCAATTTCTACAGCCCTATTGAAGTGAATGCTTCTGCATACGGGCCGTACAAAAAAACGGAACGGAAGCAGAAAGAAAATAAGTTTGTGTGCATGAGCCCTTAAAGTCACAAGACAGCTAATAAGAACACTTTGTGCAGATATGTTATTCCCCATGTGTCATCGCGTGTGATAACCGCAGCATTCATTACTATTGGAAATAATAGCGCTGCACTGATTGTTAAACCTTTGTGGTGTAACTCCATGAAAAAAGATCTGTCAGACGGATGTCGCTGCATTTTGTGACAAATTAAGCCATGTTCACACTGCCGTTACTCCTTTCCATTGGGTTTTTTTTTTCAGCGTCTGTAACTTCTGACAGCAAGAATTGAGCAACATGCAACATGGCATGCTGCCAAAATGGTGACATAACCTTAAAGGGGTTATCTGAAACTATAAACTGCCCCCTCATGTGCCGGACCCCTTACACGGAATATACTGGTACTTACCCCGCTCCCTGCGCCCCTCCTGGTACCTGCCGCTGCTGCTTCTCCCCGTGCGCGGATGTAAAGATCCGGTGTCGGGGGAGTAGCAAACGGCAGGCAGGGACAGGGACGAGCCTCCCTAGCGTCACCCGCAATGCTAGGGATGCTCCTCACACGGGGAGAAGCAGCAGCGGCGGTGCGGGGACCAGGAGCGGTGCAGAATGCAGGGTAAGTGTATTCATTCTGAGGGGCCCGGCACATGGGGGGGCAGTTTATAGTTTCGGATAACCCCTTTAACAGACTCTTTTATAAATAAATGGGATAAGTCGGATGCTGTTCAGTGCTTTTGATAAAGGGACTCTTATCCCGAAACGCGTCGAGCTTTTTACTGAAAATAAAGACTTCTACTATACCCAGGAGCCCTTAGTGTCATCCTTTGGGGACCAAAGAAGCTACTTTAACCATCTACAAGCGACCTTGGCGGGGGAGGTGCACGTATTGGTGTATTGAGCTTATCCTCTACTTCCCTCCCCGGTAAAGTAAGTCCTTTACCATTGCCATTTTATCGATCCTACATTACCATCAGTGGTAATAATAATGATGTTCATGTATGTTTTTAATTACTGATTTTAAACAATGTCTCTTTGTATTCATTATATGATCTAAATATGTCTACTCGTACTTCATGAAACACATCACACTTCAGACTCTGTGAACATTTAGGCTCTGTGGCGCCCCCTTGCTGCCTCCGGGCCACATTCCACCTACCGTAATCTTTCCCACCCACTTGCCTGTTTTAAATGACAGCCATGGGCGTAACTACCAGGTCAGCAGACATAGTAGCTGCTAAGGGGCCCAACAACTGAAAAGGTGCATTTAGTGGTGAAAGGTATGTAATATGGCAAAAAAACTGAATGTGTTCCCATTCGAAATCTTACAGCGATTTGCATTGTTATTCTATGTGCAGAGTGACATTATACCTGTACTGTGACATCACTGTGTACATAATCCCTATACTGTGACATCACTGTGTACATAATCCCTATACTGTGACATCACTGTGTACATAATCCCTATACTGTGACATCACTGTGCACATAATCCCTGTACTGTGAAATCACTGTGTACATAATCCCTATACTGTGACATCACTGTGCACATAATACCTATACTGTGACATGACTGTGCACATAATCTCTGTACTGTGACATCACTGTGTTTATTATCCCTTTACTGTGACATCACTGTGTTCATAATTCCTGTACTGTGACATCACTGTGTACATAATCCCTGTACTGTGACATCACTGTGTTCACAATCCCTGTACTGTGACATCACTGTGTTCCTTATCTCTGTACTGTGACATCACTATGTACATAATCCTTGTACTGTGACATCACTGTGTTCACAATCCCTGTACTGTGACATCACTGTGTTCCTTATCTCTGTACTGTGACATCACTGTGTTCACAATCCCTGTTCTGTGACATCACTGTGTACATAATCCCTATACTGTGACATCACTGTGTTCCTTATCTCTGTACTGTGACATCACTATGTACATAATCCCTGTACTGTGACATCACTGTGTTCCTTATCCGTGTACTGTGACATCACTGTGTTCATAATCCCTGTACTGTGACATCACTGTGTTTACAATCTCTGTACTGTGACATCACTGTGTACATAATCCCTGTACTGTGACATCACTGTGTACATAATCCCTGTACTGTGACATCACTGTGTTCACAATCTCTGTACTGTGACATCACTGTGTACATAATCCCTGTACTGTGACATCACTCATTGTGTCTCACTTACCTTTTGCGACTTTTTTAAAAGTCCACATTTCGCTTGCGCCAAATGTATCATTACCGCGCACCAATTTCATAAATTTAGCACAAGTGCGAACAGCAACTCCAATCTAAAATCTGGCCTCAAATACACTTACAATTAGAAATTCCTCCTGGAAATTTTTGAAAAGCGCCATTGTGTGGAGTGGATTCCCATCAATCAGTGATTTTTCGAGTACAACAAGATCATTGTGAAGAACCATCAAGTCCACCAGATTAACAGTCGTCTTTCTATCTATGGCTTTGAATAATTGTCTGTCAATATGTATATAGTCACGTCGGCAGATGATATCACCAAGGTTCTTTATGTTCCTCCTGAGGATATCGCAGGTAAAGTCCCATAAAGTAAACATCTGAAATAATGGAGCAGAATAGGTTGGCTGCTTTGCCAGGTGATATCAGACTGTCTAAACAGAGCACTGTGTGTACTGCGCTTTACAGGTGTGGTTCAACATGACAGATTGTTCAGGAGGAAACAGAGGAAGAATTTGGCTCCTGTGACTGCCTGTACCCCTCCGAGGCTCTTAGGTGTACCCTGACAACCATATCACATAGCACTCAACTGCATCATCATTACTCACCTCGTCCGCTAGACTCTTGAGGGTACAGTACATAGACTCCTCGTGGGAAACTGTAGGATCAGTGTGCTCACATTATAGAGGACCTCTCACCTCTCCTGACCTCTGTTTTAGGCCTCTTTCACACTGGCGTGTGCGCCCTGTTGCCGTATTGCGGCCCGTGAATGGGTCCGCATCCGTGATGCGGAATGCCCACGGAACGCCACCCGTGTATTGCGAATCCGCAAATGCGGTCCGCAATACGGAAACGGGGCGCACACGCCAGTGTGAAAGAGGCCTTAGGGTCATGCACATGACTGTATGTATTTTGCAGTCCGCAAAACAAGGATCAGCAAAATATACGGATGACGTTCATGTGGCATCCGAATTGCATCCGTTTTTTGTGGGAATCCCATTGTAAGGGCTCATGTGCACAAATTTATTTTCTTTCCCTGTCCATTCAGTTATTTTTGTGGTCCATACGCGGAACCAGTCCCTTCAATGGGTCCGCAAAAAAACGGAAATAACTCTGCGAGCATTCCGTTTCCTTATGTTTGCATGGCTGTTCCGCAAAAAAGATAGAACATGTCCTAATCTTGTCAGTTTTGCGGACAAGGATGGGCATTGTTACAATGGATCCGCAAAAAAAGGATGCAATACGGATGTCACACGGACGTCATTCATATTTTTTGTGGATCCATGTTTTGCAGACTGCAAAATACATACGGTGGTGTGCATGAGAGCTAACAATGCCTATCCTTGTAAAACGGACAAGAATAGGACATGTTCTATCTTTTTTGTGGAACGGCTATGTGCACATTCGGAAAAGGAATGCACACAGAGTAATTTCCGTTTTTTTGCACACCCATTGAAGGGAATGGTTCCGCATTTGGGCCGTAAAAAAAACTGAAAGGACATGGAAAAAAGAATACATTCGTGTGAATAAGCCCTTAGTAACCACTTGCATTCCCCGTGTAATAACAATTCTGGACCATCTTTTCTTATAACTCTAGTTTATGCCATTCCTCTATTATTCCTAGTAGACATTTGTATATGAAATGCCAGCAGTCTGCAATGAAGGTCCATCGGGGTGTTACCAGTTAGGGGGGGTGTCCCTGCACAGTCGGACATTATCCAATCTGTGCTACCGGTGGCAGACTGTGCAGGACACACTCCAACTAGTATCACTCAGCTCTGTAGGAATAACAGAGGAAAGGCACATCATAGAGTTATAAGAACAGATGCTCCAAAATTGTCAGTGGATCCGCAAAACACACACGGACGTGTGAATGGACCCTTAGAATAATTATTTAGCGCGGCTCCTCCACATGAATGACAGTAGGAAAGCATTTCTCAACAAGTCCAGCTGTGACTAATCCGTAATGTATGGCTGGTATTTCTGGAAACTGCCTGGGAGTTACCGTATATCTGGAGGGATGCAAGAGTTTTACATAAGGGATGATATAACTCAGTGTAATAGTATGTTTTCTTCATGGTGATAAAATAACAGGACCGACACCGGTCTGACATTCCAGGAGGATAACTACAACTGTACAAATAGCCGACTAGTCCAATTATTACTGAACTTCCTCTGCTTCCATGGCTAAAAAATGCCTGGAATGCCCGTGTCAAAGTGATTCGGTGAATTTATAAGAATATATTAGGAAATTAAACAGCTATTCCCTGACATAGTAGTGAAGCCTATCAGAGACTACACAGAATAGGGCCCCATTTTAGTGCTTGTTCACCCCACCCTCTCCAATCTGTGAATCTTCCAACACCATTGGGGTCATTTATCAAACTGGTGTAAAGTAGAACTGGCTTAGTTGCCCATAGCAACCAATACAATTCCACCTTTCATTTTGGACAGCTGCTTTGGAAAATAAAAGGTGGAATCTGGTTGCTATGGGCAACTAAGCCAGTTCTACTTTACACCAGTGTGATAAATGACCCCATATGTTTTTACCCCACTCACATCTCACCTTCTGATAGACAGTATGACTGTCCAGACATCTACTTATTTGACAAACAGGTTTTCTTTGATTTACACATGGGCCCTATGCACACAAATGTAATTTTTATTTCGACACCTGATCTAGATTTATTGAAGATTGGATGCGGTCCCATTGATTTCAATGGGGTAGCAAAAAATGCAGACAGCGCTCCGTGTGCTGTCTGCAACCATATTTGTGTCCCGCATAAGAAATAGAACATTTCCTATTCTTATCCGTTTTGTGGACAAGAACAGGCATCGTGTGCCTGAGGCCTAACAATCTTAGAATAGACCATCCATCAATCTGACGTACATCTGACCTTTGGAAAACCGCTGATCAAGAATGAACAGATAAAGGATACCAATGATACTTTATTCTTCACACCTTACCCTATGTACAAGTGTGGCTGGTAGTCCTACGGTTAGGCCAACAGCAGGAAACATTTTGAGAATCGCAGATCATTGATGAGGTTTGCACCACTCATTTTGGCATAAGGGTGTGAACAACCTAAGATGTGCTTCTCCACCTCCATGTGCCCAATAGTTGGATGCCCTATGGTACGTTCATGCAAATTCACAGTGGTGTTGTGTCATCAGAGGATATACTGTTTTACCACAGTCCTCTTGTCATGAACCAGCGGGTGTGAACCCACTGTGCCACGTGTCCTACCTCCTCTAAGGGCGTTGTCTAAGTGAACACCTCGATTCTTTACAATACCCCTGATGGTGGGGATAGACTTTCCCGAGGGGAACACCAGGTCGCTACCTCTTGAGGAGGATATGTACACGAGGCAGCTGGTCCAGGCGAACCAGGAGGTACCTGAGAAAGGTACCAGAAGTACAGGTGTAGTCAGGCAGGCAGAGTCGTTACCAGGAGCAACAGTGCAGGACCGAAGGATGAGGCAGAGGTGTAGTCAGACAAGCAAAAGGTCAGGGCAGGCGGCACAGGTACAGGTCAGGAAATCCGGATCGGCAACAGAAGAGTCAAGGCAAGCTGGCAGGGATCAGACGGAAAACAGAATCCAGGAACAAGTCAGGAACACAAGTGGTTATTAGGAACCTAAGCAGAGCACAAGGACCTTAACACTGCGCATAAGGGCTAGGATTGGTCAGAGAGGTCACATAACCCATAAAACCCAGGAAGTTACTTGCGCCAGCCCTTTAGGAATAATGTTGAGAGCGAATATTCGAAAAGCGAAATTTTATCGCGAATATCGGCACTTCCAGAATTAGCGAATATTTAGAATATAGTGCTATATATTTGCAGTGTACTCAAGTTAGGGTTAATAGTGTTCCTGGGTGTTGTAGTGCAATAATGACCACTAACCTGGGACAGCTGACTCTCTGCAAATACAGGTAGTGATAGGTAGTGTTCGTGACGCCAGTGCCAAGTAACAGTGGCACGCCGTTTGCTGATAGCAGGAATAACTGAGGAACCACGTGATGATAAAACAGAACTTGAACTTTACTTGATCTTTAGTAGTCATCATACATGGACATAGATGGAAGCGCAGTTCCTTTGAAGACAGTTGGTTTCGGTACATTTAATGCAGGCAATATGTAGCAAGGTGATCTCAGAGGGTTAAACACAGGACTTGCAGTACAGGCGGCTTGCACTCTATTCCTGACTGATCCTGGGACATGGAAACTATTCTCCAAGGCCCAATGCCCTAGCTCTGGCGTATATCCTTGGGTCTGTAATTATCAAGTACCTCCTTTGCTGTCTTTAGTACCTCTTGCTTTCCTAGACTTGCCTCTGCCTCTCTCAGTTTCCTCAGGCTGGTTAACCGTGGTGTTCCTGCTTCTGCAAATATGGACTCAGGAGGGGAACCTTCTACTTGGATCTGGAACCCGGTTACAGGGACTGCGATACCCTCTCCTAGTCTGCAGGCTCCAGGCCTGCTCTGCTTTCACAGGCTCATGGCCTGGACTTAACTCAGACACAGTCTAATCTCCTCATTCCTTTCCCTGACTGGGCCTTATATAACCTAGGGCTCCCTAGCTCCCTCTATTGACTCAGAGCTGGAATGACACCCCTAGCAGGCCTGCACATGCACATTTCACAGTAACAGGGAAGTACATAGCATTACATTACATTATATTTTATGAAGATGACTTATACCAACCTCCCCATAAATAAGGGGAAACGACAGCACACAAGTGACCCTTCTGTAGTGACAGGCATTACAGTCCCCGTACACTACATACCCCGCTGCTTTAAGCTGAGTACGACCTCGTACTCCATCAGGGCCCGCCCAACTGGAATTTTTCCTGAAATAGAAAAAGACACATGCAGGCATACATATATGTAATTCATCTGCATATACATTCATATCAGGTCCAATTGGCAAAGGTGAAGTGTGGTGACAAGGGGCGTCGTTCTCTTCTCTCAGGATAGTGAGTGGAACTGGGGCGCTGACCTGGCACAGCGGATGTTAAGGAACCAGGATAGTCCATGACAATGAATAAGTCCATAATAAAAGCAATATCTCAGAGGCTCGCACATAGGAAGTCCATCTCTGGGCACATAGACTTGAATAACACCTGTTAATAAATACGGTCAGCAGCACACATATAAAATGACAATACAGGACTCTGACAATACCAGGGCCATGTTATCCTGGCAAGTCCTGCTTACCCTTTAAAACGGTGCTGACATAAAAGAGCCCTTTCAACCTGTAATGGGGGTTAAAAGGGGAAAAGGTGCAACCAAAGGCACAACTGGGATTTATTAAGCAATCTTTTTCAGACGCAGGCAGGGTGTCCCGAGAACAGAAAAGGGCAGACTGGGAGCAGTGGTTCACAGTGGCAACTTGGCTTCACGAAAATGCCACCGGCCGTGGAGAACTGGCAGCAAGCTCCACCAGCCTGGCAAACGTAAGGGACAGTTCCTGCAACAAAGGTAATGTCTCTGTGAGGATATGCAAAATGGCCAAACAGGCCTACTCACAGGTGTGTGTCAAACTCCTCTGACTCCTCTTCAGAGGAATAATCACTGGGCTCCCGCAGCAATTGTTCTGGCCTAGCAGGCCATATTTGGAAGCCGTCTCCCCGTACTATTTTGATTGGAGGGGGTCTATCCAGCATAGCTTCCACTTCTGCTTCGGTTCTGGGAAAAGGGACCCACTGGACACACCCAGCGTAACCGAGTCTTTCCACCCGGTATATCCTTCTCTGCAGCAATTCCACAGCCGACGGTCCGCTTGCAGGCGGCTCCAATGGAGGTGAATTAACTCATTCAGCTTTGACCGCTGCCAATCGTCGGGCTTCAGCGCAGACCTCGGACCTCTGGCAACTGTCCTGAATCTCCCGCTTTATCTCCCGCTGTACTGCCTCAGGAGGGGGATACTGGTCCGCAGGGCTCTGCAGCACAATGGGCTCCCAGAACACGTCGGGCCCAAAAAAAATCTGGCTATGCAGGTAAGTGGAGCGGGGCGGCTTGGATCCCGGATCCTCATCTTGGGCTGGTAAGACACCCTCATCCTCATCTTCCCAGGTCTCAGGCCGTACCCCGGGGCGGATAACCGCAGTGGCATAGGGTCCCCTTTAAACCCTCCGCTGGAGTGTATTCTACTATTTCTCCCATCACGAGGTTGTGCAGGCGATCGGGCAGATAGTGGCGCTTCACCGAGCGCCTATTTACATAGAAGTCTCGGCCTGTCCCCAGCTCTTGAATGAAACCGAAACCCCGGTCCTTATCAAAGGCCACCACAATACCGCGGCGTCGCTCCAACTGTGGCTTACCCTGGAAGGGGTCTCCCTGGATGGACTTTGCCATTTCTTCAAATCGTTTCTTCCGCGTGGTAGTCTTTTTGGCCACCGCGGCCCGTAGTTCGGCCATCAGCGTCGGCCATTGCGGGTGCCGGCGGCGGATCACACGTCGATCTGGAGCTTGGTCTTTCAGGCTGATCGTCCAGGCTGGAGGGTCCCAGGTCTCCGGTGTAGGGGAGTCTGGTGGAGTGGCGCCCCCCTCTCCAATGGGCTCTGGCTCGGGCATGCTAGCGTCCGGCGTCGCCATCTTCTCACCAGCTTCTTTCAGCTCAAACACCGGCTCCTCTCTCGGGCTGGGCAGATCTCTCCTGGTCACAGGCCCGCCCCCTAGGCATAACACAATAGGGAAGGCGGCCACATTATAATCCATCAAGGTGGGTGGTGTCCCAGGGTAGCTTTCTCCTCCCTCTTGGAGGGTTTTGGCGCCAAATATCCGCGCCACTGCAGACAGTGATGGAGCAGGAAGAAGTCCAACGGCGCCGGCAGCCATCTTGGGCTCCATGATGCAGCTATTCAGTGACAGCAAGCAGGATGATAAAAAGTCCATAAAGACACACTCTGATGTGACGATTTTCTTCCTCTTGATAGCGCAACACTGCACAGCGCTTTTTGGAGGTTTTAGGGACACTTTTTGTATGTTTTTCAGTCCACAAAGTCCACTTTAAATAAACAGGCAATTTGTCACTTTGGTCACAGGGCAAACTGGATAAGGCACAAAGTTCACG
Source organism: Bufo bufo (assembly GCF_905171765.1). Taxonomy (NCBI): domain Eukaryota; kingdom Metazoa; phylum Chordata; class Amphibia; order Anura; family Bufonidae; genus Bufo; species Bufo bufo. Next base: position 715,753,312 of record NC_053390.1, on the reverse strand, counting down.
CTTCTTGCACTAGAAAGCGTGCGCATCCTGTTCGTGACGCCAAAAGAGAGATGCAGTGTACTCAATTTAGGGTTAATAGTGTTCCTGGGTGTTGTAGTGCAATCGTGACCACTAACCTGGGACAGCTGACTCTCTGCAAATACAGGTAGTGATAGGTAGTGTTCGTAACGCCAGTGCCAAGTAACAGTGGCACGCCGTTTGCTGATAGCAGGAATAACTGAGGAACCACGTGATGATAAAACAGAACTTGAACTTTACTTGATCTTTAGTAGTCATCATACATGGACATAGATGGAAGCGCAGTTCCTTTGAAGACAGTTGGTTTCGGTACATTTAATGCAGGCAATATGTAGCAAGGTGATCTCAGAGGGTTAAACACAGGACTTGCAGTACAGGCGGCTTGCACTCTATTCCTGACTGATCCTGGGACATGGAAACTATTCTCCAAGGCCCAATGCCCTAGCTCCCTCTATTGACTCAGAGCTGGAATGACACCCCTAGCAGGCCTGCACATGCACATTTCACAGTAACAGGGAAGTACATAGCATTACATTACATTATATTTTATGAAGATGACTTATACCAACCTCCCCATAAATAAGGGGAAACGACAGCACACAAGTGACCCTTCTGTAGTGACGGGCATTACAGCTCCCGTACACTACATATTCGTAATGCTTTTTTTTAACACAGTACACATCAGGTGATTATCTCTCCCTTCTTCTAGCTTGTGGGCCAATGAGAAGGCTTTGTCACAGCTTAGCAACATCCCTAGCAACCAATAGAAAAGTTACCTGCCCCTTACTATACAAGTTGCACATATTGCGAAAAAATATGAGCATCATTAATTGCCGAGAAAAACAAAACAAAAACACATATACTTACCTCCTTTCCGCTTTCAGCAATGCGATGCAGGCCTCTTCCGGCCTGTGTCCCGCACTGCACGGCTTAGGCGGCCTCTGATAGGCTACAGGCACTAGGCCTGCAGTCTATGAGAGGCCTGGGGAAGGGAGACGCCTCTTTCCTGCCCCACCGCAGCATCCATCTGTATCACCATCCTAAGGACGGTGATACACCTGAATATAGAGAGATGAGCGCTTTCACAATGGAAGGGCTCATCTCCCTCTGCTACTGGTAAGAAGGGTCCCCCTCCTGCACTGGGCCTGCACTGGTATGTCCGCCCCTGGGTTTCAGTGCCGGACCCGGTTTTATGACCGGACGCAAAACGGAATGCTGGAACAGAAAACATCCTGATGCATCCTGATCGGATTTCTTTCCATTCAGAATGTATGAGGACCAAACAGAAACCTTTTTTTTTACAGTATTGAGATCCTCTGCCGGATCTCAATACCGGAAAACAACGACGCAAGTGTGAAACAGGCCTTATACAAACAGCGTTAAGACTGGGGCTGTGGCACACAGAATAATTTTTTTATTGTAAGGCATTTAATGGCAGTGGACACATTTTACTATAACTCGGACAACCCCTTTAATGCAAGTGCATGGTGTATTTTATACCTCATTCAGCATATGCAGCATAAACAATTCATGTGGAATAATGAATGTGCTGTGGATTTTAAAACTAACAGCATGTTCATTAATGCCATGTATTCCACACACCAAAAGCCACGTTTCAGCATTTGAACATATCTTTAATGGCTATGGGCAGTGCATCGTTGGTGGCATTTTTTATTACTGCATTGTGCTTATTAGTGATGAGCGATGTTTGGAAAAATTCAGTCGATTCGCCAAACTTCAACAAGAAATTCGATTTGTTACAAATTAATTCATCACAAATTGCTATAAAGCTGTTATACCCAAGCCTCTTAGTGTGAAGGCTTGGAAGTTAACCCTTTCCCAACCGCCAATCTAAATATACTGTATATTTAAAAATGGCTGCCAGATGTCTGCTGTTTTAGAGAGAAGACACCTGGCACTAACGGTTGCGGACTTCTAACCCTTAAGATGCCGTTACCCCATATCAGCAACAGCCCCTGTTTGCTCACCATCTTATATGGCAGCTAGTTTTCAGTCTCCTGTCCCTTAGGCCGGGTTCACACGAACGTGTGTGACCCGTGCCTGTGAAGCGGCCCGCAAATAGCGGGCCGCAATGCTTGTTCGCCGGCCGTAGGTCAGCCGCATCGGATCGCGGACCCATTCACTTTAATGGGTCCGCGATCCGGCCGTTCCGCGAAAAGATAGGACTTGTTCAATCTTTTAGCGGAACGGAACAACGGGACGTAACCCCAGGAGGTACTCCGTAGTGCTTCCGAGGGGTCCCGTCCCGTGCGGCCGTTCCGCGATTCCGGATTAGCGGACCCATTGAAGTGAATGGGTCCGCATCCGTGATGCGGAATTCACACGGAACTGTGGCCGTGTATTGCGGCCCGCGATTTGCGGGCCGCAATACGGCCACGGGTCACGCACGTTCGTGTGAACTTAGCCTTAGGGTAATAATCCAGCGGCTATGTTTGATCCGTTCACCATGTTCTGCCAATCTGGTTTTACCCCTATTACATTTTGAAAGCAAAATACCATTAGGTTCATAGAATGGAGGGATCCCAGAACTTATGGAGGGATCCACATGGGTTAAAATTTTATTGCACCACACAAAAACGTAGAATCTGTTTAAAATTTGTCGTGGCCGTCAGAGTAACGTAGAATAAGATTTTCGCTAACAGAATGTGTTAGCTAGGAATGATGAGTTTGTGTCCAGATGGTGGAGCGATTTGTCTGGTAAGACCGTTGTAGTTCCGACCATAAATGATTGCAATAAACAACGCAGACTAATGTTTTCGCTTAAAGAGCGTAGGGCTGATTGGCTGGCTGTACAACATTATGGGTCATATCATGTTCCCGGGCTTCCTACTTTCACTTTGTAACACGTGCAGCAGCCATTTTAGAAAAAAATCTGAATTGTTACCACGAAGCGTGAGGAAATTCGGCTTTGCGGCAAATCAAATTTTTCCTAAACTTCGGATCGAATGCCACTTTTGATACATTGATTCGCTCAACACTAATCTTTATTACAAATTTTTAACAGTTTTCAGGTTTTTACTGACGCTGCAGACTCTGCTTTCTGCTTCTCACTGAAATCCATCAAAGAGATGCTCTAACGGCTCGATCTATAGCCCTTATCTCTTCACTCCTGACAGCTCATAAACACGTCAGCTGAATTGTAAATGGCCTCCCCTCCTCCCCATAGGACGCTTGCACTCCCATCGGCTCTTAAAGGGCTGATCAGAGGCTGGAAATGACCCCCATACGCCCAGGCCCCACACACTGATTCTACTTACCTGGCTCCCCGCACCGCTCCTGGTTCCCACACCGCCACAGCTCCTTCTCCCTGTGCGCGGATGAAAACATCCAGTGTCGGAGGGGGGGCAGCCAATGGCAGGCGGTGATGGGGACAACCCTCCCTAGCAACCCCTTTAACTAACCATTGCACCGCAATCTGCTCCTGAAATATGCCTAATATAGATGTATTTCAGCATAATAAATGAATTGACCCCCATAGTCTGCAAACAAATTGTATACGCAAAATAAAAGGAGATTTTTTAATCATATATATATATATATAGTTCTCCAAAAAAGAGGCAGCACTCCAGTATATTGAAGGTGAAAAGACCTGCTTTATTGTCCCTCTGCAACGTTTCAACTGCTCATTGCAGTCTTTATCAAGCATACAACATAGTGCCAAAACATCCACATTTATACCCACAGTACATTGTGAGCCAATTAGTGATAATTATACAATCAAGTAAAAAAAATATAATATAAAATACATAATCAAACCAGTGATCAAAGAGCCTTATATGCAACTTATAAGGCCAAATTTGTAAATAGTTAAAAATCGCGTATTTCATTGTGTATTCAAATAAAGTGCTACAGTGCATAAATTTATCAAAGTGATCACCTGTGTGTAAAATCAATCATTAGTGAATAGTCAATCGGCCGCATAGACTATAGAAAAAACGACTTACACAGCAATGCAATCGGATGATGCCAACCTCAGCGTCCCATGTCTGCCATTGCGCATGTCCGGTAACCAGGATACCAGTACACACTAAGTCACACGACCCGTCACCTGACCACACGTGAACAGTGACGCAAATCGCAAGGCGTGAACAGGTAACCGGCCTACACCATTGGTGCATGTGACGCGCCAGAAACGGCACCCGCGTCACCAAGTCACAGGATCACATGACAACATCACGTGAGCGGTAACCCGGTAACCAAACGGCGTCCCAGATCTAGCGAACCACACCCACCTAAAGGTGAAAGGGCACCGCCCTATATACAGTTGCAAGAAAAAGTATGTGAACCCTTTGTGCACAAATTGGTCATAAAATGTGATCTGATCTTCATCTAAGTCACAACAATAGACAATCACAGTCTGCTTAAACTAATAACACACAAAGAATTAAATGTTACCATGTTTTTATTGAGCACACCATGTAAACATTCACAGTGCAGGTGGAAAAAGTATGTAAACCCTTGGATTTAATACCTGGTTGAACCTCCTTTGGCAGCAATAACTTCAACCAAACGTTTCCTGTAGTTGCCGATCAGACGTGCACAACGGTCAGGAGTAATTCTTGACCATTCCTCTTTGCAGAACTGTTTCAGTTCAGCAATATTCTTGGGATGTCTGGTGTGAATCGCTTTCTTGAGGTCATGCCACAGCATCTCAATTGGGTTGAGGTCAGGACTCTGACTGTGCCACTCCAGAAGGCGTATTTTCTTCTGTTTAAGCCATTCTGTTGTTGATTTACTTCTATGCTTTGGGTCGTTGTCCTGTTGCAACACCCATCTTCTGTTGAGCTTCAGCTGGTGGACAGATGGCCTTAAGTACTCCTGCAGAATGTCTTGATAAACTTGGGAATTCATTTTTCCTTCGATGATAGCAATCCGTCCAGGCCCTGACGCAGCAAAGCAGCCCCAAACAATGATATCCCCACCACCATACTTCAGAGTTGGGATGAGGTTTTGATGTTGGTGTGCTGTGCCTCTTTTTCTCCACACAAAGTGTTGTTTGTTTCTTCCAAACAACTCAACTTTGGTTTCATCTGTCCACAGAATATTTTGCCAGTACTGCTGTGGAACATCCAGGTGCTCTTGTGCAAACTATAAACATGCAGCAATATTTTTTTTGGACAGCAGTGGCTTCCTCTGTGGAATCCTCCCATAAAATCCATTCTTGTTTAGTGTTTTACGTATCGTAGATTCGCTAACAGGGATGTTAGCATATGCCAGAGACTTTTGTAAGTCTTAAGCTGACACTCTAGGATTCTTCTTCACCTCATTGAGCAGTCTGCGCTGTGCTCTTGCAGTCATCTTTACAGGACGGCCACTCCTAGGGAGAGTAGCAGCAGTATAAATCACAGAAAAAAATGCACCAAACGGATATGACACTGACTATACTGGCTAGTCATAAATGCAGATATTAAAAGCTGAGACTTTTGCCAACATATTCCTGTCAGGAAAATATCGGAGCCCATCATGCACCACGTCACGGTCACTCAGCATAGCAAGGGGTCCTACCACTACGCTAACTATAGTGTGAACAAGGTCTGAACGTGATGTAATCCATCTCACAGCTAAGCTTCCACACAACCGCCTAGCAGGACAACTAGTGCAATGTGAACAAAGCAAGACTGTAAGCCACACCCATATCAGACCATGTGATGGAAGTTACCAGGTGCAAAGGAGTGTTTAAATGCCAGGTAAAGGCACATACACTACATATAAAACAAAACAAAATCACAGAAATATCGTGGCAAATATGGGGGAACTGCTCAAACCCCTAACACTGTAGCGTGTTTTTCATTGGGGGAGCAGACCCACCGCATGTGGACCGCAGCAAACGACTATCCCCAGCAAAAAAATGCATACAATGGAGGATGTCGGCGCGGTCCACATGCACCACAAGCAGCAGTGCTGAACTTTCTCAATTTTTAGACAATTTGTCTTACCATGGACTGATGAACAGCAAGGCTTTTGGAGATACTTTTATAACCCTTTCCAGCTTTATGCAAGTTAACAATTCTTAATCGTAGGTCTTCTGAGAGCTCTTTTGTGTGAGGCATCATCCACATCAGGCAATGCTTCTTGTGAAAAGCAAACCCAGAACTGGTGTGTGTTTTTTATAGGGCAGGGCAGCTGTAACCAACACCTCCAATCTCATCTCATTGATTGGACTCCAGTTGGCTGACATCTCACTCCAATTAGCTCTTGGAGATGTCATTAGTCTAGGGGTTCACATACTTTTTCCACCTGCACTGTGAATGTTTACATGGTGTGTTCAATAAAAACATGGTAACATTTAATTATTTGGGTGTTATTAGTTTAAGCAGACTGTGATTGTCTGTTGTTGTGACTTAGATGAAGATCAGATCACATTTTATGACCAATTTGTGCAGAAATCCTGATCATTCCAAAGGGTTCACATACTTTTTCCTGCAACTGTATATATTAGCTTTATTTTGTATTTTAGTTACATTGGAGCAATTAAGATTTGTGGCACATAACCTTTAAGCTTATTGATTTCTTTAGTCTTGTACATACAGCAAAGACTATATGAGTATGAAATAAAAGTATATCATAACATCCTTGAGCCTTGAATTCATTTTGTTTAATCTTCTAATGTTGATATTCCCAGTAGCCTTCCAATATATTCATTTATCAGTCTCCTTTTTTTTATCTAGTTCTTATTTAAGTCAGTTACCATCTTTGTAATTAGACGATGGGGAGTTTCTGTTACTCATCAGGATCATTTCTTACAACCAGTGTGTCTTTCTTACCATCTCCTTGACCTTCCAGTGTTTTACTAATGCTCCTTAGGTTTCTGAAATTCTTTAAAATGACCATGACAGATGTAAACCACACTTACCTACTCTCCTGGAATGACTCCAGTCAAAAAAGGAGATCTCCAGGACTAAGAAGGGCAGACAAACCTTTCAGACGCCATATCCTGATTCTACTTACCTCTCGGCCATTTGCCACCACTCTCAATGTCCTGCCCATGGGGGCTGAGGAAGGAAGTGCTCATTAGCCCCAGTATCAGGACATAGTGTGTGGTGGCAACCAAGAGGACTGCTTGCTGAGTGGTCAGAGAGAGGTAAGTAACTGCAGGGTCTGGTCTGACTTCAGAAGACATGATATGGTCTGGTCTGCATCCGTATATATTCTTGGGTTTCAATATATAATGAAGTCTGTGCTGAGGTCAGTAGGTCTGGCCTGGGGTTAGTATTTGTCTAGAAGTCTGGCAGGAGCCTGTAGTTATCCTGGGGTCAGAATTTATTTTGGCATGTAATCTTTATTCATTTTAAAGTTTGAGTCTGGGATTAGTATTCATTTTGCGCTCCGAGTCTAATGTACTCTGTATCCGTTTTGGATGTGTCATAAAAGATTGCTTGTGAACTCAATGCTTTAGGTTGAGGGTGTTTTGTAGACATGACCAATGAATGTGGCATACTTCATGTAAAAAAAAAAAATCTTAAACATCGTGATACATTTATTCTTTAATAAATAAGCAAATTTCCTTGTAAAATAATCTCTTTGGTTGCTGTGGAATTTACATCACACTTATCTACTTTTGAGATACAGAGAAGTGAATCAGACTGAGACCACCCTAGGAACCTATGCTGACTGGTCCCACAGTTCACCAGAACCTTGGGAGGTCCAGCTATTGCATTCATAATACGAGTGCTAAAATGTGCCCAAATTATGGCTGTATGAAAGAGAACTGAGATTAGTTTTGAAATAATCTTCAAATATTGCAAGTGGCAATCCCAGTGACATTTACACACATTCATCATTTATGTGTGTCTTCAGAAGATTTGGGTTTAAAGGTTTCAAAGAAATGCAACAAGAAAATGAAAACTGGAAATTCAGGAGCCCAGAAGATAAAATGTAGTACTTCTTAAATACATCATGCATTGTTTTATTTTTTTTTCCCGTAGAAGGCTTGCGCAGAATTAGAAGAACATGGCTGCTTTCTTCCAGAAACAGGGCCACATCTGTCTTCGAGTCTGGTACTGGAGCTCAGCTACTTTGACATGCTGGAGGCTGGGCTGCAATACCACATGTAGGCTGTGGACAAGTGTGTCGCTGTATTTGGAATAAAGCAGCCATGTTTTCTAATCCTGGTAAACACCTTTAATTACAACTACTCTGTTCTGTTGGGCAGCTAGCATAACATTGCCAGATTCTGGCCCTATAGAGCACCCTATTCTCATTAAATTGGACCTGTAGCCTATCCTAATTTCTATATTAGCAACTACTTGCATTCCCGTTGTAATAACAATTCTGGAGCATCTATTCTTGAAGTTAGGCCTCATGCACACAGCCGTTGTGTGGAGGTTCTGTGCATTGGGGACGGCAATTTGCGGTCCCCAATGCACGGGCAACCTCCGTGTGGTGGCCAGGATGGATCGGACCCATTCAACTTGAATGGATCCGAGATCCTTCCGCACAGCAAAAAAAATAGAACATTTTCTATTTTTTTGTGCTGCGGGGGCACGGACAGAAACACCACGGAAGCACTCCGTAGTGCTTCCATGCCTCCGTTCTGCACCGCAGCTCCAGATTGTGGACCCATTCAAGTGAATGGATCCGCATCCGAGATGCGGGGAGCACACAGCCGGAGCCCGCATATTGCGGACCCGCTGTTTGCGGACCGCAATACGACCACGGCCGCGCAACGGCCGTGTGCATGAGGCCTTATGAATGAATTACTAGCTGGGTGTTACTAGTTGGACAGTTGTTTCTGCACAGTCTGACACTATCCAATCAGTGCTGCCAGTGACAGACTATGCAGGCCCCCCCCCCTTAAACTGGCAACACCCAGCTTAATTGAAAACACTAGCAATTAGTTTAAGAATAGATGTGCAGCGTACTAGGCCACAGGGGTGTAGTGAGTTAGTGAGAGTGGTGGTGTGCCGAATGGGTGCAGTAGTTGTAGTCACTTTTCTGTAACTCCCTGGGCCGGCGTGCAGCGGAGGGGAGGACACCACAAAATCTTCCGGGGCAGTCTCTATTGCAGGGAACACCAGCCAGATGGAAGTTGAGGTGCCCTCGATGGTAGTGGGTATGTTTAGGGTACTTTGGTGGCTGGGACCCTGTGTTCGTAAGGTGCAAATGTTGAGGGTAGTAGAAAGGATGAGGAGTCAGTTGTAGTAAAAACAGTTGAACTTTTACTGAATCAATCGTCTCAGGGCAGTTGGTACAGTTCATTTATATAGCAAAAGCAATAAGCCAGATGTTGGTTTAACTGGAATCTCTATAACAGGTTGGGCAATTGTCAGCTGAGAAGTTTTCCTTATGCTTTTACTTTATAGGCAAGACAAAAGTTCTCTTCTTAGATAGTTCTACTTTATGTCCAATCTCTAGCACTCAGGTACTGAATATAATGGTTTGCTTACTTTTTTATTGAGCAATCCAATAAGGGTGTTCTCCCTCGTGGCAGGCAAACTCTCTGCTACATTATTTGATGTAGGATGCTCTCCTGAAGTATTCAGGTTCACTATGTCCCAGATGGCGTTTAGTGAAAAAGGATAATTCTGCGCACTATTCATCCAGTTGTGTGTTCCTCCTGGTCATTGGTGCTTGTGAAGTCCCTTGGCTAGACTTAGCTCTAATCTTCACTCGACTTGCTTTATATTCATACATAGACTCACTTGTCTGTGTTGGGCTGCTGTGACTACTTGGTCGGTCCTCTCCAGGCTTGATCAGGGCCCAGAGGAAAGAAAGGCAGATATATCTTGGACTGAGCCTGCTCTGCTCCTCCATACTGCAGACAGCACACAAAAACTGCGGCTCGGATGCGGACCCGAACAACAGTCATGTGCATGAGGCCTAAGCCTGAGTTCACACTTCAGTTATTTGGTCAGTTATTTCCATCAGTTCTTGTGAGCCAAAGCCAGTAGTGGATCCTACAGAGACAAAAGGTATAAGGGAAAGATCTGCACCTGTTCTGTGTTTTTGACCCGCACCTGGTTTTGGCTCACAATCACTGATGGGAATAAGTGTGAACTTGGCCTAAGAGAAGCTCACAAAATTCTTCTGTCATTTGAAGGAAATATAGAAGTCACAATAACGTAGTCTGAGTCGGAGAAATATATGATAAGACTAAACCGTGTCTCTTGTTTCCACCCTAGCATAAAGCAGCAGGACAGATACGGGCAGCTGATCCTGGTGAACTCCTCTGCAATGGACACCGGGGAGTTCAGCTGCTGGGCCCAGCTCTGCGACAGCCTCGGCTGCAAAAAGGACGAATCCAAGACTGGCTCCACGTACGTTTTTTTCACAGGTAACGAAATAGCCAGGTCAATTTAACTAGAAGGAGTTAGTTGATTGTCAGCACTGAAAATAGATAAAATAACTCAAAATGTACAGGTTTCTGTATTTTTAAGGGCTCATGGTCACAAATCAGGGAAGATTTGATACCTCTTTTATAATAGAGATTGAAGATTTTACTGTAGCTTTTACTGTGCTAAATATGCTCTTGAAAAATATAATTTGTCATTATAGCTAGGGTATTTAACCCCTTCCTGTCAGAGCCATTTTTAAATTTTTACTCCCTGTCTTGAAAAAGCTATAACTTTCCATTCCATAGCCATATGACTGCTTTCTTCCGAAAACAGCACTACACTTGTCCATAGGTTATGTGCAGTAAAGTAGTCCCGCTCAATTGAGGTGAATGGGGCTGTGCTGCTATACCACACAACCTGTGGGCAGGAGTGGTGCTGTTTTTTTGGGAAGAAAAGCAGCTGTTTTTCTAACCTTGGGCACTTCCTTTAAAAGTAGTTTTCGAATATTGAATATTTTCCATGCCATCATTCCATTCTGTGTTCCTTTCCTTATCTTTTTATTTTCCAAAAAGTTGAACAAATCTAGAAGGAACAAAGATATTTGTGTTTTCCATTCCTGCGTCTGACTTAAAGGCTATGGACATGTTTTTATTATTATTACATTCTACTTATTTTGGGCTAAAAATCTGATGTCTCAGTCTATAGCCCTTGCTTCTGAGCTCCTGACAGTTCATAAACACACATTATAGCTCAGTACTTTTCAGTTTGATAACAATTAAGCTTGAATGAGTTTTTATGAGTTGTTAGGAGTTCAGAGATAAGGCATACAGAGTCCCCAGATCAGTTCTATGACGGGATTCACTGTGAAGGGAGAACCTGTCAGTCTTCAAATTAAAGCTATACATGGAAAACTTGAAATTTTGTAATAAAAAAATTATTTTAGCTCAAAATGTGTAGAAAATGCTTCCAAAGGTGTCCATAGCCTTTAAAGATAAAGTAGAGAAAAAAAAACCATGGATTTTCTCATACTGGGGCACCACTTTAACAATCTAGGCCTCGCGTGGTCAAAAAATCATGGTCCCTGGACTGCCTCACTCATCTCTTATATAGTGAAAAACTGAAGGAGGATATTGTGGTGATGTTACTTGATATAAAGTATAATATAAATCATAAAGATCATATTATCCCTCCAGATGCACAGCAGCATAGTATGAGGGCTCCTGTGGAAGGAACTTTTTTGTGAATGCTCATTCTTATAACTGGCCTGTGTAAATGTGCCGCTGATCGCCCTGCAATCGAGCCAACACAGCTTTCATGCAGCATCGAAAATCCTCATTTGTCAGCACCACACTGTCTTGGGTAAACAGGGATGTTCTGCCGACAAACAATGAAAATGTATCAGGAAGAACGATCATAGTGACTGTGACGGATACCACGCCTCGTGCCCGCTTGATGTCACCTATGTCGAGCTCACGAGACACTATATGGTCACGAGTTACCAAAAGCGTGACGTTACGGCCTCCCGAGGAGCAGGTAAGGTCAGCTTGGTACAGTTTACACAGACACCTCCTGTCCACGCGGGCACAGAGAGGCAACAAGCTGAGAGAGCCTTTTCACTGCTGCAGTGAAAACAGCTCTGTCTCAGCCCAGGAAATCTGCCACCAGCTTCTCGTTTGATATAAGCCCGGCCGCCCTCAGGATTATATAGGGTGAGAAACCAACCCGCAGTAGCTTATAACTAGGCCGAAACACAGACGTGGGGATTCGTGATCGAGATACAAGATAGCACAAGATTAAATGATATATTTAATTGCCTTAAGG